>NC_134353.1:942964332-943329232 GCF_048569485.1 Anomaloglossus baeobatrachus
TCTATCTATCTATCTATCTATCCCTCTATCTATCTATCCATCCCTCTATCTATCTATCTATCTATCTATCTATCCCTCCATCTATGTATCCGTCCATCTATCTATCTATCTATCTATCTATCCCTCTATCTATCTATCTATCTATCTATCTATCTATCTATCTATCTATCTATCTATCTATCTATCTATCTATCCCTCTATCTATCTATCCCTCTATCTATCTATCCCTTTATCTATCTATCTATCTATCTATCTATCTATCCCTCTATCTATCTATCCCTCCATCTATCTATCTATCTATCTATCTATCTATCTATCTATCTCTCTATCTATCTATCTATCCCTCTATCTATCTATCCATCCCTCTATCTATCTATCTATCTATCTATCTATCTATCTATCTATCCCTCCATCTATCTATCCCTCCATCTATCTATCTATCTATCTATCTATCTATCTATCTATCCCTCTATCTATCCCTCCATCTATCTATCTATCTATCCCTCTATCTATCTATCCATCCCTCTATCTATCTATCTATCTATCTATCTATCTATCTATCTATCTATCCCTCCATCTATCTATCCCTCCATCTATCTATCTATCTATCTATCTATCTATCTATCTATCCCTCTATCTATCCCTCCATCTATCTATCTATCTATCCCTCTATCTATCTATCTATCCCTCTATCTATCTATCCCTCCATCTATCTATCTATCCCTCTATCTATCTATCCCTCTATCTATCTATCTATCTATCTATCCCTCCATCTATCTATCTATCCCTCTATCTATCTATAGACACATAGATATAATTCATTCTCACTTTTTGTATGACTTTCTATGACGTTCTGGGCTTGGGGCCCGGCTTCTCCTCTTCGTGGGCACCATCACATCATGGCACGGTGTGAGTTATTGTTGGCATCCATACTATCTGCAGGCGGTGGTCAGTAATGTAGCACCGAGTAATCCATACTGCTCTTGGAATACATTTTTTAATTGCCTCTCTTATTGCAGCAGAGGTCTTGACCCGGTCACTTCATTATAAAGCTGTCGCTCCGTCTGACAGCAGATTCGGTAATCGCGGCCGGTGCCAGGAGATGAGCGGAGAGTTACAGGAAGCCATCGCTTCAGAGAAATATCCAAAATGTTACATTTACGATAAAACTATTCCAGTACATTTACTATAATTAATAGAAGATATATTAATTTCTATTTACTAATTAATTAATTTGTCTTTACATTTTACAAAAAAATCCAATTTAGAATGCCGCCACCCCTCGCCCCCCCAAAAAAAGAAATAAAATAGAGGAATGCAGAGGTCCTCCACTTTGGAAAATCCCTTCTTGCTCGAAGAATCCCTAAAGGGTTGACACAATCAGTGATCATCAGGGAATCCTGGCAGTAAAGGTTGCGTTACACACAACAATCTCGTTAGTGATGTGACACGCCCAGATCGTTGTTACGATTTGCCGAGATCACTCATAGATCGTTTTGTAGCGGTCACACGTACACATCTCACAAACGACGCTACATCGTTCAGCGATATATTGTTTGACCGAGGCGGTCGTGTGGATGTTGTTCGTCGTTGGCAGGGTGTCCAACGTACTAATATGTCTGCTGCGTTCCAAACGACAAACAATATTTTGAATCTGAACGACATGTCAACGGTCAACGATTTTCACCCTATTTGCAATCGTTCGGAGTCGCATGTTGGTGTCACACGCATCGACGTCGCTAACGATGACGGAAGTGCGTCACGAAAACCGTGACCCCCGACGACATATCGTCAGATAAATCGTAGCGTGTAAAGCGGCCTTAAGTGTTCAGTTTTTCTGCAGCGCCCCCACAGGAGGAGTGGAGTATTACGCAGAATCATTCACATCAATAAGATGTTTGTGTAATACCGGACAGGTCCTTCATAGAGAGAGACAAACTCTTTATTATAGATTCTATGTCAGGAGTCAGTCTCTTCTCCATTTGGCCTGGACTAATATACACACACTTTTGGCTAAGACCTAAACCTCCAATAACAGCTGCATATGTCCCCATATAGCAGTCTCAGTTGTCATGCCTCAGTTGGAGATTCGGTCTGCTGACCTGTTTCATGATCAATTCCTCTGACTGCTGGGCTATTGTCTTTTCTCTGTCCAAACTCTGATGGTTCTTATTGTCTTTGTTCTCCCTTTTTGGTTCGATCCTCTCCAGGTGTTACTCATTTTCCTGTTTGTCTGTCCTATTCTGGGTTGGGTTTTATATCTTCAGCTTTCACTGCACTACTTGGCTGGCTATAGCTCTAGGTGGACTTGTGTTTTAGTGATTACCAAAGGCAAACCCCTTATCTGAAGGACTGGAACTCTTAGGCTAAGTTCACACTTACGTTGTTTTGCATCAGTCACAATCCGTCGCCTTGAGGAATTACGGTATCCTGCAAAATATTTTGCAGGAATCCTGTTTTTCCCCATAGACTTCTATTAGCGACAGATTGCGACTGATGATGCTGCGTTGCATCCGCTGCGTCGCGGTCAGTCGTTTTTTAACTGACCGCCGGGCGGGAGCAACGCAGCCTGTAACGTTTTTTGAGCAGCGCGATCCGTAGGATTTTGCTGCGCATGCTCTCTCTGGCTCCCTGCACCCGTAACCAGGATACACATCGGGTAACCAAGCAATGCGCTTTGGTTAGTTACCCGATATTTACAGTGGTTACGGGTGCAGGGAGCCCGCGCTAGGCGGTGTATGCTGGTATCCAAGATAAATATCGGGTAACCAAGGAAAATGCTTTGCTTTTAGTTACCCGATATTTATCCTGGATACAGTGTGCAAGGAGGCCAACACTTCCCCACTCGGCTCCGCCCCCTCCCGCACGCCGCATGTGTACACACTCACACACACTCACACACACACTCACACACACACACACTCACTTGTCCCCAGCCCTGCAGTCCCCGAGGCACTGACGTCCTCAGCTCCACGGCCCCGCTCAGCTCCGCCCCCTCACGCTCCGCCCCCTCTTGCACTCCGCATGTACACACGCATGTAGACACACACACTCACCTGTCCCCAGCCATGCAGACCGCGGCACTGACGTCCTCAGCTCCGCCCCCCCGATCTCCGCCCCCCGCACACAACGGAGTCCGACAATGAAATTCTTTTCTTTGTCATCCGTTGTACAACGCATCAGTCACATGCGTCAATCAACGCATGTGACTGATGCAAAACAACGGAAATGTGAACTTAGCCTAATTGAGTTCCTGCAGTGAGATGATTTGTTTTCTTTCCCAGCACCTTTTCCTTTCACCTCTTTTAGGTTTCTGGAAGGTTTTTCTTGACCCACTTATTTGTAGCTCTCTTTAGCTTTCCCTTTCTACCTTATATTAATGTGTTTTAGTTGTCTCATTGGGTTTTTGTATCATGGTGCACACCTGCCTCTCGCCTTGTAGACAGTGTGTTGTGGCCTCCCTAATGGTCCTTCAGGAGATATGAGCCTTGATGGACTTTTAGGGAGTCAGGTCTGAGGTGGTATTTTGAGTTGTGGGACTAGGGTCTTTCTAGTCTGTACAGGGACCAGTTGGGTATGGGTGCGGTGTTTCCCTGTAGTAGGTCTTTCCTTTTTCTGTTAGTCGTGTGTGAGAGTGTTTACGTTCATAACATCAGTGCCCCTTATTCCTACCACCAAGCCCCCTGACACCACACAGAGTCCATCTGACAGAGGTAATAATCCCACCATATTTACAAGGTCCCCTAACAGACACAATGAACCTCAAGACAACCACACAGTCACACAGTGCTCCTGAAAGAGCCACAATGCTTCTGTACCAGCCACAGTGGTTACAATGCCCTCCATGTCAGCTACAATGCCCCTTTGTTAGCCACAATGCCTCCTATACCAGCCGCAATGCCCCTTATACTACCCAAAATGCCCCTACACTGGCTACTATGCCCCCTATGCCAGCCGCAATGCCCCTTATACCACCTAAAATGACCCCTAAATTGGCCACAGTGCCCACTGTACCAGCTACAATGCCCCCATGCCATCTATTATTCTCCCATGCCAGCTACTACTCCCCTTTTTCAGCAGCATAGTTATAGCGCCACCCCTGTTGCTGTACCTGATAGTGCAGTGTTGCGGGCGGAAGCCGCTGCTGCTTCTGGGACTGCTTGGATCCGGGTTACTGCTGCGGCTCGAGTGGTGACCGGACCCGGGCTCGTACGGCCGTCCGTCCTCACAACCGACGTAAAGGGGGTATTTACAGGGGATTTTGTCTGTGACGCCACCCATGGGTTGCGGTGAGGGATGGTGACACCGCCGCTGCCTGGTGATGGGGCACCCGGGGCTGGTGGAACAGGGCAGCTAGATGGGATCCCCTCCACAGGTAGGGGAGGTGTAGTCCCGGGGCCCTATGTCGGTATATGGGAGTGATGGCTGCTGGAGGTGGCGTGCCAGGCTGGAAACGAGGGTCAATGGTGTACTCACAGTTCAGTAATCTCACACAAGTCTAGTAGTAAACCAAGTTGCCAGTGACCGGCTGCCGTTGGAGGGTGTATTCAGGTCCCACACCCTGGTTAGTGAACAGGTGTCCCTTCCTCCTGCACACTGCATTTGTCTCTCTTTTTGGACGACTTTGCATGAAATGGAGAAGTCCACTCCCGGTTCTGTATGTATTTGGGAGCTGTGGCCCTCGAAATCTGACCCCTGGGATTTCTGTGTGTTCTGACGGACACCCTATTCCCCGCGTTGGGCTTCCGTTTCGCTCTCTGGGCTTCGGGACAACAAGGCCTGAAACCTCGTCCTCTGCTGGTTAATTAACAAGGGGGCTTGCAATCTTTCTCGTCCTGGGGTCCAGGCACCCCGACTGTGCACAGCCTCCGGACCGGATTCCCGCTGTCGGCACCGGCGGGCTACAACCCTGCCCCGGTCCACTTAAGGTCTCCCGCGACAGGATCTTCGTCGCCTGTGGTCCTTCTCACTGTCTGCCACCTAGCCGGGTAGTCCAAGGGCCCCTACCCCTGACTACCCTGCACTCACTACTTTCCACTCACTACTACTGTCAACACTGTTCTGACTACAACTTCAACTTCAAACTGACGTGTTCCCTCCGATGACACCTCAGGACCCCTAAGTGGGCGTTCTCATCCGCCTGATCCTGCCCACTGGTGTGCCCTTATTATCATGAGGGGGTGGCTAGGCTTTAATGGCTGTGTGTTGTACCTGGGTGTGGGTTTTTGGTGGTGACAAGGAGGATGTACACTTTTGTGACTACCTGGTTTTGCCAGGGCGTCACAGCAGCTTTACATTTTTTAATTGCTTTCACAGGCACAGCGCCTCACATGCAGTTGTGGCTGCTCGTGAGACTACAGCAATATTTTGTCTTTATGCTTACAAGCCTTATCTAGAAGATAATATTACAAGTCAGGGAATTTCTTTATCACATGGTTATCACACAATGTTTCCCATGATTTTGTTCCAAGAAATTCAGGAACTTTGACCAAACTGAGGATGTAGTCAACATGAAAGACGAGCGAGGATTTCACTTTTATTTCCTAGAACAGAATAGAGATGAATCCAGACAAGTACAACATAACAGAACAATTCACGCAATAAGTCGGATGTATAAAAAAATGCATTTATTACAGTGCTATGATCATAGCGCTCTCTAGTGGACAATGATGGAAACTGCAAAAAATGTACTTTTTCATGGATCATAATTGGGGTGGTTGATTTCATATCAACCGTAACAGAAGACAACAGGAAAGCGCATTTGTCTCTCGAGGACCTGACATATCCGTACCTCACACAGACAACTCATTGATATCACTAAGCACCTTGCAATTCTTCATGTTCCCTGGGGGTGGCGCTGTATAGAAAGTAAACACTTGGTGTCAGCATCCCATTTTGATTACAGTTTATTGCTGTAAATTTAATTTGCCAGTGGGAAGGGATTTTAGTAAACAGTGGTACAGTATGGAAGGACACAGCGTTGGCTGCAAAATTCTACAGGGGTGCAAAAATCTGCCCCCACCACCACTGCTGATGAACTAGATGAGTAAAGTAGTCAGGGGTGCTGTGGCATCTCCTTCGATGGCACAAGTTATTAAGCCCAGTGCTCGGCTGCTTTGCTGTACATAGGCATTAACCAAAATCAAAAATTATATAATGAAATGAGCTTTGTCATCTCAGTTGCTGCCTATGCAGAGCACAACAGCCATAAAACAAAGTCATCTTGACTACTGGGTTGAATTGAGGACACAGTTTGGGGAGCAAGAGGAGGATGTGTGCTAACACAGAACAGGGAATGAGGGGGAGAGAAAAATTTGAAGATAGTTTAGGAAGCGAGTAGGGACAGCTGCGGACACATTTTGGGGAGTGATGGCGGGATGTGTGCAGACACAGTATGGGGAACAGGGGGACATGTATGATGTAACAGTATGAGAGGGTTATGTATGCATAGTATGGGAGCGAAGAGAATGGGATGGGTGCAGACACAGTATGGGGAGCAAGAAGAGGCATTTATGAGGAAACAGTATGAGAGATGGGATGTTTGTGTGCAAGGGGAATGGGATGGTGTGGACACAGTTTGGGGAGTGAGGGGAGTGGGATGGGTTCGGACACAGTATGGAGAGCAAGGAGAGGTATTAATGAGGATGAGAGAAGGGATGTACAGTTAGGTCCAGAAATATTTGGACAGTGACACAATTTTGGCGAGTTGGGCTCTGCATGCCACCACATTGGATTTGAAATGAAACCTCTACAACAGAATTCAAGTGCAGATTGTAACGTTTAATTTGAAGGTTTGAACAAAAATATCTGATAGAAATTGTAGGAATTGTCACATTTCTTTACAAACACTCCACATTTTAGGAGGTCAAAAGTGATTGGACAAATAAACCAAACCCAAACAAAATATTTTTATTTTCAATATTTTATTGCGAATCCTTTGGAGGCAATCACTGCCTTAAGTCTGGAACCCATGGACATCACCAAACGCTGGGTTTCCTCCTTCTTAATGCTTTGCCAGGCCTTTACAGCCGCAGCCTTCAGGTCTTGCTTGTTTGTGGGTCTTTCCGTCTTAAGTCTGGATTTGAGCAAGTGAAATGCATGCTCAATTGGGTTAAGATCTGGTGATTGACTTGGCCATTGCAGAATGTTCCACTTTTTTGCACTCATGAACTCCTGGGTAGCTTTGGCTGTATGCTTGGGGTCATTGTCCATCTGTACTATGAAGCGCCGTCCGATCAACTTTGCGGCCTTTGGCTGAATCTGGGCTGAAAGTATATCCCGGTACACTTCAGAATTCATCCGGCTACTCTTGTCTGCTGTTATGTCATCAATAAACACAAGTGACCCAGTGCCATTGAAAGCCATGCATGCCCATGCCATCACGTTGCCTCCACCATGTTTTACAGAGGATGTGGTGTGCCTTGGATCATGTGCCGTTCCCTTTCTTCTCCAAACTTTTTTCTTCCCATCATTCTGGTACAGGTTGATCTTGGTCTCATCTGTCCATAGAATACTTTTCCAGAACTGAGCTGGCTGCATGAGGTGTTTTTCAGCAAATGTAACTCTGGCCTGTCTATTTTTGGAATTGATGAATGGTTTGCATCTAGATGTGAACCCTTTGTATTTACTTTCATGGAGTCTTCTCTTTACTGTTGACTTAGAGACAGATACACCTACTTCACTGAGAGTGTTCTGGACTTCAGTTGATGTTGTGAACGGGTTCTTCTTCACCAAAGAAAGTATGCGGCGATCATCCACCACTGTTGTCATCCGTGGACGCCCAGGCCTTTTTGAGTTCCCAAGCTCACCAGTCAATTCCTTTTTTCTCAGAATGTACCCGACTGTTGATTTTGCTACTCCAAGTATGTCTGCTATCTCTCTGATGGATTTTTTCTTTTTTTTCAGCCTCAGGATGTTCTGCTTCACCTCAATTGAGAGTTCCTTAGACCGCATGTTGTCTGGTCACAGCAACAGCTTCCAAATGCAAAACTACACACCTGTAATCAACCCCAGACCTTTTAACTACTTCATTGATTACAGGTTAACGAGGGAGACGCCTTCAGAGTTAATTGCAGCCCTTAGAGTCCCTTGTCCAATTACATTTGGTCCCTTGAAAAAGAGGAGGCTATGCATTACAGAGCTATGATTCCTAAACCCTTTCTCCGCTTTGGATGTGAAAACTCTCATATTGCAGCTGGGAGTGTGCACTTTCAGCCCATATTATATATATAATTGTATTTCTGAACATGTTTTTGTAAACAGCTAAAATAACAAAACTTGTGTCACTGTCCAAATATTTCTGGCCCCGACTGTATGTGTGCACAGTATGGGGAGCAGGGGAGATGGGATGGTGTGGACACAGCATGGAAAGTTAGGGGGATGCGATGGACGTGGACACAGTATGGGGAGCATGTAGATGTGTGAGGAGACAGTATGGAGGGTAAGAGGGTAAATTTATGAGGAGACATTAGGGTTAGTGGGGGGGGATGTGAGAAGAAACAGTATGAGGGGGATGTGAGGGGAATAGTATCCAGATACAAAACGAGGGAGAAAAGAGTTAGGGGGTACAGAATAGAAACTGGGTAGTGTGTGTATCAGGAGGTGGGACGTATAGAGAGGGAACAGAATGGAGGTACAGTGTAAGGGCACAACCAGGAGGGGAAATTATTCTGAGGAAGGGAAGTTGGATAAGTGGGCACAGTATAGATGCTGGCCAGTATAGAGTGGACACATTCTGAGGGCAGTGTGAAGAGGGGGCTGTGTATGGAAAGGAGAGGGCAGTGTGGAGGCACAGTGAGGGGGCATATTTTGTCCAAGGAACACCGTGAGGGAGGACTAGTTATTCAGGCGCACAATATAGAGCATACATTTTTATTCAAGAGGATCATAATAATTATGCGCATCGTGTTGGGATGTGCTGCAGAAGACTGGAGAAGATGGAAGTCTGCAGAGACTGTGGAGTCATCAAGGCATCTGGCCAAGATTAAGAGAAGAAAAAGAATGACTGATTAGAGACGACGTCATCTCTTAGGTACCTGGATGTAAATGTTTATTTGCAATACTGACTCATTCTCTTCAGTACTGTTGTGCCTGTATGGTCCGTAGTCTGATCATGACTCATAACAACAACTTTCAGCATCTCCTTACCATTATTAAGGACATACAGAACGTTGTTATCATGGGTGTGCCCATGCTCTGGCGAGTAGGGGACCAGAAGGTCACAACGCCTTATTATGCCCAGGTCTGCAGCTTGTGTTTAAATGTATTTTCTTTCTTTTGGTGCTGTTGAGGTTAACAACCCTTTCCTATCTGGCGATCCTTTGTAGCCTTGATCTCAGGTGCATCTCCTTGTGAGCTCTTCCCTTTGCTATAAAGTCTCATGTCTTATCATCTGATGCCGGTTATAGAATCTCATCATTCTTATGCTGACCACTTTGGAAGGAGACAGACTCTAGAAGAAGCTGAAGTTTGTGACAATTGCAGCTGTGGTGTTCGCTGCATTGGCGTTGCTTGAGTGTTTTCCTTTATGTGTTTATTTCCCCCTGTGTGTCTTTTTACCCGTGTTGTATTATTGTAGTGGTGAGACTAGTGTTTTCGTCTGCCTTATTACTGGCCAGGGTAAGTTTAGGTCAAGTCAGGGCCTACCCACGTGATCAGTGACAAGGGGAAGGACTCATATAGGGAGGTTAGAGAGTGCAGGGATCAGCCTCAGGTGACTGTAGAAGGTGACCTCTCTCCCCTCTCCCTAGCACCAGGGACCACCATTGTTTCGGGTTCTCAGTGTATCCTGTTTTTGGCAGCGCTTGCTGGGGGTTCTCTTATTCTTGGCGCGACCCCGGTAGTCACTGTATGACAGTTGTAGGTTCATGTGATGCAAATATATATGGGTCTGACCTGACATTACTACTGATGAACCCTGTACCTGATGGTTTTAGTGATGTGTTTCTGCACTGCTGGGAGTTGTGATTGGGTTAGGGTTAGAGCTATAGTTAGAATTAGGATTAGGGTTAGACCTAAGGTTACGACTAGAGTTAGGGCTATGGTTAGGACTAGGGTTATTGGTAGAATTTATGGTTAGTGCCAGGGTTAAGACTAGGGTTAACTATGGCTAGGGTTAGATCTAGGGTTACGTCTATGGTTAACAATAGGGTTGGGGCTAGGGTTAAGTCTATGGTTAGCACTAGGGTTGGGGCTAGAGTTAGGACTATGCTTATGGCTAGAGTGCTACTAAAACTAGTGCTATGCTAATAAACATGGGCGTAACTAGCGCAGTTGTAGAGATCGCCACTGTGACCAGGCCCGGGGTGCAGAGGGCGCCGGCCCCAGCCCCTGATTCAGATAGATGTGTGTCCAAGGGCTATATACCAGTATGGAGGGCTATATACCAGGATGAGGGAGGTATATAGCATGTTGTTGGGGCTATATACCAGGATGAGTGGGCTATACAGCATGATGGGGGCTATATACCAGGATGGGGGCCTATATACCAGGCTGGAGAGGCTATATACCAGGATGAGGGAGGTATATAGCATGTTGTTGGGGCTATATACCAGGATAGGGGGCTATATACTAGGATAGGGTGGGGGCTATATACTAGGATGGGGGCTATATATCAGGATTAGGGATGTATACCAGGATGGAGGGCTATATACCAGGATGGGGGCTATATATCAGGATGGGAACATGCTGGGATGGGGACATGATGGAGCCATATAAACCAGGATGGAGACATGATGGGGGCATATATACCAGGATGGGGCCAAAGGGCCATATATAAATATGTACCAGGATGGGGCCATATATACCCGGTTGCAACCATAAATACCAGGCTATATCCATGATCGGGGTCATACACCAGGATCAGGTCATGATGGGGACACATACCAGGATGGGGCCATATATACCAGGATATAAGCATGATGGGGGTCATACATCAGGATGGGGCCATGATGTGGACATATACCAGGATGGGGGACATATTTACCAGGAAGCGGCAGAGGATGGGGGACATTAGTACAGGATGGGGAACATTACTATACAATGAAGTGGGAGGAGATGAAACTTATGTCTTTATAGGATTTAGAATGCTACAATGGCCCATACATCTGACGAACATATGGGGGGGCCCAGGCTCAAATCTGCATCGGGGCCCATCAGACTCTAGTTTTGCAAAGAAGAATGGGCGCAATATAAAAAAAAATTGCTGAGAAGTTCACAGGGTATGAATAATTATTCAAGGGCTTTGCATTATTCGGTCACTTACTACAGAAAACTAAGCAACCTGGAATGTTAGAGCGTCTGGGATGGGGGGATCGTGAGCACGGTCCCCGTCCTTACACAGCGCGGAGTTAGTGTTTATATTAATGTATCTTCAGGTCATCGAGAGACGCGTTCATGTATTGTTCATCCCTTGTGGCTGTGAAGACGTTAATGATCCAGTTGGGCCACATGTAATTTTTTTTTTCTTTGGAGCAGCGAGAAATGAAAGTAGATGACTCCGGGCATCGCTCCAACTGGGACACAGGTCAGGAATGTTTCACGGCACAGAAAGCACAAACAATGCGCCAACCCAGCGGGAGAGATCGTATGTGATCTGCAGCAGAGAAATATTCAGATACAGAACGTCGCTCGGTTATCACTTGTACGGTCATGTTCTGATGTCTGGAGAGAGCGGAGCCTCCTGCAGGATCACTGCCTGTAGAACGGGGAGTGGTGGGGACATCTCAGCTCTTCCATATCAAAATCTTACTGTCACGCTAGGATCGGGGAAATAGAAAGTGAACTGCAAAAGGGAAGGGAAACCCTGTGTCTAGGGAAGGGGGAGATGGTGACCCCTGACCAAGCCCTGGCTTTCCTCACCACCCTAGATAGGTTCCGCACAACGCCGAGCAAGATACCTGGCCGTAGCCGACCCTAGAGCTGGGCCCTGGCTTCCCTGACCACCCTATATAGGTTCCACCTATGCACAGAGCAGGATACCTGAACCTGGCTGACCCTAGAGCTGGGCCCTGGCTTCCCTGACCACCCTATATAGGTTCCACCTATGCACAGAGCAGGATACCTGACCCTGGCTGACCCTAGAGCTGGGCCCTGGCTTCCCTGACCACCCTATATAGGTTCCACCTATGCACAGAGCAGGATACCTGACCCTGGCTGACCCTAGAGCTGGGCCCTGGCTTCCCTGACCACCCTATATAGGTTCCACCTATGCACAGAGCAGGATACCTGAACCTGGCTGACCCTAGAGCTGGGCCCTGGCTTCCCTGACCACCCTATATAGGTTCCACCTATGCACAGAGCAGGATACCTGACCCTGGCTGACCCTGGAGCTGGGCCCTGGCTTCCCTTACTGCCCTAGATAGGTTCCACACCGCGCCGAGCAGGATACCTGGCCCTAGCCGACCCTAGAGCTGGGCCCTGGCTTTCCTGACCACCCTAGTTAAGTTCCACACCTATGCGCCGAGCAGGATACCTGACCCTAGGCGACCCTAGAGCTGGGCCCTGGCTTCCCTGACCACCCTATATAGGTTCCACACCGCGCCGAGCAGGATACCTGGCCCTAGGCGACCCTAGAGCTGGTCCCTGGTTTCCCTGACCACCCTATATAGGTTCCACACCGCGCCAAGCAGGATACCTGGCCCTAGCCGACCCTAGAGCTGGGCCCTGGCTTTCCTGACAACCCTAGTAAAGTTCCACACCTATGCACCGAGCAGGATACCTGACCCTAGATGACCCTCAAAAAGTCCCTAGGTAAGGAACGGGTGGGATAAGTGCTTAGTCCACCCCATTAAGCTCTATAGAAGACACAGGGAATGTAAACAAATAACTTCTCTCCAGATGACTCAGGGAAAGGAACTGCAACAGCCACAAAGTTTCTCAAGAAGAATGCGAGCCGACTACTTGCACTGAAGACTTGTTATGGGTATTGGACCTATCACCAGCACAAAGTAGTGGAAATGAGGATATTTAAAGACACAGAGGGAAGTAGTGATAAAGGTGAGGAAATATGCAGGGTCCTAAAGAAAAAGGGAGAAACCCCAAGCTGGGAAAAAGGGAAAGTCAGAGACCAGCGTGTGTAGCCAAATGCTTACGACCTTCTACAGCCGGACACCACAGGATTGTCTGGCAAGTGTGACACTTACCAACTCTCCCAAATTGTCCATGAGGCTCCAGGAAATAAGGGAGACCTTCTGGACTTTTGTCCCTGTCCTCAGATGAAAACTGTGGTGGAACAGAGAGCCCTCGATTCTCTGCTCCTCTACTTTTCTGACTAGCTATGGGTAGCATTAGAAAACTATGGGGAAGAAGGAGAACATCACCCCTCATTGGGGGGGCACTATTACTACTATTTCTGGGACCCAACAAACAGTGTTTATATTGTGTGGGGGGCTAAAAGGGAACTATTACTAGTTAGAGGCACAAAAGGGCAATTTACTGTGTGGAGGCACGAAGAGAGCACTTTTATTGCATGGGGACACAGGTGGGGCAATATTAATCTGTAATGGCATTGTTACTTTGTGGAGGCACATATGGGGCAATTTTCAATATGGAGACACAGAAGAGGCACTATTACTGTGTGGAGGCACAGAGACACAGAGGGGGCAGTATTTCTTTGTGGAGGCACAGAGGAGACACTATTGCTGTATGGAGGTGCAAAGAGGGTGGGCACTATCACTGTGTGGGAGCAGGATGAGTTAATATTATTGTGTGTAAAGGCACCGAGGGAGCACTATTACTGTACAGAGGGGCACTATTACTGTACAGAGGGGCACTATTACTGTGTGGGGGCAAAGAAGGGGCACTATTATTGTGTGGGGGCAAAGAAGGGGCACTATTATTGTGTGGGGGCAAAAAAAGGGCACTATTATTGTGTGGGGGCATGGATGGGGCATTGCTAGTGTATGATAGCTCAGAGGGGTCACTATTACTGTACAGAGGCATAGAAGGGAGCTATTACCCTGTGGAGGCAAAAATGTGCAGTATTACCCTGTAAGGGGCACTATTGCTATAAGGAGGCACAGAGTTGGTGGGCACTATCACTGTGTTGAGATCTAGAGAAGCACAATTACTGTGTGGGCATAGATGAGACAATAATACTGTGTGGAGGCATATACCGGGCACTATTATTTTGTAGAGGAGCATAAGGGGCACTATTACTGTAAGGAAGCACAGAGGAAGTTAGCACTATCACTTTATAGAGGTATAGAGGGCACAATTACTGTGTGGAGGCATATGCAGCATTTTGCAAAAGTGAGTACACCCCTCACATTTTTGTAAATATTTTATTATATCTTTTCCTGGGACACGACTGAAGATCTGACCCTGTGATACAATGTACAGTGTCAGTGTGCAGCTTGTATAACAGTGTAAATAACGCAGCACACAGCCACAGTACACCCCTAAGAGAAAATGGACAAATTGTGGCTTTGGTGTGAATATTTTGCATGGCTGCCATTATTTTCCAGCGCGGCCTTACCTCTCTTGTGCCTGGAGGTCTCTAGAGCTTCACGGACATCCCGGAGATGGTGGATGTTACAGACCTTGCGCTCCTCCACCTTCTGTTTGAGGAGGCTCCACAGATGCTCCATAGGATTTGTCTGGAGACGCTCGGCCGGTCCAGCACCTTTACCCTCAGGTTGTTTAGCGAAGCAGTGGTGGTCTTGGAGGTGTTTGGGGTCATTATAATGGTGGAATATGAAGGGAAGGGATATTGCTCTGCTTCAGTATCTCACAGTGTTGGCATTCATGGTTCCCTCAATGATTTGTAAACCCCCACAGCAGGAGGCACTCATGCAGCCCCAACCATAACCCTCCTCCACCACCATGCCTGACTGTAGGCAGGACACACTTGTCTTTGTTCTCCTCACCTGGAGCCACCACACACACTTGACCCCATCTGAACCAAATAAGTTTATCTTGGTCTCATCAGACCACAGGATGCTTGCACTAATCCATGTCGTTAGACTGCTTGTGTCGCGGGCGAAGGAGGGGACGCCGCACTCTCCCACTTGGCTTCTGGGAAACTCAGAAGGTTCCCTTCGCTAACGGATTTAGGAAATTGCATGGCGACTCCTAGCCTTGCCGGGGTCCGTAAGCCCCTGCCGGATGGTGCTGCCTTCTCTTTGCGTACCGGTCCGGTACCGCCGGGCCACCGCCCGTCCACGGTCCTTACGGCTAGCTCCAATAGGCCTCTCCTGCAGACGGTCACCACCGTCTGCCAACCTTGCTGTTCCGTCCGGGCCACACACCCGGACCGCATTCTGTCTGCTCCTTTACCACTTCACTCTCCTCCCTCCTTCACTTCCAAACTCCAAAACTCATCTCCTACTTTTCCCGCCTCCAGGACTGTGAACTCCTCGGTGGGCGGGACCAACTGCCTGGCCCACCCCCTGGTGTGAATGTCAGCCCCTGGAGGGAGGCAACAAGGGTTTTTGTCTGACTTAGGTGTGCCCAGGGCGCCACATTCCCCCTTAGTAAAATGCAAACGCGGGCTGCCCGTCCATCACCGGTTTTATTTTCACAACTGAAAAGATAAACGGTAAAACATATTACAAGTATATTAACTTCTTCCCACATCGGGGGGTGCATTCTTAAACGTTACTAACGGTGTTGGCTTCCGCTCTCTCCCACCCAAGCAACCTGGCCCTGATGCTGCCCCTAAGCAAATGGGCAGCACCCCTTGACCCCAGTCCAGCACAAGTTGCCCGAGCGGGTTCTGTCCTTTTCAGGGGACCCACGTCCATGGGGAGCCCCTGAAACCCCCGGAGGATCACCACTGGTTGCGGTAGTGGCGGGCCTGGGCCATCTCTTTCCTCCAGGCCCATCCTCCAAATCAGCCTCTCCGGAGGCGGTAACGGTAAAAGCCTTAAACATATTTATTTACAAACCACCAGTTCGTGATTGCCCTGCCAGTTCTCGGGCTTGTCCGTAGCAGTTTCTACGCAGTGGTTGTAAACAGTCCCCACGGGGACAACAGTGCTTCGTAGCCAACGGGCTACCACAAACAAAACTGTAGGGTCCCAACGGAGACTTGCCGTAGGGTCCCAACGGGGACTGTCAGCTGGGTCCCAGGGGCCATCCACAGCACCTGGCTCCGGTACAGCTTCCTCCTGCAGCTTTCCCACAGTCCACCATCGAACAGCACGAGCCCCCAACGCCACCCTCACACAGGGGTGACACTGTCCCACAGGACTCCATTTTCAGCTGCCGATGATGCGGGTACGACTGCTCCTCCAACCGGACTCCTTAGCCTTGAGGGCCGTCTGGAACGTCAGCAGAGTCCCAACAGCAAGGTAACCGGGAACCGCTACCATGCTCTAACTCTTCTTTCTTAATCATAGTTACATAGTTACATAGTTACTTAGGTTGAAAAAAGACCTAGGTCCATCTAGTTCAACCTTCCTCCACCAGTTGTACATTTAGTCACTAAGTCATTTATAACCAACAATGTTGTGTGTACTGAGGAAATCATCCAGCCCTTTTTTAAAAGCTGTTATAGTATCTGCCATTACTACCTCTTGTGGTAGTGTATTCCACAGTCTGACTGCTCTAACTGTAAATAACCCTTTCCTATTTAGGTGTCGGAATCGCTTTTCTTCCACTCGCAGTGACTGCCCCCTGGTCCTTAGTATTGTTTTCGGAAGAAATAAGTTATGTGCCAGTCCTTTATATTGACCACACATGTATTTATACATATAAATGAGATCTCCTCTGAGACGTCTTTTTTCTAAGCTAAACATATCTAACTTTTTCAATCTGCCATCATACGGGCGGCCTCCATTCCTCGTCATATGGGAGGCCTCCATTCCTTGTAATAGTCTAGTTGCCCGCCTTTGAACTGACTCTAACTTCTGAATGTCCTTTTTAAAATGTGGAGCCCAAAACTGGATCCCGTATTCCAGATGTGGCCTTACAAGTGATTTATAGATGGGTAACAATACGTTGGGATCACGGGATCTAATCTCTCTTTTTATACACCCTAGAATCTTGTTTGCTTTAGCAGCTGCTGCTATCAGCAATCCCGCGGCGCCGCTCCCGGTGCAGAGCACTTTCTGCTTGCTCCGGTTCAGTCGGGGTGGGGGATGGGCCCAGCCGGAGTCCCCCCGTGCCGGCTACGACCGGTACCTTCGGTAATGAGGGACCCCGCTGTGACATGGCCTGCTCTGCCTCCTGGCAGCTGCATCCCCGCCGTGCCTCCGGTGCATCTTTGCTGACGGGCTCAGCCTTCGGCTTCTTCCATGGAAGCGGATCGGGGCGGTCACGGGCTTCTGCTGCAGGTCGGTCCGCCGGGGCGGATTGGCAGGGTACCGCTTCCGGTGGTGGTAGCGGGCCTAGTGGCAGGGCAGCAGCAGCCAACACGGGCAGCGGGGGAGGTAGCAGGGCGAGCGGGTATGGACCGGGTCCCTCGGCCACGATGACCGACCCACTAGGGGTACAGGGGCGTGGGTCACTTACCCCCCCTTCCAAGACTCCCTCCACCTCGCGTCTCCGTATGGCCGCCACCACTCCCGCCATGTCGGCCTCCCACTCCTCCAGGAGGAGCTGCATGCGGACCTGCAGACGGCTGCTTAGCTGGACGATCCGGACTTCCACCCACGCTGCGGTGCCAGGCGCGGGGACCACGGTGTTGTCGGTCGGACTCAGCATCTTTAGCAGCGGCCTCTTCCAGGAACCAGTAAATGGCCGCAGGGTCCTGGCGTCCCTGCTTCCATAGCCGCGGGCTACATGCAGCCAGACGCCATCAGTCCCCCTTAGTCTCTTTCCGGCTCCTCCTCTACAGGGGCGGGGTTTCGGCTTTCGCGCCTCCACTGCTCGAGGAGACGCTCGAGCGGGGATTTTTCGCGCCCAAGATGGCGGCTTCTCAAATTTTTCGGCCGGACACCTCCGGCGGTCACAAGGCGCACCTCTACCAGACGGCAGAGTGGTAAGATCCTGTTCGTGGCGCCAAGTTGTCGCGGGCGGAAGAGGGGACGCCGCGCTCTCCCACTGCTCAGGTCCGGCTGCTGCTGCGGTTGCTCGGTGGTGGCTCAAGCGGTGGGCCGGATCCCGGGTACTCGAGTGGCGCTCCTCGCCCGTGAGTGAAAAGGGGGGGGGATTGTGGGGATTTGATATTGTCCGTGACGCCACCCACGGTTGTGGTGAGATTGGTGACACCACCGCTGCTCTGGACGGGGATCCCGGGAGCGATGACAGGGAGCAGCCTGGATGTTAGTTCTCCCCTCCGTGGGTAGGGGGTTGGTTGTCCCGGGGCCCGGTGATGGGGTAGGGATGGGTGGCAGGCGGGTTACGGGGCCTGGCGATGTGCAGGGTCGCGGGGGCAGCGCTGTGCCACACGGCACGGTGGTACCCACTCAGCCAATGATGTACACAGAGTCTCCGGTAAAACAAACGGCTGGATGGACGGGTCCCACAGACGGCTGCGGTGTTGTTTCTCCCAGCAGGTTGATGGTGACTGCCTTTCCCTGGACCTTTGTAGTGTAAACGGTTCCAATGGGTTCCCACCGGTAACCCGCTCCCCAGCTTGAAGGTTGCTTAAGGAACCCCTTTTGCCCGCAGGCTCTGGCCCTGGGAACTTTAGCCTTGGCGGTGACTGTGTTTTCCTCTCTCGGTTGGACTGTTGCCTTCTGTCGGGACTTGGCTGCTGGGAAACCCAGGAGGTTCCCTTCGCTAACGGATTTGGCAAATTGCACGGCGACTCCTAGCCTTGCCGGGGTCCGTAAGCCCCTGCCGGATGGTGCTGGCTTCTCTTTGCGTACCGGTCCGGTACCGCCGGGCCACCGCCCATCCACGGTCCTTACGGCTAGCTCCAATAGGCCTCTCCTGCAGACGGTCACCACCGTCTGCCAACCTTGCTGTTCCGTCCGGGCCACACACCTGGACCGCTTTCTGTCTGCTCCTTTACCACTTCACTCTCCTCCCTCCTTCACTTCCAAACTCCAAAACTCATCTCCTTCTTTTCCCGCCTCCAGGACTGTGAACTCCTCGGTGGGCGGGACCAACCGCCTGGCCCACCCCCTGCTGTGAACATCAGCCCCTCGAGGGGGGCAACAAGGGTTTTTGTCTGACTTAGGTGTGCCTGACCGGGAGTGTGGGGTGTGTTGGTGTAGTGCTTGTGACGTCCTGGCTTGCCCAGGGCGCCACACTTGTCTTCAGAAAACTGTTTGTGGCTTTCGTGTGCTTCATCTTTAAAAGAGGCTTCCTTCTGGGATGACAGCCATGCAGTGCAATGTGCTGCAGTGTGTGGTGTATTGTCTGAGCACTGACAGTCAGACCCCCTCCTTCTGTAACCTCTGCAGTGTGTGGTGTATGGTCTGAGCACTGAGAGGCGCACTCCCCCACCCCTGTAACCTCTGCAGTGTGCAGTGTATGGTCTGAGCAGTGACAGGCGGACCCTCCACCACTGTAACCTCTGCACTGTGCAGTGTATGGTCTGAGTACTAACAGGCGGACCCTCCACCACTGTAACCTCTGCAGTGTGCGGTGTATGGTCTGAGCACTGACAAGCGGACCTCCACCCCTGTAACCTTTGCAGTGTGCGACGTATGGTGTGAGCACTGAAAGACGGATCCCGACCCCTTTAACCTCTGCAGCGTGCGGTGTATGGTCTGAGCACTGAAATATGGACTTCCGCGCCTTATAAAATATAAAAGACTAGGACAAAGGAGGGGAGGAGTTGGCACCAAGACTTGGAAGGAAGCGGACATGTGAGCAGAATAGCGCCCCCATAACTACCATTACTGTAGACGTACATCAAAGCGAGCTGACAGTGAAGAAAGTCTAAGATATACCAACTTCAGGAGGAACTGTAGCTCGAATATTGACCACCGACTTCAGTAGCAACCTGAAGACCGAATAACGACTATCGTCTCAGGTGTTACCCACATACCGACCACTGACTTCTGGAGGAACTGAAGACTGAATACCGACCACCGATTCAGGATGAACCGAAGACCGAATATTGACCACCGACCTCAGGAGGAACCGAAGACCAAATACTAACCATCGACTTAAGGATAACACAAAAACTGAATACCAACCATCGACTTCAGGAGGAACCGAAGACCGAATACCAACAACCCAGACTTCAGGAGCAACCTGAAGACTAAATGCCAGCTTCAGGTGGAACCCAAATACCGAATGCTGACCACTAATTTCAGGGCGAACCAAAGAATGAATACTGACCACCGACTTCAGGAGGAATCGCAGGCCGAATACCAACCATCGAAATATTTTTAGAAGGAATGTGCACAGCACTGCTTACCCATTCAGGAGGTAATTCCGTAAATCCCGTTCCACACTATTTAGTGTAGCTCTTGCCTTGTAAATTTTCTTGGCGTGCCGGGTATAATCATGAATCTTTTCCTGATATGATGGAAGATGGAGTCTCCAACCGTGGTGCTAGTGCCCAGCCAAAGCAATCAAATTCAATACCAACCATCGACTTCAGGAGTAAAGGGGGCTTTACACGCTACAATATCGTTAATGTTTTGTCGTCGGGGTCAAGTTGCTAGTGACGCACATCCGGCGTCATTAACGATATCGCAGCGTGTGACACTGACCAGCGACCTTAAGCGACCTCAAAAATGGTGAAAATCGTTCACCATGGAGAGGTCGTCCCAAACTCAAAAATCGGTAAGGGTTCTCTGGTCCAAGGAGCAGTATGAAAAGGAGGCGTTCCGTCAACTGAATGATGCCTCCTGCTACACGAAACTTGATGGGAATCCACTAAGGAAGTATCAGGGTGAGCTTTATGATCTGCTATTCCTTGCCTTTGAGAGGGACATCATACCCAAATCCGTTTTTGAAGGCCTCTTGACTGAACACCCGGTTATTCCAACGATATACTTTCTGCCGAAAGTGCACAAGAATATTGATTGTCCACCTGGCAGGCCAATTGTGTCCGGTAATAATAGCCTATGTGAGCCTGCTTGCAGGTTCCTGGACTATTATTTACAACCCCTCGTTATTACCCTCCCGTCTTACATTCGGGACTCCACGGAGTTCCTGAATCGTCTGGAGGGTATCACATTCGAGTCTGACATCATTATGGTCACTGCTGACGTTGAGTCACTTTATACCTCTATAGCCCATGAGGATGGCATCGCTGCTGTTGACTTCTTTCTACGGTCTACTGAGCTGGATGTGCAGCTGATTGATCTCCTCCTGCTTTTACTTAGATTTATTTTATCTCATAATTTCTTTTTATTTAAGGACCGTTTCTATCTCCAAGAGAGAGGAGTTGCGATGGGGGCGTCTTGCGCGCCCTCATACGCAAACCTCTTTCTTGGACTATGGGAACGCTCCATATCTTTTCCAGCATCTGAGATGGGCGCAGTTCACATGTGGCTGCGTTTCATCGACGATATTTTTTTGATTTGGCAGGGGAAGATCAATCAGTTGGATATCTTTATGCAGCGACTCAATGATAATATAAATAACATCAGGCTTACTTATGTCTTCAGCAGTGAACAAATCGAATATTTGGATGTACGAATATTGAAGGGGACGGACGGAACACTGTGCACAGATATCTTTCGTAAAACCACGGCTGTAAATTCACTTTTGAGCGCCAGATCATCACATCCGAAAAAGGTGATTGATTCCATTCCTACAGGGCAATTCTTGCGCGCCCGACGGGTATGTTCTGATAATGTCTCATTTGAGCAACAATCTGAGGATTTAAAAAGAAGATTCAGGGCACGGCATTATCGAGAAAAATCTATACAGGAGGGATATGCCAGAGCGAGGGATACTCCACGTGATGCCTTACTAAAAACCCACCCTAAAAAGAATGATGACATCGTTCGTTTCATCACTCCCTATCATGGACAATGGAGGGAGATGTTCTCCATTGTCAAAAAATACTGGTCAGTGCTTCTCACTGACAATGACTTGTCCCTTATACTTACCTCTCTACCTGCAGTGACGCCAAAAAGATCTAAAACATTAAAAGATCAAATTGTGAAAAGCCTTTATATTCCAGCAGTCAGGAACACCTTCGGGACAAATAGGGGTCCCAGATGGGGGTCACGCTCCTGTGGGGACTGTGGGGCTTGCCCGCAGATGTATCGAACGGGTGAATTTTGGGATTCTTCTAGAGAGAATACCTATAGAATTGTACACTCCATAAATTGTCGATCCACCGGGATTATCTATTGGGCAATATGCCCCTGCGGCCTCATCTATGTGGGCCTGACTACTCGAGAGTTCCGGATACGCATCTTGGAACACATTCGTGATATCAAGAATTATTATTATTATTATTTATTATTATAGCGCCATTTATTCCATGGCGCTTTACAAGTGAGAGAGGGTATACGTACAACAATCATTAACAGTACAAAACAGACTGGTATAGGAGGAGAGAGGACTCTGCCCGCGAGGGCTCACAGTCTACAGGGAATGGGTGAGGGTACAATAGGTGAGGACAGAGCTGGTTGCACAGTGGTCTACTGGACTGAGGGCTATTGTAGGTTGTAGGCTTGTTGGAAGAGGTGGGTCTTGAGGTTCCTCTTGAAGCTTTCCACGGTAGGAAAGAGTCTGATGTGCTGAGGTAGAGCGTTCCAGAGTATGGGGGATGCACGGGAGAAATCTTGTACACGATTGTGGGAAGAGGAGATAAGAGAGGAGAATGCGGCTAAAGTCACAAAACCGGAGGAAATTTTGCTTCTAAAGAATATCCCTAAACACTTTAGGGAACGTCATGATTGCAACTGGCGGTTACTCAGATTCAGAGGTATTGATAAAGTTTATCTTGGTGCAAGAGGGGGTGACCTTAGGAATGCCATATTTAAGAAAGAGGCTAAATGGATCATAACTCTTGATACAGTAAAACCGCGGGGGCTGAATGATATGATCAGCTATAAGCCCTTTCTGATTTAAACATTTTGGCTCACGGTCTGTAAATGTGTAGTGGAGGTATTGGTTTGTGTTTGCGCACCAATTGCCGTTTTATATTCTGACATTCTTCTTTCATTTTTATCTCTTTTTTATTTTTTCCCATTTCTCTCTTATTATTAATTCATACTTTTTAGAGATGGCTGCTTGTACCTGCATATATTGGAGCTACTAGAACAGGAAGATATATCTGGACCGTTTGCATTATCAAGATCTGGAATAATTGCAATTCAAAAGACTTTATGGACATTACTTCATGGATACCGTCTAACTTGTCATATATTTATCTCTGCAATTATTTCTTATGCTCGGTTCCTATTTGCCCTGTTGCTTGCCCTCATGTAATATGGCGGCTATGGACTTCATCCTGTGCGTGCACGGGGCTCTGATCACTCCTCCTCTCTGTGTCTGGTGATCTAATGGTTGTCGGGTTGTGCGCATGCGCACTCCCGCTTCCTGAACGCCGGACACAGTGGAGGATGGACATCGGATCTCCGGGGCGCGCCACAATAGGATGGTAAGAACTGTTAATTTCAGATATAAGCAGCCCTGGATGTCACCTCTGCACCTCCCGATGAAGCGATAAGCGAAACGCGTTGAGGTGCAGGGTGGTGTGTCAGGCTTGAACACAGGAGTGTTCCTGGTGTGTCATAGTACCTTTACATACTTTGGAACTTTGCCATCTTCCTTGCTGAAAGGACGGTTTCTTTTGCATTGAACATATTTGAGCAATGGCTCATACTCACAGGACAGTCCTGTTATCATAATCATTTGAGTCTTGTTCCATGCTCATAGGACAGCATGCATGGTGCTTCTCACATTTTGCATGGGTCTCTATGTATGTATATGATATGACATTTTACTTGATTGCTATTTAATGTACCCCAGTGTGCTGTTAACTGCATTATGTGGAACTGATATACTAATGCACTGTAGCTATGCATGGTGATTCTTACATCCTGCATGGGTTTCTGAATTCACAGTGTATATTTATGACATGACATCTTGCTTAATTGTTATTTAATGTACCTCAGTGTGCTGTTGACTGTATTATGTGGAACTGACATACTAATGCACTTTAGCTATGCTGTCTCTGTGGGCTATGTCATGCACATATTTCAGCCTGTTCTGTACTGACACACCTCCCTGACTGGCTTTGCACATGTTTTTAAGCACATTTCTGTACTATGTGTTGCACTTTCTTTGTGTCCCTGGAAAAACTTTTTACTAAATTGCATTTAAATAAATTTTCTATAGATTTCTATAAAGAAAACATTGTTTGGTATTTAATTTAAATAGGATTGTATGTGTGAAGCCCCACAGGTGTTGTATCGGTGCATACCTTCAGGGACTCCACGTAGCTGGTGCTGGTCACAGGTAGGGAATCTTCAGTTTTGATCGTGACGCCACTCTCAGTATTGCGGTCAGTGGGGACCGCCACTGCAGGTTAGGGGACGCCTGGGGCTGATGGTGGGTGCAGTCGGATATAGTAGCCTCCTGAGAGTGAGGCAAGCCCCAGGGCCCGGTGTGAGTTTGTAGTACCACAAGTCGCAGAATGACTCAAACACAGTCCAAGAAGTCTTTTAACGTGTTTACTCACTGTTTGGAGGTCACGGTGAGATGCCCGGGCGACACTGTGATAACCAGGTGGAACCAGGAATTCCAGGAGGCCGTTCTGAGGGTAGCTGTCCACTCGCCTTCCTTGCACTCTTTCTGTTTTAGGAGGATCCTTTGCTTGAAGCGTGGTAGGACCCCTCCAGGGAAGCTGTTACCACCCTGCTCCCCTCTCTCTGGCTCGCCTGCCGGCAGCGTGGCCTTGGTGGGATGGCTTCTGGCCCTGTCCCCTTATGGGCCTGGTGTGCTGCTTGGCTCAAGCTCTGTGTAGTCGTGGTGAGGGCATTAAGTACCCCCCCAACCTGTAGGTTAAGCAGCTCTGGATGATCTGCTGCCTGTACTGGGGACCTAGTTCCCCTTGTGTGCTCGGATACCGGGATCTCCGTACTCAGCCACCCCTCTTTCTCTGGATGCTCTTCAGGCCGACCCACAGTACTCCGTTCTCCTCCGCTTTCAGCTACAGCACTCCTCAGGACCTGTCTGCACGGGAGCTTCTCTGCTCCCCCCTCCATACACTTCAACTTCTTCCTCTCGACCCCTCACTTCCTCTCTCTCTCTGCCCTGCTTCCTAGCAACCAGCCCCTGAACACACCCCTAGCTGGGAATTGAAAGTTAACTCCTTCTGGCTACTCAAGGGTCCCCTCTGGTAATGTGGGAGGCCTGGTCACTATATGTTTGTGTGTGCACCTCATCCTGGCCTTTGGAGATTACCTGGAAGCATTGCTCCCGCATGGGTGCAATACTCTGTGGTGCCTGACCAGGTCAGGGGCGCCACATTCCCCCTTAGTTATCATCAGCACGTCCTCGGGCTGCAAAGACAAGAGAAAGAAAAAAGGTAATTACAAACTTTTCCCACACAGGGGCAATTATTTACATTTAAACATGCCAGGTACCATTCCACCACCAACCACCCACATGTCCGAAACCCACCCAAAAACCTTCAGGAGGTAGGTCACCGGTCCTTTTGGTAACCAGGTCTGGGCCATCACATTCCCCAGACCTTTCCTCCAATCTTCCTCTCCTGAGGGGAGTGGTGTAAGGTAGGCCCCATAAACAGGCGTACCCGCTTCCGAGTGTTGGAGGGCAGGCCCCATAAACAGGCGTGCCCCCTTGTTGGTGCAGAGCCATGCCCCTCAATAGGCAGGCCCTGTGGTTGGTACCAAGAAGGCAACTTTTTACAATGCAAAGTTTGTGGTTAAAGCCAGTTCATAACCAGTGGTCTAACATTTTAAGGAAGTCTCACAATAGTCCTTGTGGGCACATTTCGCTTAAACGTTGCTTAACTATAACAGGTTAAACATTACACTTCATACCGTCACTTTCAACTAAACTGTACTTTGTCTATAGCGTAATGGGAGCTGACCAAAGTTGCTGCGGGTTGATCTACGCAGTACTATACTGTCATCTGTCTGAGGTTGTGTCCTCCCACCCGATGTATGTGTCTCAATGTGAATTCTGGGTGTACTGGGTACTGATACCAATGCGTGGTTTTCTGCTTCAGCTACATTTGGCACTTCTAGGTTCTGAACAGGTGCTTCTAGGTCTCCTACTTCTCTAGATTGAGTGAATGTAATGACTGGAATAACAACTGCTCCATTGTATTGAGGCCAACTTGCTGGAAAATCTCCAAGCGCAGTATGGATCATCCTTTCTTTTGGTTCTTGAACTGGCAAAGGGTTGGGAATTTCTTCAGGGATTCTTAGTTGTTCAGGACATTTCTTTAGGCGATCTCTAGAAACGACAGCTGTTGTTTTTCCTCCATCTTTGCTGATAAGGCATGTCTTTTCATTGCTAAGCGTTGATGGTAACACAGTATAGGGTTCTTCTTCCCAGTGATTGTCAAGTTTATGACGCCTTCTCTTTCCCTTGAGAACTATATCTCCTGGCATCAAAGGAACAGCAGGTGCTTTTCGATTGTAGGCCTTTTCTTGTTTCTCACGCTGCTGAGTCAGGCTTCGCTCCACACACTCTTGTACTTTCTTGTATTGGGCTTGGCGGTTGGAATCCCAATCAGCACCTTGTTGATGGTCTTCAGGGGTCTCAACTCCCATTTCCAGATCTACTGGCAATCTCCCTGGTCTGGCCCTCATCAGGTATGCCGGTGTGCAGTTCGTGGAACTCACAGGGATGTTGTTATACATGTCCACTAGATCGGGTAGTTTTTCTGGCCACTGACTTCGTTCTTCTAGTGGGAGCGTCTTCAGAAGGTCGAGAATGATGTGGTTCATCTTCTCACACATTCCATTGGTCTGAGGATGGTAAGGCGTAGTACGGATCTTCTGGCAGCCGTATAGGTTACAAAACTCCTTAAACACTTCAGCTTCAAAGGCTGGTCCTTGGTCAGTGAGCACTTGATCTGGATAGCCATGTGGTCGACAGAAGTGTGTCTGGAAAGCTTTGGCTGCAGTTTGACCTGTCAAGTCCTTGACTGGTACTACCACCAGGAATCTGGAGTAGTGGTCAACCATAGTGAGAGCGTAGTTGTAGCCTTGTCTGCTGGGTGCCAACTTTACATGGTCCAGGGCCACGATCTCCAGGGGCCGTTTAGTTTGGATGGGCTGGAGTGGTGCTCTCTGGCGGTGCTGGTCTTTTCTTCTAAGATTGCAAGGCCCGCAGTTTCGACACCACTTCTCTAGGGCAGATCTCATGCCCACCCAGTAGAATCTTACTTTAAGTAGGGCCTCCAGTTTCTTCCAACCAAAGTGGCCTGCACCATTGTGATAGGCTTCTAGCACCATCCTCGTATCCTTCTGTGGTACAATCACTTGCCACACCTTCTCATGCGTCCTCGGGTCAATGATGCTCCTGTAAAGTTTGTCTTGATAGATGAATAATCGACCCCTCTCCTTCCATAGGTACTGTGCCTCAGGTGGGGCTCCTTTGTCAAGGCTGGCGCCAGGCTGGCTGATCAGTTTCTTTACCAAGCCCACCGCTGGATCATTTTCCTGGGTCTCCTTCCAGTTGTAATGAGGTAGTGGGTTCAGGGTCACCTCTTGGCGGTTGGCACGCGACTGCCGACACTGTTTTGCTCCATGGCGATGGAACGCTGGCAGCTCAATCTCTTCCAGATCATCTTCATCTTCACCCTCGTCTGCTAGGTGAGGCATCCTGGACAGAGCATCTGCGTTGCCGTTCTTGCGGCCAGCTCGATACTTGACAGTAAAGTCATAATTCGCCAGTCGGGCTACCCAACGCTGCTCCATGGCACCCAACTTAGCAGTATCCAAGTGGGTCAGGGGGTTGTTGTCCGTGAAGACGGTGAATTTGGTGGCTGCCAGGTAGTGCTTGAACCGCTCTGTGATAGCCCATACCATGGCCAGGAACTCTAGCTTGAATGAACTATAATTCTCTGGGTTTCTTTTGGTAGGCCTGAGCTTCCTGCTGGCGTAAGCAATCACACGCTCTTTGCCTCCCTGCACCTGTGAAAGCACTGCTCCCAGTCCCACATTACTGGCATCTGTGTACAGTACGAATGGCAGACCGTAGTCAGGGTAGGCTAGGATCTCTTCACCCGTCAAGGCCCCTTTCATTTGTCTGAAGGAGTGTTCTTCTGCTTCTCCCCAGTGAAATGGCGGGCCGGAGATCTTTCCTCTCTTCTTTGGGTGGCCTACCAGGAGCTCTTGCAAAGGCGCCGCCATTTTCGTGTAGCCCTTGATGAACCTTCTGTAGTAGCCTACCAAGCCAAGGAACTGACGTACCTCCCGGACGGTAGTAGGTGTGGGCCATTCCTGGATGACTGTGACCTTCTCTGGGTCCGGTGCTACTCCTTCTGCACTGACCACGTGACCTAGGTACTGGACCCTTGGCTTCAGTAGATGGCACTTGGATGGTTTCAGCTTCATTCCATATCGGGATAGTGCTTCAAAGACTTCAGCCAGGTGTTTCAGGTGGTCCTCATAGGTCTTGGAGTACACGATGACATCATCCAGGTAGAGCAGGACGGTTTCAAAGTTGAGGTGCCCTAGGCAGCATTCCATAAGCCTCTGGAAGGTCCCGGGGGCATTGCAGAGTCCAAATGGCATGCTGTTGAACTCACAGAGGCCCATTGGGGTGGTGAAGGCCGTCTTCTCCCGATCTTCTTCTGCTACAGATACTTGCCAGTAGCCACTAGTAAGATCTAGGGTAGAAAAGTAGTTAGAGGCTTTCAAGGCAGCGAGGGATTCCTCTATCCTTGGCAAAGGGTAGGCATCCTTGTGTGTTATCTGATTTATCCGTCTGTAATCCACACACATCCTCATCGTGCCATCCTTCTTTCTTACCAGGACCAGGGGAGCTGCCCAGGGGCTGCAACTGTCCCTTATGACTCCTGCCTCCTTCATGTCCTTCAGCATGTCCTTTGTGCGCTGGTAATGGGCTGGTGGAATAGGCCTATGTCTTTCCTTAATGGGAGGATGACTGCCTGTGGGTATGTGATGTTGCACCCCTTTGATCCTACCAAAGTCTAGTGGGTTCTTACTAAAGACCTGCTCGTATTCCTGCACGACCCTGTAAACCCCATGTTTCTGGTAGTCGGGTGTAGAGTCAGTCCCCACGTGTAGTTTCTGGCACCAGTCCTCTAACTGCTTTTGGGAGGTCTCGCCCTCTTTTGAGTCAGCTTGTGTCAGGGGACCTACAGGTGTTATGGCGTCATCTGAGCATGTAAACAGTTTGGCTATGGTAGCGTACCTTGGTAGTCTGGCTTCCTCCTCCCCACAGTTCAACACTCGTACAGGCACTCGTCCCTTGTGTACATCAACTACCCCCCTGGCTGTCAGAATCGTGGGCCAGTGGTCTGAATGAGTGGGCTCTAGTACAGCCTGGTAATCTTGTCCTCTGAGACCTACCGCTGCTCTACACCACATCATCATTTCACTCCGTGGGGGTATCACAATGGGGTTAGCATCCATCACCCGTACACTACCAATCTCACCGCCAGTCTGTTTTACCTGTTGCTTCCTCAGAATGATTCGGATCTCCTTTTGCAAGGCTCTTTGCGACCTGCCGTCAGCACCTTCAACAATCTGGTGAAGCAACAACAACACTTCCCCTAGGCAATTTTCTATGACATTAGTGCCTAAAATCATTTGCGGGTTCCTTTCTTTAACATCAGTGTCCACAACAATCAGTCCTTGTCCCTTCATTTCCTGCCTTCCCACCTTTATGGTTACCTCTTTGACCCCGATCTGGTCTATAGGTTGTCCGTTGGCAGCATAGATGGTGAGGGAGGGGTCCGGTGGTCGGAGATCGTCGTCCGACCAAAACCTCCGATAAAGGACATGCGGGATCGTGGTGACCTGAGAGCCGGTGTCCAATAACGCCGGGGTAGGGATCCCGTCCAGGACGATGGACAGGACAGGACGTCCACCCACGTACTGATCACAGCAGCGACTTGGGCCTGATCTTCTTAATCCTGAGGACTGGCCCCCGGCCCCAGGTTTGGCTCGTTTAAAGGACAGGCCCTTGCATAGTGTCCTGCCTCCTGGCAACGACGACAGATGGGTTGTCCAGATGAGTCATAGCGATCACTGCTCCTGCCTCGGGTTGGGGGACCTCTTCTCCTCCGCATCCAAGGGACGTCCTCTGGGTTGTCAGCTAGCAGGATCCGATGAGGGACTTTGGTCTCTGAGGGCAACTGCATTGCTTTCAGGATTTGTGCGACATCCTTAGTGAGCTGTTGCACCTGGGAGGATAGTGTATTTATAGTCTCTGCTGACGCGTTGAGTCCTTTTGCAGTTACCAGGGACTGCGAGGAGGATTCCGCTCCTGCAGCCGTGGAACTGGCAGGCCATGCTGGTGCGACGGGGTCTGTGTCCACAGGAGGTTGGAGTGCTTTCACTGCCCTGTCTTTCAGAATGGCAAAGTCCACGTCAGGGTGTTCCAGGGACCACAGCTTCATCTGCTTTCCATCCTCAGGAGAGCGCAGGCCCCGCAGGAATTGTTCCTTCATCATCCGGTTTCCTTCCTGGTCACTGACAGGGTCCACCAGCTTGAGAGCCCGTAGTGCCGCCTGCAGCCTGAGGGCATAGTCTCTTATACTATCTTGGGGCTTCTGACGGCAGTGATAGAAGTCCGTTCTCAGCTCTCCCTCCGTGCGGTGTTCAAAAGCAGCTGCTAGTTTGGCAAAGATGGTCTCAACAGAGCTCCGGTCATCATTGGCCCAGGACTCAGCTTCCAATTCTGCTGCTCCAGTCAATTGTCCCAGCACCACAGCGGCCCTCTGTTTACCAGTCATCGCGTGCATGTCTAGCAGGGTGTTGATCTTTTTCTTAAACCCGGTCAGCGTGTCTATTTTACCGGCGTATTGAGGCAGCCATTGCGCCCCTGGGGCATACAACAAGGACACTGGCATTATGGGGGCGACCTCGGCCGGCGCAGCTGCGACCGCGGCACCGGCACCAGGCGCTGCGGCGTCCAGCGCGACAGGGGCTGGCATCGCTTGGGCTGCGTCGCCCTGACCAGGGGCATTACCTCCTGCAGCGTCCATTTTTCTTCAGAAATCTGCGCGCTCCCTTTCCACTTCCTGGGTCAGAACGCTCTCTGAATTGTGGGGATTCTGGGGCGGCCACACCTCTTCGTGGGCGGTGCTCTTCTCCCTCGCGCGGGCTGCAGCGCGCGCTTTTGAAGATGGCAATATGGCGGCGGTTCAATTTTTGCGGTCGGACCTCTGAGGCACACGGTCACCTGTCTGAACAGGTCTAGTCCTTATCCTGTTCGTGACGCCAGAAGTTGTGAAGCCCCGCTAGTATGTGTCGGTGCAGTACCTTCAGGGACTCCACGTGGATGGAACAGTCTGGTCACAGGTAGGGAACCTTCTTTTAGGATTGTCGTGACGCCACTCTCAGTATTGCGGTCAGCGGGGACCGCCACTGCAGATTAAGGGATGCCTGGGGCTGATGGTGGGTGCAGTCAGTATATTAGCCCCCTGAGAGTGAGGCAAGCCCCAGGCCCCGGTGTATGTGTGTGGGACCACAAGTCGCAGAATGACTCAAACACAGTCCAAGAAGTCTTTTAACGTGTTTACTCACTGTTTGGAGGTCACGGTGAGATGCCCGGGCGACACTGTGATAACCAGGTGGAACCAGGAATTCCAGGAGGCCGTTCTGAGGGTAGCTGTCCACTCGCCTTCCTTGCACTCTTTCTGTTTTAGGAGGATCCTTTGCTTGAAGCGTGGTAGGACCCCTCCAGGGAAGCTGTTACCACCCTGCTCCCCTCTCTCTGGCTCGCCTGCCGGCAGCGTGGCCTTGGTGGGATGGCTTCTGGCCCTGTCCCCTTATGGGCCTGGTGTGCTGCTTGGCTCAAGCTCTGTGTAGTCGTGGTGAGGGCATGAAGTACCCCCCCCACCTGTAGGTTAAGCAGCTCTGGATGATCTGCTGCCTGTACTGGGGACCTAGTTCCCCTTGTGTGCTCGGATACCGGGATCTCCGTACTCAGCCACCCCTCTTTCTCTGGATGCTCTTCAGGCCGACCCACAGTACTCCGTTCTCCTCCGCTTTCAGCTACAGCACTCCTCAGGACCTGTCTCACACTCTAGAGCTTCTCTGCTCCCCCCTCCATACACTTCAACTTCTTCCTCTCGACCCCTCACTTCCTCTCTCTCTCTGCCCTGCTTCCTAGCAACCAGCCCCTGAACACACCCCTAGCTGGGAATTGAAAGTTAACTCCTTCTGGCTACTCAAGGGTCCCCTCTGGTAATGTGGGAGGCCTGGTCACTATATGTTTGTGTGTGCACCTCATCCTGGCCTTTGGAGATTACCTGGAAGCATTGCTCCCGCATGGGTGCAATACTCTGTGGTGCCTGACCAGGTCAGGGGCGCCACATATGGACGATGATTATGGAGCTTCTATGTAGGTTAATCGGTAAGGGTTGTTTATCCAGGTGGTTCATCGCTCATGCGGCAGCACACATCGCTGTGTGTGACACCACAGGAGCGAGGAACGTCTCCTTACCTGCCGCCGGCCACAATGTGGAAGGAAGGAGGTGGGCGGGATGTTGCGTTCTGCTCATCTCCGCCCCTCCGCTTTGATTGGCCGGCCGCTTAGTCACGTTGCGGTGACGTCGCTGTGATGCCGAACGTCCCTCCCCCTTGAAGGAGGAATTGTTCGGCAGTCACAGCGATGCCGTCGACCAGGTAAGTATGTGTGACGCTGCCGTAGCGATAATGTTCGCTATGGCAGCGATCACAAACAATCGCATGCGCGATGGGGGCGGGTACTTACACGCTCGCTATCGCTAGCGATATCGCTACCGTGTAAAGCCCCCTTAACACAAATACCGAATACTGACCACTGACTTCAGGAGGAACCAAAGAACGAATACTAAACGCCAATTTCAGGAGGAACCAGAAGACCAAATACCGACTACTGGCTTCAGATAGAACCCGAATACTGACAACCGACTTCAGGAGCAACCTGAATACCGAATACTGGCTTCAGGTGGAACCCAAATACCGAATACCAACCACTGACTTCAGGGGGAACCGAAGAACGAACACCGACCACTGACTTTAGGAGAAACCTGAAGACCAAATACCGACCACCGACTTCAGGATTAACCACAGACCGAATAACGACTACCGATTTCAGGAGGAGCCGTAGACTGAATACTAACCATCGACTTCAGGAGAACACACAGACTGAATACCAACTACTGACTGACTTCAGGTGGAATCCAAATACCGACCATTGATTTCAGGAGGATCTGAAGAACAAATATCAACCACCAACTTCAGGAGAAACCTGAAGACCACATACAGACCAACGCTTTCAGGAGGAACTGTAGACTGAAAACTAACCATCGACTTCAGGAGAACATGAAGACCGAATACCAACCATCAACTTCAGGAGGAACATAAAGACCGAATTCAGACTACTGGCTTCAGATGGAACCCAAATACCGAATACTGACTATTGACTTCAGGAGGAACGAAAGAATGAATACCGAACACCAACATCATGAGAAATCTGAAGACAAGACCGAATACAGATTACAGGGTCAGATAGAACCCAATTACCGAGTACCGACCACTGACTTCAAGAGGAACCAAAGAACTAATTCCGAACACCAACTTCAGGAGAAACCTGAAGAACGAATACCATAACAACAACTTCAGGAGAAACCTGAAGACCGAATACAGACTACGGACTTCAGATGGAACCCAAATACCGAATACTAATCACCAACTTCAGGAGGAACCAAAGCCTGAATACTAAAAACTGAAGACCGAACACCGTTTCCAGAAGAAGATCCGAGTGTGGTGGACCTTTACTTCCTGTCCAGATGTACGGTACTCAGTGAGGGATGTTAGCCACTAAAATTGGACTTGCGGCTTAGCGGGTTGCATTATAGTTTCCTACTTTACTGTATATTGATGGGAGCAGCTGAAGAACCACTTGAGAGATCTTAAATTAATAGACTTTCTATCCACTTTGCTGTGGAAATATCATCTTCAAGTCATCATCGTTCACTTTTGCTTTTGGACTTGTTTTAACCACAGATACCGGTCAACAAATCTAAAACTCTACTGAAACCAATATAGCAGCTGGTGCAGCTCTCATAGACTTTGTCACCCAATGTTCTGGGTTGTAAATACCAAATCTGCAGAGATGACAGACGAGCGATGTGTGAGTGTGTGACCCGGCCCTCTGTGCCCCATTGTGCAGGGATCTGCACCAGGAGGACATCTGCTCCTCTTCTGTCTTTCTTTATTGAGTGTTTTGTCCCTTATCAGTTTCTTTACTGCAGCTTCATCCATCATTACGATGGACTTGACTTCCCATTGTGGGGTAAAATCTGCATGACTCCCACGCGTAATTAACATTGACTGCAGACATTGCTCTTCCACACGTTGCTTTGTGATTCGCCTATACGGTTCATCAACGAGATCTCTGGGGAGACCTAATTTCTGAGTGGGAAATCCAATCCATCCTGAAAAGTCCCGGATCAGATTCCCTTTCCTGTTGTGTCCGCGCATCATTAACGAGGGAAAAATTCCAGGAACATTCATCTCTGAGCCGATACATTAAGTCGCATCAGTCCAAGCGAGGGTGAGATGGGCACCAAGGATTACCGGCAAAGATCGGAGAAACTCCGGAGATTCATCTCAGGCAGATTCTATCTCATTGATTCGGTCCATGTGGCGTGTGTGGTGAAAAGAATGTTTATTGCGCTTTGAGATTTCTCCAGACGCCAAAGTATAAAACAGAGGGGAAGGAAAGGGTTAAAAAAGTCTATTTTCCTGTCTGCTCCTCACCTGACTCCTCACACCAACTCTGCACAGCTTTTCTGGTCTTTTGTATCTTCCATCGCTAAGGTCCATGAATGAAGTGGAGGTCTAGTGATGAGTGAACACTACCATGCTCAGGTGCCCTGTACTCGTAACTAGTGATGAGCGGGCACTACCATGCTCAGGTGCCCTGTACTCGTATCTAGTGATGAGCGGGCACTACCATGCTCAGGTGCCCTGTACTCGTAACTAGTGATGAGCGGGCACTACCATGCTCAGGTGCCCTGTACTCGTAACTAGTGATGAGCGGGCACTACCATGCTCGGGTGCTCAGTACTCGTAACTAGTGATGAGCGGGCACTACCATGCTCAGGTGCCCTGTACTCGTAACTAGTGATGAGCGGGCACTACCATGCTCGGGTGCTCAGTACTCGTAACTAGTGATGAGCGGGCACTACCATGCTCGGGTGCTCAGTACTGGTAACTAGTGATGAGCGGGCACTACCATGCTCAGGTGCCCTGTACTCGTAACTAGTGATGAGCGGGCACTACCATGCTCGGGTGCTCAGTACTCGTAACTAGTGATGAGCGGGCACTACCATGCTCAGGTGCCCTGTACTCGTAACTAGTGATGAGCGGGGACTTCCATGCTCGGGTGCTCAGTACTCGTAACTAGTGATGAGCGGGCACTACAATGCTCGGGTGGTCAGTACTCGTAACTAGTGATGAGTGGGCACTACCATGCTCGGGTGCTCAGTACTCGTAACTAGTGATGAGCGGGCACTACCATGCTCGGGTGCTCAGTACTCGTAACTAGTGATGAGCGGGCACTACCATGCTCGGGTGAACAGTACTCGTAACTAGTGATGAGCAGGCACTAACATGCTCAGGTGAACAGTACTCGTAGCTAGTGATGAGCAGGCACTTCCATGGTCGGGTGCTCGGTACTTGTATTTAGTGATGAGGGAGCACTACCATATGCTCGGTACTCGCAACGGGTGTTTTAATGCTTGGATGTGCTTGAGACGTTAATCAAATATGATAGAGGTCTATGGGAAACTTAAGAATTTTTCTGGATGATCTTCCAGATAAATGCTTGAGTTTCCCATAGGCATCAATTATACCCTGTACACGAGTCATGCCCGACTGAGCGTCAAAATGCTCATCACTAATTATGAGTACTGAGCATGGTAGTGCCCGCTCATGACTAATTATGAGTACTGAGCACCGAGCATGGTAGTGCCTGCTCATCTCTAGTTTCGAGTACGAAGTACCTAAGCATGGTAGTGCCCGCTCATCTCTAGTTCCGAGTACGAAGTACCTAAGCATGGTAGTGCTTGCTCATCACTCACACATGGGAGCTAGGGATGGTGAGTAAAATGTTTGGGTTTTTTTTCCATTTGTGGCAGACAAATATACAAGGAGAGACCCAAGAAGGGGACATATACAAGAAGGAGGGCATACCAGGAAGGGGACAAAAACAAGGATGGGGACATTATACCAAAATATGTCTAGGAGGGGGATATATATATATACCGCAGGAGGGGCCTTGGAAGGGGACATATATACAAGAACGTGGACATATATACCAAGGAGGTGGACAAAAACCAGGATGGGGACATATATACCAGAATATGCCCAGGAGGGGGATATACATACCAGGAGGGGCCCAAGATGGAATATATATACCAGGATGGGGCAAATAAACGATGATGGGGACAGGAGGGTCCAAGGAGGAGGATATACTGTGTACGCTAGGAAGGTGACAATAAACCAGGATGGGGACATACATACCAGGAAGAGCACAGGGTGGGGACATACATACCAGGAAGGGCCAAGTATGGGGACATATATACTAGAATGGGTACATATATACTGTTATGCCGCTGAGGTATGGAGATGTACTGTGGACTCGCTGGACCACCGGCAAGAGACTGGAGAGAACTAGCAGAAAATAGAATATGGTTTATTGAAAAATTGAATACAAAGTAGTTGGTAAGAGGGCCCAAAGGGTCACGGCACAGAGTACCGCCGGAGGAGCAGTTGGCGAGGGAACCCCTATACAGGGATTATCGCGGTCACAACTCCAGAATGTCAGATAGTCTGTTAGAACCCCGGCTTATTTAATAGAATAACGGCTCAATGGGAGAGTAGAAACCGGAATGCTTTCTAGCATTTAAGAGAAGTGGATTATGCAGTAGAATGAATCCGGAATGCTCTTCACTTTTCCTGGAGAAGCGGATCCGGCGGTTGTAGGAATCAGGAGTGTTCCAGAAGGACCTGAAGGTTCAGACGGCAGTGTAGAGATCTAGACCATAAGGTGAGATCAGGAATAATGGACCAGCTGAAGAAGGTTCTGTGGAGAGAAAGAAGTAAGTATCTTTGCAGAGCTGAACGCGGCGCAGTCAGCAAGCAGAAAGGGCCTGAACCCTTGCAACGTTCTATAGGAATGAGCACATTGCCCAGGCACCACCCATAGGGTACAGGTGCTTTACAAGCAGGAAGCTTGTGTGTGGGAGTATATTATACAGAGGACCAGTGTGCTGGAGGGGATATTATACAGTGGAGCAGTGTGTGGGAGGGGATATTATACAGAGGGGCAGTGTGTGGGAGGGGATATTATACAGAGGGGCAGTGTGTGGGAGGATATTATACAGAGTAGCAGTGTGTGGGAGTCATATTATACAGAGGAGCAGTGTGTGGGAGACATTATACAGAGGGGCAGTGTGTGGGAGGGGATATTATACAGAGGGGCAGTGTGTGGGAGACATATACAAAGAGGCAGTGTGTGGGAGGGGATATTATACAGAGCAGCAGTGTGTGGGAGACATATTATACAGAGGGGCAGTGTGTGGGAGGGGATATTATACAGAGGAGCAGTGTGTGGGAGACATATTATACAGAGCGGCAGTGTGCTGGAGGGGATATTATACAGAGGGGCAGTGTGCTGGAGGGGATATTATACAGAGGGGCAGTGTGCTGGAGGGGATATTATATAGAGGAGCAGTGTGTGGGAGACATATTATACAGAGGGAGAATGTGCTGGAGGGGATATTATACAGAGGAGTAGTGTGTGGGAGACATATTATACAGTGGGGCAGTGTGCTGGAGGGGATATTATATAGAGGAGCAGTGTGTGGGAGACATATTATACAGTGGGGCAGTGTGCTGGAGGGGATATTATACAGAGGAGCAGTGTGTGGGAGACATATTATACAGAGGAGCAGTGTGTGGGAGACATATTATACAGTGGGGCAGTGTGCTGGAGGGGATATTATACAGAGGAGCAGTGTGTGGGAGACATATTATACAGTGGGGCAGTGTGCTGGAGGGGATATTATACAGAGGGGCAGTGTGCTGGAGGGGATATTATACAGAGGGGCAGTGTGCTGGAGGGGATATTATATAGAGGAGCAGTGTGTGGGAGACATATTATACAGAGGGAGAGTGTGCTGGAGGGGATATTATACAGAGGAGCAGTGTGTGGGAGACATATTATACAGTAGGGCAGTGTGCTGGAGGGGATATTATATAGAGGAGCAGTGTGTGGGAGACATATTATACAGAGGAGCAGTGTGTGGGAGACATATTATACAGAGGAGCAGTGTGCTGGAGGGGATATTATATAGAGGAGCAGTGTGTGGGAGACATATTATACAGTGGGGCAGTGTGCTGGAGGGGATAGTATACAGAGGAGCAGTGTGTGGGAGACATATACAGAGGGGCAGTGTGCTGGAGGGGATATTATACAGAGGGGCAGTGTGCTGGAGGGGATATTATACAGAGGAGCAGTGTGTGGGAGACATATTATACAGAGGGAGAGTGTGCTGGAGGGGATATTATACAGAGGAGCAGTGTGTGGGAGACATATTATACAGTGGGGCAGTGTGCTGGAGGGGATATTATATAGAGGAGCAGTGTGTGGGAGACATATTATACAGTGGGGCAGTGTGCTGGAGGGGATATTATACAGAGGAGCAGTGTGTGGGAGACATATTATACAGAGGAGCAGTGTGTGGGAGACATATTATACAGTGGGGCAGTGTGCTGGAGGGGATATTATACAGAGGAGCAGTGTGTGGGAGACATATTATACAGTGGGGCAGTGTGCTGGAGGGGATATTATACAGAGGGGCAGTGTGCTGGAGGGGATATTATACAGAGGGGCATTGTGCTGGAGGGGATATTATATAGAGGAGCAGTGTGTGGGAGACATATTATACAGAGGGAGAGTGTGCTGGAGGGGATATTATACAGAGGAGCAGTGTGTGGGAGACATATTATACAGTAGGGCAGTGTGCTGGAGGGGATATTATATAGAGGAGCAGTGTGTGGGAGACATATTATACAGAGGAGCAGTGTGTGGGAGACATATTATACAGAGGAGCAGTGTGTGGGAGACATATTATACAGTGGGGCAGTGTGCTGGAGGGGATATTATATAGAGGAGCAGTGTGTGGGAGACATATTATACAGTGGGGCAGTGTGCTGGAGGGGATAGTATACAGAGGAGCAGTGTGTGGGAGACATATACAGAGGGGCAGTGTGCTGGAGGGGATATTATACAGAGGGGCAGTGTGCTGGAGGGGATATTATACAGAGGAGCAGTGTGTGGGAGACATATTATACAGTGGGGCAGTGTTTGGGAGGGGATATTATACAGGGGCAAAGAGTGAGCAAAGGTTCAAACTGAGTTATTTTTAAGAGCTTTTGAAGTGGAAACTTTCCAATTTCTCCTCAAAAACTTCTCAAAAACTTTGAGGTTCTGCTCAAATTCTGTTCCAAAACTTCAGCAAAAAAGTAAGCTTACTTAATCAAATGTAAAAAAAAATCTGAAAAAAAAATTCTGAGAAAATACTTAAAATATGGTTGAGACAAAAAGAAAAAAATGCCTGTGAATTGACCACAAAAAGCACAAAAAAACAAATGGAGCTTCAGGTTTACCAAACTCCAGAGAAAACGAGCAATTCCTGAGTAAATCTGCCTCTTTTGCTTGAAAGAAAGACGTTTTTAATCAAAGAGGGTGCGCAGTTTGCAGGTTTGGCACCAGGGGGCGCCCTTGTCCTAAAACTTTGCTGTGGGGGGGGGGGGGGGGGGGGGGGGGCGCAGCCTGGAAATGGAAGCAATTAGCGTCTGAATCTGTATAATGTTTTGTTCTTTGTTGTCAATATGAATATCCCGAATATCCCACACCGGGGGCTCAGAGACCCCAGAGCAGAGGTTTATGTGGCTCTACATAAAGAAGAAGGGTCATTACAGGTCATTGGGTGATAAAAATCTATAGATACAGAGGTGGGAGTCAAAAAAAATTCAGCCCAATTGCCATAAGAAAAGGGATAAAATAATAATAATAATAATAATAAAAATTAATAATAATTAATAAACATAATAATAATAATAATAATAAATAATAATAAAACCAACAACAATAATAATAATCCTAATAGTAAACATAATAATAATAATAATAATAATAAACCTAATAATAATAATGATAATAATAAAAAACAATAATAATAATAATAAACCTAATAATAAACCTAATAATAATAATCCTAATAATAAACCTAATAATATTAATAGTAATATAATAAACCTAATAATACACATAATAATAATATTAATAATAATAATAATAATGATAAAAAACCCTAATAATAATAAACATAATAATAATAATCCTTACATTCACCTTTTCTCACCTATATTTCCAGTATTTATTTAATGTACCCAGGAAAAGTAGGGTGATTTGACTTTTTATGATTTTTTTAATTTTAATTTTGTATTATTTTTATTTAATATATTTTTTATTATTATTATTATTATTATTATTATTATTATTATTATGTTTATTATTATGTTTATTATTATCTTTATATTCACTATTTCTCACCAGTAATTTTGTTTTTATGTACTGGGAAAAGTAGAGTGATTTGACCTTTTTATATTTTTTTTTAATTTTGTATTATTGTTATTTTATATATATATTTTTTTAGTAATTATAGTATTAATAGTTATTATCATTAACCTGCAGTCCTTGTACAATAACTACAGCACTGTAAAATTGCACTTTATTTAAAATGACCAATCTCCTCTGAAGCCTGATGGGTGCAGTGAGCACTAGCCCAGTTTTGCCAGGTGCTGGCCGGCCCGGGTGCAGTGGGTACTAACTCGGTTTCTCCAGCTGCTGGCTTAGGGTGCAGTGAGCACTAGCCCAGTTTTGCCAGGTGCTGGACGGCCTGGGTGCAGTGGGCACTAGCCTGATTTCTCCAGCTGCTGGTTTGGGGTGCAGTGGGCACTAGCTCGATTTCGCCAAGGGGCTGGCCGGCATGGGTGCAGTGAGCACTAGCCCAGTTTTGCCAGCTGCTGGCCGGCCTGGTGCAGTGGGCACTAGCCCAGTTTCGCCAGCTGCTGGCCCGGCCCTGGTTCCCTGAACATATAAACAATAAAGTAATGACGATTAATATTTCTCCCTCTTCACGTCCCGCGGTGATCGGTGCTCTGTGTCTGGACCCGTTGGGTGCATTTTTTGCTTTGGATTTACGCTTCCTGAATATGATATTAATTGGAATATGGCGGCGTCTGCTGGGAAGTAGAAATCTGTCATATAGAAGGAGGTTTCCTGTAAGTGACGGGAACATATGTGAGATTTACACACGAGGTGATAGACGCTGACAGCAAAGTCCATTATCACAGCAGCCGGTGTCAGAGATCTGCCCGAGCCTCTAATTAATGACACATTGTATCCATGTCTCTTCCTTCATTAATGACACATTGTATCCAAGTCTCTTCATTCTCATGGAAATATTATTATAAGTATCAGAAGACGGCGTATATTTACTGTATCAAACAAAATCCCTGACAGACACCTTCACCACCATTATATGAGGGGCTGCTGATAAGTCTTTGGCTTTGTGATCTTTTTTTGTTTCTATGGTAACGAATTTACATCACATGAAAGCCTTATGTGTCTAATATATGTTTTCAAAATTTTGTATTTGTTGCTTCTGGCAACAGTGTTCTACGCACGCGGGAAACAAAATGGCGGAGTCTAATGCGATATTCACAGCAACTGAGAGCAGAGGAGGGATAAAATTCTTGTTTCTGTAAGGAAAGTCCAGGAAGGATATCCATGGTGATATGTCGCAGACATTGGGGGATCAATGCCCTTCATATTCCACAGATAAGAACTGGGTTGCCAAATGTAAAACGGGCCACTTCAGCCCCAATGATGAGGAACGTCCTGGACGACCGAGAGTGGTTGTTGTTACGGAGATCGTCGATGCTGTGCACAACCTCATACTGGAGAATCCACTAATTTCAGCTAAAGCAATAGCAGACATCATGGGGATTTCCCGTGAATGTGTTTGTGTCATTATCAATGAACATTTGGACATGAGGAAGCTTCTGCAAAGTGGGTCCCCAAATGTCTGACAACAGATCAGAGAAGCAGCGAGTGAAAACTTCCCGGTCCATTTGTCAGTGTTTCCGGACTAATAAGAACCTTCTGGAGTGACTGGTCACTATGGATGAGACCTGGATTTATTTGTATGACCCTGAAAACAAGGAGCAGTCAAAAGAGTGGAGGCACAGGGGTTCTCCTCAAGCAGTTCAGGGTGCAAAAATCAGCCACTAAGGTGATGGCGTCTGTGTTCTGTGATAAGGAGGGCATGCTGCTAGTGGACTACCTTCAAAAGGGTTCCACCATCAATGCAAGGTATTACATTGAACGTTTAGACCAATTCAAGGCAGCTCTGAAGGCCAAAAGGTGCGGCAAGCTGTGCAAAGGAATCTTGTTCCTGCAAGACAACGCCTCCGCTCACACTGCAAAAGTGACCACAGCAACACTGGCAGAGCCGGGCTCCTAGCTGGTGACCACCCACCTTATTCACCAGATCTAGCTCCCTCCGACTATTATCTGTTTCCAAACCTGAAGAAACACCTCAAGGTACCAAATTTCACACCATTTCTGATGCCATGGCTGCTACGGATGCCTGGTTTAAGGTATAACCGAAATCCTTCTTTTTGCTAGGCTTACAGAACTTGGAATACCGATGTAAGACGTGTGTTGTCATCAGTGGAGAGTATGTGGAAGAAATGGAAAGTTTCATCATTCTATCTCATAACTCCTTCATGACCGATGATTGATTTTTTTTATATGTACATCATTGGTCGTGTCCCTGTCTTTGGTGCAGGCTCACACGCCGAGCCCGCATCTTTCCCTGCTCATATCGGCTGATCTGATCAAAAATCCATGCCCCATTAAAAATAAAACAATATATAAAAACCTCATATTTGGTATCGCTACGTTCAGAAATGCTCAATCTATCAAAGTCTAACATAACTGAATTCGATCAGTAAACCGCATAAAGGAAAAAAACTCAAAACGCCATTTTTTTGGCCACTGCATTTCAATAAAATAGTACATGTCTTGGAAAAAAGAAGCATTCATATAACTATATTGTGGGAAAAATAAAATGTTATGGCTCTAGGAAGATGGAGAGAAAAAAATCGAAATCGGATCTCTCTGCTGATCTATGTATCAGTCCGGAATATTTAGCTCACAGAGCATTGTCTGCACTGGATACAATGTATCAGTCTGGAGTTTGGGGTGTTTAGCTCACAGAGCATTGCATGTGACGCACCCTCGGGGTCGGGGTGTTACTTGTCACCAAGCCAAGTTCTTCTCCGTGACCCCGGCGGTGTCAATAAAGATGGGGAAGGGGATAATGGGAGTTGTTATTCGTGACGCCACCTGTGATATTTGGCCAGTTATTAGCCGCCGCTGCGGGAAGTCTCTCTTCTGGGGCAAATGGTGACGCAGTTCGGGTGTTACAGCTCTCTACAGGCAGAACTCAGGCCTCAGGGAGGATGATGGTGGTAGTAGTCGCCTATGGCGCAGGGGTGCGATGCTGAGAGCGCCGGCAGTAATGGGACGACACAGAGGCTGCAGTTCAAGGTCTTTTACTCACTGGAAGTACACCGCCGTTGGAGTGCCGGGCTACGCTGTGATGGGCTTCAGCCGATCCCGGATACTTCGGAGGTTGAGGCCGGTATTTCCTTCTGTGCGTCACCTTTCGATGGTTTTCCTCCATCCCGTGGAATGGGTCACGGGTGCCTATTGCCCTCCTCGTGAACCCTGGGATCCCCCTTCTGCCTAAAAAGCCAAGTCGAGCCTCCATCTCCAGTCCACGGGCCCAGAACTATCTGTGTCTTTGCTTTCATGTCCGTTCCAGAGTCCGACCTGACTCGAACACTGTCCGGCGCTAACTGTCTGTTGTGTGTGAGATGGCTCCTAACTTCCCCTGTTGGTGCCCCGCCTCCCGGGTTGCTGAACTAGTGACCAAGAGGTCCCATTCCTCATGATGGCCACCCCAGCACCTACCCTAGGAACCTGTGCCTGCACCTACCTTTCCAGTTCCAGTGGAAGAGCTCCCATGTTATGTGTTTGGATGAGTGTATTGGTGGTTTACCAGTGACGACCTCCTCCATATCCAAGATGAATACTGCACCTTAAGTGAGGTGCAGTACCTGTGGCGCTTGGAGCCGCAGGGGTGCCACACATGCACTAGATACAATGTATCAGTCTGAAGTCCGAGATGTTTAGCTCACAGAGCGTTGTCTGCACTGGCTATAATGTATCGGTCTCGAGTCTGCAATGTTTCTCTTACATTGTAATCAGTGCAGACAATGCTCTGTATCAGTCTGGGGTCCGGGGAGTTTAGCTCACAGAGCGTTGTCTGCACTGGATACAATGTATCAGTCTGGAGTCCAGGCTGTTTAGATGACAGAGCGTTGTCTGCACTGGATACAATGCATCAGTCTGGAGTATGGGGTGTTTAGCTCACAGAGCATTGTCTGCACTGGATACAATGTATCAGTCTAGAGTCCAGACTGTTTAGATGATAGAGCGCTGTCTACACTGGATACAATGCATCAATCTGGGGTGTTTAGCTCACAGAGCATTGTCTGCACTGGATACAATGCATCAGTCTGGAGTCTGGGGTGTTTAGCTCACAGAGCATTGTCTGCACTGGACACAATGTATAAGTCTGGAGTGTTTAGCTCACAGAGCATTGTCTGCACTGGATACAATGTATCAGTCTGGAGTCTGGGGTGTTTAGCTCACAGAGCATTGTCTGCACTGGATACAATGTATCAGTCTGGAGTCTGGGGTGTTTCTCTCACAGAGCATTGTCTGCACTGGATACAATGCATCAGTCTGGAGTCTGGGGTGTTTAGCTCACAGAGCGTTGTCTGCACTGGATACAATGTATCAGTCTGGAGTCCGGGGTGTTTCTCTCACAGAGCATTGTCTGCACTGGATACAATGTATCAGTCTGGAGTCCGGGGTGTTTAGCTCACAGAGCATTGTCTGCGCTGGATACAATGTATCAGTCTAGAGTCCAGGCTGTTTAGATGATAGAGCGCTGTCTACACTGGATACAATGCATCAGTCTGGGGTGTTTAGCTCACAGAGCATTGTCTGCACTGGTTACAATACATCAGTCTGGAGTCTGGGGTGTTTAGCTCACAGAGCATTATCTGTACTGGATACAATGTATCAGTCTGGAGTCCGGGGTGTTTAGCTCACAGAGCGTTGTCTGCACTGGATACAATGTATCAGTCTGGAGTCCGGGGTGTTTAGCTCACAGAGCGTTGTCTGCACTGGATACTATGTATCAGTCTGGAGTCCGGGGTGTTTAGCTCACACAGCGTTGTCTGCACTGGATACAATGTATCAGTCTGGAGTGTGGGGTGTTTAGCTCACAGAGCATTGTCTGCACTGGATACAATGCATCAGTCTGGAGTCTGGGGTGTTTCTCTCACAGAGCATTGTCTGCACTGGATACAATGCATCAGTCTGGAGTCCGGGGTGTTTCTCTCACAGAGCATTGTCTGCACTGGATACAATGTATCAGTCTGGAGTCCGGGGTGTTTAGCTCACAGATCATTGTCTGCGCTGGATACAATGTATCAGTCTGGAGTCCGGGGTGTTTAGCTCACAGATCATTGTCTGCGCTGGATACAATGTATCAGTCTAGAGTCCAGGCTGTTTAGATGATAGAGCGCTGTCTACACTGGATACAATGCATCAGTCTGGGGTGTTTAGCTCACAGAGCATTATCTGTACTGGATACAATGTATCAGTCTGGAGTCCGGGGTGTTTAGCTCACAGAGCATTATCTGTACTGGATACAATGTATCAGTCTGGAGTCCGGGGTGTTTAGCTCACAGAGCGTTGTCTGCACTGGATACAATGTATCAGTCTGGAGTCCGGGGTGTTTAGCTCACACAGCGTTGTCTGCACTGGATACAATGTATCAGTATGGGGTGTTTAGCTCACAGAGCGTTGTCTGCACTGGATACAATGTATCAGTCTGGAGTCCGGGGTGTTTAGCTCACACAGCGTTGTCTGCACTGGATACAATGTATCAGTCTGGAGTCCGGGGTGTTTAGCTCACACAGCGTTGTCTGCACTGGATACAATGTATCAGTCCGGAGTCCGGGGTGTTTCTCTCACAGAGCATTGTCTGCACTGGATACAATGTATCAGTCTGGAGTCCGGGGTGTTTAGCTCACAGAGCATTGTCTGTGCTGGATACAATGCATCAGTCTGGGGTGTTTAGCTCACAGAGCATTGTCTGCACTGGTTACAATACATCAGTCTGGAGTCTGGGGTGTTTAGCTCACAGAGCGTTGTCTGCACTGGATACAATGTATCAGTCTGGAGTCCGGGGTGTTTAGCTCACAGAGCGTTGTCTGCACTGGATACAATGTATCAGTCTGGAGTCCGGGGTGTTTAGCTCACAGAGCATTGTCTGTACTGGATACAATGTATCAGTCTGGAGTCCGGGATGTTTAGCTCACAGAGCGTTGTCTGCACTGGATACAATGTATCAGTCTGGGGTGTTTAGCTCACAGAGCGTTGTCTGCACTGGATACAATGTATCAGTCTGGAGTCCGGGGTGTTTAGCTCACACAGCGTTGTCTGCACTGGATACAATGTATCAGTCTGGAGTTCAGGGTGTTTAGCTCACAGAGCGTTGTCTGCACTGGATACAATGTATCAGTCTGGAGTCCGGGGTGTTTAGCTCACACAGCGTTGTCTGCACTGGATACAATGTATCAGTCTGGAGTCCGGGGTGTTTAGCTCACAGAGCGTTGTCTGCACTGGATACAATGTATCAGTCTGGAGTCCGGGATGTTTAGCTCATACAGCGTTGTCTGCACTGGATACAATGTATCAGCTAAGAGCATGACCGACTATGGACCGGATTCCTGCCTCTGAACGGATAAAAGACTACTTTCAATCACTGATAACAAACAGAAATCTTACTTGTGATAAATTAGAAGAAAAAGTTTATTATAAAGTTGTAGAACTTTATATTTAGATAAAAGCCTCAATTATTATAGCTGTCACGGCATGATGAAAAATTTAGTGATGGAATATTTTTATTATTATTATTATTATTATTATTATTATGTGACGAGTTTTTGCCATTAGTCAGAGATTTGAGCCACGTTTATGAGAAATGATGAATGTCTTCTAATCCTTTAATCCGAGCAGGTGGCTTATATCTCCTCAAAGACCCTTCCCATTCTCCTGAATGTCTAGTAAATATCTGCGCCTAAACCCTCGACCCGGCCCCCTCCCTTATCGCCCGGACGAGCCCCCGCAAAGCTGAGGTGGCCCTTAGAAAGTCGCTGTGTATCGATATCACAGTGTGCAGACATGTTACAGCTCATCATCATATATTGAATATAATTGTATATTTTTTACATTTTGACCACCAGTGTGTAACCCTCCCATTTCCTCCTGCTGTGTGTGTCTCCCTCTAGTGGTTCCCTATGTTAATGCTTGTTTTCCCCTCCCATTCCCTCCTGCTGTGTGTGTCTCCCTCTAGTGGTTCCCTATGTTAATGCTTGTTTTTCCCTCCATTCCCTCCTGCTGTGTATGTTGCCCTCTAGTTGTTCCCTATGTTAATGCTTGTTTTCCCCTCCCATTCCCTCCTGCTGTGTGTGTCGCCCTCTAGTGGTTCCCTATGTTAATGCTTGTTTTTCCCTCCCATTCCCTCCTGCTGTGTGTGTCGCCCTCTAGTGGTCTCCTATGTTAATGCTTGTTTTTCCCTCCCATTCCCTCCTGCTGTGTATGTTGCCCTCTAGTGGTTCCCTATGTTAATGCTTGTTTCCCCTCCCATTCCCTCCTGCTGTGTGTGTCGCCCTCTAGTGGTCTCCTATGTTAATGCTTGTTTCCCCTCCCATTCCCTCCTGCTGTGTATGTTGCCCTCTAGTGGTTCCCTATGTTAATGCTTGTTTTTCCCTCCCATTCCCTCCTGCTGTGTGTCGCCCTCTAGTGGTTCTCTTATGTTAATGCTTGTTTTCCCTCCATTCCCTCCTGCTGTGTGTGTCGCCCTCTAGTGGTTCCCTATGTTAATGCTTGTTTTTCCCTCCCATTCCCTCCTGCTGTGTGTGTCGCCCTCTAGTGGTTCTCCTATGTTAATGCTTGTTTTTCCCTCCCATTCCCTCCTGCTGTGTGTGTCGCCCTCTAGTGGTCTCCTATGTTAATGCTTGTTTTCCCTCCAATTCCCTCCTGCTGTGCCAATAAACTTGGCTCTACAGTGGGGTTTTTTTTAGGTTTTCTTATTCCATACTATATCTCTAGTCACTATATTCTACACTACACTTGTTTTAGCTGCATTTTTATTTTTTATATTTTCAAATATTAATTATTTATTATTTATTTTATTGAACGCAACCCCCGTAAACAAAAACGTGATCTAGAGCCAAAAACAAATACTGTCCCCAGATCTGACTATCAAAATAAATACAGACCCAAGACCAGACCCCCTAAACTATTACAGACCCTAAAAAAAAAATGGAGCCCCTAATCCTCACCCTTTAAATCTAAGCAATCTTCAGACCAGATCCCAAAAATAAATCCTTTCCCCAGATCAGACCATTGAAATGAATGCAGCCCCCAGACAAGACCCCCTAATTAAGTATATTCTTAAGACTAGACTCTCAAAGTATAGACCCCCAAGACTAATACTGACCTCAGACCAAACGCCAAAGGATAATACAGACCCAATGACTAGGAAAATATCTGCAGACCAGACCCTCTAAACTAATATAGACCCCAGACCAGACCATAATACAAATTTAGCCTCCAACCCTGAGAGCAGTCCCCGAAACAACAGACCTCAAAACAAATACCGACCACAGATTCCCCCCTCCCCTGACAATAATCCATAAACCAGACCCCCTTCCCAAAATACAGACCCCAGAACAAACATAGGCACAGACCAGAACCAAAAACAAGCATGGACCCCAAACCAGACCCCCAAAAATACAGATCCCAGAACAAACATAGGCACAGACCAGAACCGAAAACAAATATGGACCCCCAAACCAGACCCCCCAAAATAGAGCACAGAACAGACATAGGCACAGACTAGAACCCAAAACAAGTATGGACCCCAAACCAGACCCCCAAAAATGAGACCCCAGAACAAACATGAGCACAGACAAGAACCCAAAACAAGCATGGACCCCAAACCAGACCCTCAAAAATACAGACCCCAGAAGAAACATAAGCACAGACTAGAACCCCCCCCCCCCAAAAAAAAATGTAGAAAACCTACCCCAGACCCAAAACTAAAAAAAAACCTTTCCATTCCAAGTTATGTTTATCAGACACTAAAGAGAAACAAGCACCAGACCCGATCCTCCCCCAAAAAAAGGTCCCTGAAGGATCCCTTTTAAGAAACAGAGCAGCCCCCAAAGTTGTAAATGCCCCTGCTCCAATGTAACTTTGTGATCCTCATCCCTGCAGTACTGCCTTCGCCCTGTGGTGGCGCTGCAGGGAACTAGGAGCACTTGCTGTCTGATAACCCCGCCACACATTACTGCAGATTTTTGGAATTGTCCACCATGGAGCCCCCGAGTCCATAAAGGACACAGCAACCTTTTGTTTTTGCCTTTTTTGGACTTTTCTATTCTGTTTGTTTATTTTTTCCGATGTCTTTAAGCTACAGACACAATATTACAGATCTGTACGAGGAAAGTGCTAATGTTCTGATTAATCAGTGATAACTATATATATATATATATATATATATATATATATATATATATATAATATGATATCAGGTTTATTCTATATTTTGTGGAGGGTTCTTTTATACTTTTATTTAGTAAATACAAAAACTTTTTTGGGAAAAAACTTTTACTTTGTCACCTGATTTCTTTGTGGTTATTCTGCTGCAGAAACCTGTGGTTGAGTTTATATTTCTGAGCAGATTTTGGGCTTCTCCTTCCCTCGGGCGGATCTCAGGTTGGTTTTGCTGAAACATGTTTTTGGAATTAGGACGTTACGGTAAATCGCAGTCACCTCATCGTTCACCTTCACTCCCCCAGACTTTCTTGCTTGTCCTCTCCTCAGGGACTGTTGAGTAATGGGAAGGTCTGCAGTATTACGGGCAATGCAGGAGTTCCCGCATTAAAAAAATCCTTGCACCTACATATTAAGTGGCATGCAAAAGTTTGTGCACCCCTGGTCAAAACTGCGGTTGTTGCAAGTTGAAGATGAACTGATCTCTAAAAGGCAGGAAGTTAAAGATGACACATTTCCTTATTATTTTAGGCAAAAATGTATCCATATTCATCTTTTACATTTTTAAATTAACGAAAATGGGCTGATGCAAAAGTTTGGGCACCCTGCATGGTTAGTACCTAGTAACACCCCTTTCAGCAAGTATCACAGCTTGTAAACACTTTTTGAAGCAGCCAAGAGTCTTTCAATTCTTGTTTGAGGAATTTTCATCCATTCTTCCTTGGAGACGTCTTCCAGTTCTGTGAGAGTCCTTGTTCGTCTTGCATACACTGTTCTTCTTTGGAGACGTCTTCCAGTTCTGTGAGATTCCTGGCTCGTCTTGTATGCACTGCTCTTCCTTGGAGACGTCTTCCAGTTCTGTGAGTTTCCTGGCTCGTTTTGCATGCTCTGCTCTTCCTTGGAGATGTCTTCCAGTTCTGTGAGTTTCCTGGCTCCTTTTGCACGCACTGTTCTTCCTTGGAGACGTCTTCCAGTTCTGTGAGATTCCTGGCTCGTCTTGCATGCACTGCTCTTCCTTGGAGATGTCTTCCAGTTCTGTGAGATTCCTGGCTCGTCTTGCATACACTGTTCTTCTTTGGAGACGTCTTCCAGTTCTGTGAGATTCCTGGCTCATCTTGCATGCACTGCTTTTCCTTGGAGACGTCTTCCAGTTCTGTGAGATTCCTGGCTCGTTTTGCATGCTCTGCTCTTCCTTGGAGACGTCTTCCAGTTCTGTGAGATTCCTGGCTCATCTTGCATGCACTGCTTTTTTGTGGTCTAGCCACAGATTTTCAATGATGTTTAAATCAGGGGACTATGAGAGCCATTGTAAGACCTTCAGCATGCACCTATTGTGGATTTTGACTTGTGATTAGGATCATTATTAGTGATGGGCAGACTCGCAGATAACCGGGACCGGCGGATCAAACAGGGTTTAAAAAAAACCTGGTTCTGGCTCGGGATTGGTCCAGATGATGGTCCCCATATAAGTCTATGGGGACTAGAATCTGGCGATTAAAATGGTGGCAGAAGGGATAGGGGGATAGGAGTAAGCATGCTGTCCTTACCGAGGCTCCAGGTTGGCTGTAACTGCTTCCAAGCTGCCCATTCACTTCTGGGGCCGCTCATTACCTTCATTGCATATGCACTGCTTTCCCCACCCACTGAAATCTGTGATTTGTTGCAGTCAGATGCGCCCCCACGCTGAATGACAGTCAGCACACTGCTTCCAATCACAGACACTATGTGCATTTATCGTGGTATAAAAATAAATAAAATATTTGGTGTAGGGTCCCCCCAAAATATTATACCCAGCACAGAAAAAGCATACGGCTACAGACTGCAACCCCCAGCCCTGCGCTTTTCTTGGCTGTGTATCAAAATAAGAGGGACCGCATGCGGCTTTTTAAAAATTATTTAAATAAATTATTTTTTTAAAAATGGCATGCAGTCTCCCCCAATTTTTGATACCCAGCCATGATAAAGCCTGACAGCTGGAGGCTGGTATTCCCAGACTGGGGAGACCCATGCTTATTAGGCCCCCCCAGCCTAAAAATAGCAGCCTGCAGCCTCCCAGAATTGCCCCATCCATTAGATAAATAAAACAGATAATGTTTCTTTGAATTCATTCTTCCCTCTACCTGTGTAGTGTACCCCGTGCCATTGGTTGCAACACAACCCCAAAGCTTGATTTGTCCTCCCCCATGCTTAATAGTTGTCGACATGTTCTTTTCCTGAAATTATGAGCCCTTTTTTCTCCACACATACCTTTGACCATTGTGAGCAAAGAGTTCTATTTTAACCTCTCCGGTCTTGTTTCCACAATGCATCAGGCTTGTTTAGATGTTCCTTTGTAGACTTCTGATTCTGATTTTTATGGTGAGGACGCAGGACAGGTTTTCTTCTGATGACTCTTCCATGAAGGCCATATTTGTGCAAGTATCTGAACAGTAGAACAATGTACCACAACTCCAGAGCCTACTAAATCTTCCTGAAGGTCTTTTGCAGTCACACAGGGGTTCTGATTTGCCTCTCCAGCAATCCTTTGAGCAGCTCTCACAGAATATTTGCATGCTTAGGTCTAAATTGAGTCAGAATTTTGGTGCATTTAACATAGATGTCACGCTACAGCTGCTGGTCTCCTCTTGACCCATGGCAATGCGCCTTCCTTTTGCTCCTCTGGATCCTGCGTGTCACTTCTTGCTCACCACCACTACACTCCTTTTTGGTGTTTTTTTTCTATTGCTCTTGTGCATTTATTCTCAACTAGTGATGAGCGAATCCAAAGATGTTCGGGTCCGGTGGGTCTGGTTGGACTTTAATAAAAGGTCAGGTTCGGGCCTAGACTTTAATCCGAAAATCTGCCTGGACGCTAAACCCCATATAAGTCTATAGGGACCCGAACAACCTGTAAAATAAAGGGTTAAAGCCAGAGCAATATATTTACTGAGTCTTCCGCTTGGCTGTAATGGTACTTCCGGGTCCTCTCATTACTGATCATACATATTCACTGCTTTCCCCGATCACCAGCGGTTCTGATTGGCTGATGGTAGACCACGCCCTCACCCTCTCTAACGGTGCATGTGATCTGACACTCTGAGCTCTGCTGAATCTGACACTCTGAGCCCTGCTGAATCTGACACTCTCAGCTCTGCTGCATCTGACACACTCAGCTCTGCTGCATCTGACATGCTCAACTCTGCTGCATCTGATGCTCTCAGCTCTGCTGCATCTCACATGCTCAGCTCTGCTGCATCTGACGCTCTCAGCTCTGCTGCATCTCACATGCTCAGCTCTGCTGCATCTGACGCTCTCAGCTCTGCTGCATCTCACATGCTCAGCTCTGCTGCATCTGACACACTCAGCTCTGCTGCATCTCACATGCTCAGCTCTGCTGCATCTGACGCTCTCAGCTCTGCTGCATCTGACGCTCTCAGCTCTGCTGCATCTGACACTCTCAGCTCTGCTGCATCAAACACTCAGCTCTGCTGCATCTGACACTCTCAGTACTGCTGCAACTCACACTCTCAGCTCTGCTGCATCAAACACTCAGCTCTACTGCATCTGACACTCTGAGCTCTGCTGCATCTGACACTCTCAGCACTGCTGCAACTCACACTCTCAGCTCTGCTGCATCAAATACTCAGCTCTGCTGCATCTGACACTCTGAGCTCTGCTGCATCTGACACAGATCATTTCGCCCTTTTTTTAAAAGCTGTTATAGTGTCTGCCATTACTACCTCCTGAAGTAGGGTATTTCACAGTCTGACTGCTCTAACTGTAAAGAACCCTTTCCTATTTAGCTGCCGGAATCGCCTTTCTTCCACTCGCAGTGTATGCCTCCTGGTCCTTAGTATTTTCTTTGCAAGGAATAATCAATAAGGGTTTTTTTTACATGTAAAGGTTTCCATTGGTTATGAACCAACTAATTTTCTAACTATGGTACCTTGTTTGCAGCCTGCCCTGATCTTCACAAAAAAAATCTTCTTACTGTCATGGTGCTGAGAACTGGTGTCACCTGTCAGTCTTTATGTCAGCTGACACTTGGGGTTTGCCAAACCCACAACAAAAACAAAGTGGATTTACTCCTCCAGGGAGGACTCCTGTCAGTAATTCTCCTGCAGAGTGCAGCCCCCATGTGTTTATTTAGGATGGATTTTTGCCAGGCATCGGGTTATTTGGCTCCGGTTGTGGGGGTCACTGCTGTTCTTGCTTCCTGAGCAGGTATAAATGTATCACTGCGTCTTATCTCGTAGATAGTCTCATGTTTTGTATTTGATGTCCATCCCAGAACATTTTCAATCAGTTCCAGGAGATCACATGTAGAGTCCAACAATAATATCATGCGGCCACGAGATAAGAGCCAGGATCCGAGCACAACAGCGTAAAACGCAGCCATAGACAGTTTACACATTTCCTGATGTCCCGCTGCTAGACCTGGCCTATATGGAAAAGTGTCAGTATGAAAAAAGTAAGGAAAGGAAAGGAAAGAAACCTTAATAAGAAAGGAAATAGAACAACTATAAAAGGGTGCCGAGGGATCACTGGCCCAACATGGCACCTATGGGCATCACCCAGTGCAAAAGCCATGCTCTCTGGAGGCTTCCTGTGTGCTAGGATATTTAATCTCCAGATTGGACTTGCCGAGTCTCCGTGCAGCTGTCACACTGCTTCCAGGTCCGCTCATTAAACCTTATGAATATGCACAGTTTACCCCACCCACTCTCTGTGACAGCATCTCTGACTGGTTGCAGGCAGACTGCCGGCGTCTGTGATTGGTTGCCCTTACAGTAGCTGTCTGGGTCCCAGAAATGGAGTGTAAAAATAAATAAATAATTGAAAAAAAGTGTTGTTTAATACCTTCAGCCAAGATAATGCAGATAGCTGGGGCTGGTATTCTTAGGCTGGGGAGGCCCATAGTTATTGGACCCTCCCCAGCCTAAGGCGGGCTTTGCACGTTGCGACATCGCAAGCCGATGCTGCGATGTCGCACGCGATAGTCCCCGCCCGTCGCAGGTACGATATCTTGTGATAGCTGGGGTAGCGATAATTATCGCTACGCCAGCTTCATATGTACTCACCTGCCCTCACACGGCAGGTGGCCAATGGCGGCGGAGGGGCGGAGATGAGCAGGATGTAAACATCCCACCCACCTCCTTCCTTCCGCATAGCCGCTGGCGGCAGGTAAGGAGATGTGTGCTGCCGCAGGAACGAGGAACTACATCGTACCTGTCGCGGCACCGGCATTATGGAAATGTCGGAGCCTGCACCGATGATACGATAACGACGCTTTTGCGCTCGTTCATCGTATCATCTAGGATTTACACACTACCACATCGCAAGTGACGCCGGATGTGCGTCACTTTCGATTTGACCCCACCGACATCGCACCTGCGATGTCGTAGTGTGCAAAGCCGCCCTAAGAGTAGCAGCTTGCAGCCACCCCAGAATTGGCGCATCCATTAGATGCGCCAATCCTGGCGCTTACCCAGCTCATCCCAATTGTCCTGGATTCGGAGGCTGTCATCAATCAAAGCTGTCATCACTAATTGTGTAAGTAAACACACAATACAGAGAAAAATCTATTATTTAAAAAAAACACAAAAACAAAAAAAACTAAAAAAAAAACCCTCTTTCTCCAATTTAGCAAAAGACCCCTGGAAATCTGATGTAATCCACACCCCAACTTCCCATGATGATCCCGGATTTGCTACATCTAAGGTCGCAGTGACCGGTCACATTAAAAAATGTGACCAATCACTGCGGCCGGCGGGACACACTGACAGAGCTGCAGCTGTGAGCGGTGATGTTCACCTGAGGTAATCTCCCGCCTCGACTACTGCAACCTCCTGCTCTCTGGCCTCCCTTCCAACACTTTTGCACCCCTCCAATCTATCCTAAACTCTGTGGCCCAATTAATCCACCTCTCCACTCGCTATTCCCTGGCCTCTCCTCTGTACCAATGCCTCCACTGGATTCTCAGTGCCAAAGACTCCAGTTCAAAACATTAACCATGACATACAAAGCCATCCACAACCTGTCTCCTCCCTACATCTGTGACCTAGTCTCCCGGTACCTACCTGCACGCAACCTTAGATCCTCACAAGATCTCCTTCTCTGCTCCTCTCATATCTCCTCTTCCCACAATCATATACAAGATTTCTCCCGTGCATTCCCCATACTCTGGAACGCTCTACCTCAGCACATCAGACTCTCCCCTACCGTGGAAAGCTTCAAGAGGAACCTCAAGACCCACCTCTTCCAACAAGCCTACAACCTACAATAGCCCTCAGTCCAGTAGACCACTGCGCAACCAGCTCTGTCCTCACCTATTGTACCATCACCCATTCCCTGTAGACTGTGAGCCCGGGCAGGGTCCTCTCTCCTCCTGTACCCTCACCCATCCCCTGTAGACTGTGAGCTCTCGCGGGCAGGGTCCTCTCTCCTCCTGTACCCTCACCTATCCCCTGTAGACTGTGAGCTCTCGCAGGCAGGGTCCTCTCTCCTCCTGTATCCTCACCCATCCCTTGTAGACTGTGAGCCCTCGCGGGCAGGGTCCTCTCTCCTCCTGTACCCTCACCCATCCCCTGTAGACTGTGAGCTCTCGCAGGCAGGGTCCTCTCTCCTCCTGTATCCTCACCCATCCCTTGTAGACTGTGAGCCCTCGCGGGCAGGGTCCTCTCTCCTCCTGTATCCTCACCCATCCCCTGTAGACTGTGAGCTCTCGCAGGCAGGGTCCTCTCTCCTCCTGTATCCTCACCCATCCCTTGTAGACTGTGAGCTCTCACAGGCAGGGTCCTCTATCCTACGGTACCAGTCTGTTTTTGGATTGTTCATGATTATTGTACTTGTTTTTATGTATACCTTTTCACTTGTAAAGTGCTATGGAATAAATGGCGCTATAATAAATAAGAATAGTAATAATTAATAAATAATATAAGAAAACTAATAAGTGCCTAATGTTATGATAATAGCTCCAGTTCCTTAACAAAGAGACTGAAGTGGAGGAATGACAGGGATGTCTGCTGTCTTTCTCTTCTAACAACTGCATGAGACTTCCTGCTACTAGGCTGGGAGGTACCCACTGTGAGTGTGCAGCATGTAACTGTGACGCCCCTGGACTATCAGGTCGCCACAGGGTACTGCACACGCTGCCCTCCCATGCAGTATTCCGCCTTCCTCTTGATTCTGGGTCCCTATCTAAATGGTGTTGATTCCAACAGCAAATCAAATCCTAGATACACCCTGCACCACACCCACCAGGCACACCAGTGGACGGCCTGAGCGGAATACGGTAGCCCACTTGGGGGGTCAGGGAGGGGAGGTGAGGAGTGTAGTTAGTCAGAGAGAGTCAGGAAGTAGCCCTCGAGCTGTGAGGAGCTCAGAGGAGGTCTTGAGTGGTGGTTCCTATTGACGCAGTCTAGGTTGCAGACGGTGGTCTGGGCCTAGAGGAGTCGGACCCCCGGTCGCAGGGGATATTGGCCAGGTGTCAGGACTTGTCGAGGAGGACAGCCGGCAGCCTGGCACTGTCACTAGTCTGGGTCGAAGGCACGACGGGGTACACGGACCCTAGGTCGGGGAGTAGCTTCAGGCAACCCGATAATTCACCTGAGGAGAATGGAGCCTTTATGATCTGTTCCCACCCACTCAAGTATCGGGGCATTAGAGCAACGAGGGAGATAGGACTTTCCAAACCACAATGGTCCAGAAAATCTCAAGCGTGAGACCTGAGAGCAAGCTCCCACACTTAGCCATAGTAGGGAGCGGGGCCCGGCTAGTTCCATACTACTGGGCCACCACGTTGAAGTAAAACTAAGTGCCAGAAGGCAGATCATGGATCACCAGGTAGCACCATTGGGGACAGGACCCGGGCGAGCTCCCCTCAGCGGCAGCGGTACCCAGAGACTTGGTTTACCCAATTGTCAGTGTCTGCTTATGGACTGATTGAGTACGAGAGTGACCCCTGCACCCCACGGCACCCCCTCTACACAGAGTCCCGGGGCATTCCCCTACCCGTGGAGGGTTATGACACCTTGCTACCCCACTCCATCACCCTGGGTACTCCCAACGAGAGCGATGGTACTCCCCAAATTACCGTACACCACGGGTGGTGTCACAAACTATATACCAACTTCCCTTTAAATACCACCCCCCGCTTACATTTGGAGTAGCCGCACGACCCCCGGGTCTGGAGTCCCTCGAGCAACTGTGAACCCGGATCCGAGCAGCTCGGCGGCTGCCACGGGGTCGGCACATAAACACAAGGGAAATCTGTGCTGCTGCCTTACCTCATGCTGGATGTAGTTATTGTGAGGGAATAGAATCCGTTTTGTTCTTAAAGAACCATCTTGTTTTATAACTGAATGATGTCATGGGGTTTAGCAAGCACTGATGAGTGAGGAAGTTTCACATTTCCATTCACGCCCCTGCTGCTCTTATTGGTGCATAGTTCGAAGGAGTTACTTCTTTGTTTGAGGTACTATATAATCTAGTCACATGATATAATAAAGCAGAAACATTCAGTACACCACAAAACGTGTGTGCTGTATTGATTTCCCAAGCGCTTATAAAACAAATCTTATTAATTTGGCGTTCCAGAGGTATAGAAGGCGTGTATTTTGCTCACATTATATAATAAGCAATAAAAGAAGGCTTCCAGTGTATTATGAAGGAAGATGAAGGACAGAAATAGCAACTGAGGTAACTCTGTCTCAGCCTTGTCTTCAGTATGTAGTGAGGAACTGTGATTAACCCCGTACAGGAATCCTATTCCTTTTTTTTTTTTTTGGCAGATTTCCTTTCAGAAGCAGCAGTTTTGTTCTGGTTTGTCTGAGCTGCAGAATATACAAAGTCACTGGTAGAAGACTTAGCATTAGTAGTGAATTGTCTGGGAGTTGCACAAGTCACCTCTTGTAGATCATCGAGGGTCTCCAGGAGTCCTAGTCGGATCTACCTAGTGGTAGGTGCCATTTCTTTAAGGACTGCTCAAGGTCCACCCTGCACTTTACCATGTGTTACCAAAGAATAAACAGCAGGGAGAGTCACAGACACACTCAGTTTTGTATAGGTTCCTCACACTGGAGGCACCGACAATTAATGGTGCCTCAAGGAGGTACAGTTTAGTAACCGGCAACAGACATGTACTTGGACATCGTTGGTGGCTCCTTCTCTCGTTCAGAAAGTGACACTTGCCAAAGAACTATGTAATTCAGAGTCATAAGAGCAATAGTAACGCTTGACCAGTATCTCTTCCTCTCTGTAGGCAACCTATAGGTCTCCTCTCTTCACCCACGCTATGGCTAACGTTGACTGTCTGTGTATGCTTCACATTTGTAATCAATATACCAGAATCTTTCCTTCTCTCAGACAGACCTCGGAGGACCACGGTTTCAGTCACTCTGCCATAAAATTCAGACAACGCAATCTTTCAGGCCCTGGAGACTTAATTGTCCTCCACCCCAGTGTCACTTTATGGTGGGAGTTTAACAGAGTGGGGTGTGATCACTTTTACACATGTCCTCACAAATACGGTGCACAAAAACAGCATTCCGGCCCTGAAATCAATCTCAGAAACCATGATGCAAGAGCAATGTCTGAAGCTATGAGTTGGCCGGTGCAACATCCATCATTATGGCCTCCCAGGCTCTGTCACATGTAAAGGGATAGGCTCATCCAGGACCATGCACTTTAAAAGTAGTTTTTCCTTTGAGCACATTAAGGGTTAATTCCTTCTCTGGCACAGCAGCAGACTTGCTCAGCTGGCAGCAGTTAATCATTTTCCGGCCAAGATGTAAGCCCTCTGCTTCCTGGACTTGGTGCTGGTTATTCTGCTCAGTTAGGAACTAGCCTGGGGGCTCAGAGGACGTGGTTGTTGTTGCTGTTGCTGTCTGCTGCGATTTTTTTTGCTAGTTGTTTTGTTTTTGTACTACCTCTTTTCTCTTGTAATCCCTTACCTGTTCTCCCTTGGTTGTTCCCTGGTGCAGGTTTTAGGTTTGCATGAGGTTTTATTTTACCCCTATTTGTTATTCTTTGTTGGTGGAGTTTTTGGGATCTTTGTTCTGGTAAGTCTCCTGGGTGGTGGGTGTGGTTGGGGACTTTGCCATCAGGGCCAGGACAGGAGTCACGGCCAGGTTGGGGGCTCGGACCTCCCTACCCTCAAGGCAACCTCCGGGGGTGAGAGTGAGCTTAGTGACCCCAGTATTAGGGTCTGCATAGGTTCCCCTGAGTTCCATGGCCATCCATTACACACCCTTGTTACAGGCTGCCTTTCCCTGTCATCTTCAATATGGGAGGACCAAAATCTCATGTCTCCTAGGAGCCATGATCCGGACCTCACATAAGTGGAGCACAATCAGGATATAAAAAAATTATATTGCCTGTGATTCAGTAACAATAAAAGTCACAATGCACAAGACCAGAACGATGATAACCTTCTTGCCAATAGAGGCACAACATCAATACCCGTGCACAACCTCACCCATGCATGTGTCCGAGACCTTCCATGTCAGTAGGATTGAGGTCAGACCTCAGCCTCCACTCTCCTATAATAAGCATCACTATATTTTGGCTTGTTTTCCTCCTGGTTTTGGAGAGGTTTCAGTACACTCCCTTTTTTTTTGTTTGGACTCCCTGACCCACTTCTCAGCTGACTGGAAAATATGACTACAATGAGATTTTTCTTTTTCACTATTCCGGAGGATTACAATTATCCTGTCATTCATCTTGATTATTTAAACCATCTGTGTAATTCCCTGTAGACCTGACACTATGAAACATTTGGGTGCAAAATTAGAGAAAACATTGGAACTTGTGTATTCACATCAAGAGTGAATGAGAACAATCGTCTTCAGGGTTTGCACAGAGAAGCATCATGGCTGCGGGGTATAATGGAAGCCATGATGATGTGATGGATCTAAGAACCAATGGACCCAATTGCAGATAAACACTATTGACTTTATCCTCCTTTACTGATTATTCGGGTCTGTGCTCAGACAGAAGTGTGACTGCAACATCCTCTCCATTCACTATTAACGTACAATTTCCTATCATTTTTGCATCGAAAATGGAAATATTTTCTACCCATGAAGTTAATGGTTGATACCAATTTTAAACAAGAAAACCCACAAGTTAATATTTTTCTTGTGTCATCCATCTAATACAGAAATTTGTGATCCAATGCATTATCTTGCCTCTGAGTTCACATATGGTGGAGAATGCGGGCACAAATTGCTCCCAAATCCATAATGCATTCCTCATGATCGTAGGTGAGCAAAATACAAAATACAACACATTTTTATTCATTTCAATCATACCATGAATTAAAAGCTACACTGTTATGATTCAGGGACCGAGGAGGATAAAAAATGTGGAATCCCCAAAAGGTAACAGAGTGACTGGAAACTTAATGGACTGCAGACCTAATCCTGACACACAACTAACAGTAGTCGTGGGACGAGCCTACGATGACCTAGACGCCTTGACAAAGCTGGAGAACTAAATAATCTCACAGATAGAAATATAAGAAAGCTAATCTGCCTCAGAGCAGTCCCCAAAGATTGATAGCCCCCCACATGTAAAGGCTATATTGATATAGAAAAACACAATACAAAGCCACAAAAGACAGATTTCAGCAAAGGTGAGGTTCAAACTATCTTTATAGTAAAGGATAGGAAAGAGCAACTGTCTGCATCTGTAAAAACCCTAATATATACCAGCACTTCTGATATGGAAAAATCCAGAGGTCATACAACCTCTCCCCCACTGTATCAGCACTCTGATGTTACTGGGTTCCAAAAACACTAATACAGATGAGGGACTGAATTAATACCAAGCATGACAAACACAATACCTTGCAGAATCATGGAGCTAAGTATACAGACACTCCCAGTAGGGAATGATCTCATTACACCAAGAACTCCACACAGAAAAAATAGGAATCATGCATTAGTATCAAAGCACAAAAAGCAACAAGAAAGTGGAAAACAAACAGCAGAGGTACAAGACCAACTTATCTGAGAGGCGTTCTGGTAGTGAGCAGGGCTGGTTACAGAATGTCCTTAACACACATGAGACCATTGAGCACCGGCAAGTAACAAGAGAAAACTACTCAGTTATATAGTCCCAGTCTGACCCTGATTGCCAGTCCTCTACAGGTGTGTGGCTTTCATTCCACACATCAACTGCACTGCCAGCACTGACCACAAGAGGGAGCCCAAAACTGGAAAACGTATTCACAACACTACACATATTTTCTCCATAAGTTGTTTCTAAAAAAGATGTACAGCTCCTCCTGCAAAGCACACTACTGCATATGGCTTCATTAATGGAAAAAAAATAAAAAATTATGTCCAAATGCAAAGGGAACTATTTTACTGATCTTTAAAGCCAGGGCATAATATACACTAAAAAAAAAAAAATTGGTCTGTTATGGGGTTTGGGGAGCCAATTTGAGGCTGAATAAGCTCCACTATTTTTGCTATCCTCAAAAAATAAATTGCCCAAATTAAGTGAAAGCGGCACCTAATAAGCGCCACTATGTTAGGGAAGGTAAAGATTGGGGACGGGACTTCCAAAGCATTTATTTATACATATCCCAATGATTTCTTATGGAGCTTAGAGAGAAATTGTCGTCAGAAAATAACCTATTGATTAAATCAAGTTTTTGTTACATTTTTTAATCTGGCAATATTTTTTTTTGCAATATTTAAAAAATAAAATAATTTAGTAATCCTGTAATTTTCACAATGGCCTTTAGGTCATTTTTATTAAACGTCTATTCTTTCAGAGAGAGTTTTCAGCAGCCTCGTTATCATCAGAGTCACGATAACAATGACAGGTAACAGCTTCATACACAGCTGATAACACAAAATCCACCAATCACAATAAGCTATGTCACAGCTGTTCCCCCTCCCTTCACAATGACAAAAGATGGGGTCCATTGCTTCTAATGTACATGTGGATATTTTCTGGAGTAAGAAGTACGAATCCTAAAACTCTGATTTTATCAATAGATTGTTTTCTGATGACAAATTGCTTTTGATAACTGTTAATGTTGTTAGTTACTGTATGTTTCTGGCATGTTTGAGGGTAGAAGTTGCAAAAAAAGATGAAACTAAAACTAAATCATTCTGTAATAAAAAGAAAAAAAGTTCTTAAAGGGGGTCTCTCAATATAAACTAAACTAAACTATCACACAAAGTTTTACACAAAACTTGCCAATTGTCATGGCAGCATCAGATGCTGTTCACATTATAGATTCTGACACTCCGTCCACTGGTTTCTCTGGTGTTTCTCATCTACACTGGACAACTCAGGCATTGACGAGCTGTGTGAGCATTCATAGACAGGCTAGCAAGAGTTGATCTCTGCTAACCTGCTTGTTAGGCTTCTGGGATCACATCTTGTAAGGAAGACAATCACTTCTGCTCCTCTCATATTTAGGCTGTAGGAGATCTTCCAGCCATGCTGACTATAGTTTCTGTTGTAGAGTTACCCATCGTCTTGTTGTTTCCTCCCTGCTCTTTTTTTCCTCCTCTTATTGTCTTATACCTCTGTGTGTGCGTGCTGTGTGACATAGTTTTGTTTACTCCGGTTTGTCTATTCATAAAGGGAAACACACTCCCGTCCATAGTGAAAGCAGACCATGCATCTGCCTCATGCATAACCATAGTGAAAGTAGACCATGCATCTGCCTCATGTACAACCATAGTGAAAGGAGACCATCCATCTGCCTCATGTACAGCCATAATGAAAAGAGACCATCCATCTGCCTCATGTACAACCATAGTGAAAGGAGACCATCCATCTGCCTCATGTACAACCATAGTGAAAGGGGACCATGCATCTGCCTCATGTACAACCATAGTGAAAGGAGACCATGCAGCTGCCTCATTTACAACCATAGTGAAAGGAGACCATGCATCTGCCTCATTTACAACCATAGTGAAAGGAGACCATGCATCTGCCTCATGTACAACCATAGTGAAAGGAGACCATGCATCTGCCTCATGTACAACCATAGTGAAAGGATACCATCCATCTGCCTCATGTACAACCATAGTGAAAGGAGACCATGCATCTGCCTCATGTACAACCATAGTAAAAGGATAGTATAATATGCTCATTTTCATCAGCAAGCCCTATATATTAATACACGTTGCATTTAATAACTTTTTAAGTATTTCTCACATACCATACAGACTCTGAGATTCTATAATTAATTTTGATGTTGAGGAATAAATCCCAATTTATTATATGGGCATTATCTCAAAAAGTAGAGCGGCTACAAAACAAAACGAACAACATATTCTGATGCAGAGGACTGAATATACCTAACATCAAGCCTGATACCTGAGGCAACAATTTTCATTTGTTCCCCAGAGTTATTATATATACTGTATATGTAGTATGTGAGTTTGTCTTTTAGGTAAAGGGGTTAATATTGCTGGTCTTCGGCAGGAACATTTCATTGAGGGTCACAGATTTTCTTTTTTATCCCGCGCTCCGAATGTTGGTAAGTATATAGTATCTGCCCGTCAGACCTTCCTGGATACATTATAACGCAGATGTCGTACATTGTATCATACACTAGCATCATGTTTTTTCATTTTTCTCAGTTACTCCATGTAATTCCTGTGAGATTGGGCTTTTTTTCCTCCCTGAGCTACGATTCATCATGTTCAGATGCAGTTCTCATGAGTCAGCGGGAGATTCAGCCTCCAATGTTTATACAGAATATTCGGGATAATAATTCAGCTCTGAATCTTATCTTGCGTATTGAACAATTGCCAGAAAATCCCAGTACTTGTACTGACTTTACAATAAAGGGTTTTGCAACAATTCCCTAATTAATAGCATGCCTGCAGCCGGTGCTGGCGCTGCAAACTCATCACATTTCTCAGGTTTTGCTCTTTTTATTCACGGCTTGTTATCAAGTGTAATCCATCTCTAACAGCAGAGACCATTGGAGGATCTGTGGTGGACCTTTTGTGTCGCTCAAGCATGCAGCGAGACACAAGAGGAATGAAGGGAATGGCATAAAAGGGAGGTCCTGGCGATAGGGAGAGGGGAGAGTGGACACCTCCTGCAACTCACCTGAGTCTGTACTCTACACTCCCTAACGTCCCTATACGGGTCCTTGCCCCCCATCGGCATCACGAGCTTAGGCTCTCGCTTACCCTGAACTCACATGGCTAGTGAAAAGGCCAGCAAGAACACTAGTCACACCACTGCAAAAATACTATAATGCTATATACCAAAAACCCACCCCAAGACCCCGCAATAAACTAGAAACACCTCACAAGACCTGCCAAATACTGTGAACACTACACAACATGTGCTGTATATTGAGAACAACCCATAAGACCCGCCATATACCGAAAATACTTCTCAAGACCCACCATATACCAAGAACACTACACAAGACTCGCTATATACCAAGAACATCACACAAGTACCTGAGACATGTTGGGAACACCCAACAAGGCCTGCCATATACCAGGAATACTCCATAAGACATTCTGCATATTGGGAACACTCTACAAGACCGGCCCTATATAGGGAACACCCCTACAAGTCCCACCGAATACCGGGAACACCCCACACGATCCTCCATATACCGAGAACAGCTCACAAAACCTGCTGTATACCATGAACACCCCACAAGACGTGCCATATACCGGAAACACCCCACAAGACCTGCTTTATTTTTGGGAACACCCAAAAGACGTATCGTTTACTGGGAACTCCCCACAAGAGCTGTTGTATACTAGAAAAAACCCACTAGACATTCTGTATATTGGAAACACTCTACAAGACAAGCCCTATACCAGGAACATCCCTACAAGACCCGCCATATAGCAGGACCACCCCATAAGATCCACCATATACTGAGAACACCACACAAGACCTGCTGCATACCAAGAACACCCCACACGCAATACCCACCGTATACCGAGAAGACCTCAAAAGACTCATGGTATACCAAGAACATTTCACAAGTCCTGCTTTATACCCCACAAGACCTGCCATTTTATGTTAACATCCAAACAGATCTGCTGTATAGTAGGAATACCCCACAAGACATTCTGTATATTGGGAATACCCTACAAGACCAGCCCTATACCAGGAACATCACTACAAGACCTACCGTATACCAAGAACATTCTTTAAGATTTGCAATATAAGAGGAACACCACACAAGACCTGTTGTATGCCGAGAAGCCCACACAAGACCCGTGGTATACCGTAAACACTCCAAAAGACCTGTATTATACCGGAAACACCCCATAAGAACTACCATTTACTAGGAACACCCCACAAGATTTGTATACCAGGAATACCCCACAAGACATTCTGTATATTGGGAACACCCTACAAGACAGGCCCAATAGAAGAAACATCACTACAAAACCCACCATATACTAGGACCACCCCATAAGATCCACCATATACCGAGAACACCACATAAAACGGTAGTGACAGTTGAAGGGGACGGACGTGTCTCCAGACGGGGTCGTCTAGCAGTAACCTAGGTGGAGAAGTAGAGTGGTTGCCAGGGATGGTACAGCCAGGTACTCCTGGAACCAGAGCACCGACGGGGCACAGGGCCCTAGGTCAGGCGACAGCTTCAGGCAACCTGACAAGTACCTGCACAGTGAGGGGAACTTCATGTACCTCACTGGCCCAAGAATCCAGGGGCACCAGCAGTAAAGATTGAGCAAGGGACCGGAACAGAACACCGAGCCTACAAGGTTCACACTGCCCACCGTACGGACGAGAGACTGATGACAGACAGTAGGGGACCCCCAGACGCTCCAAGCTGCGGGGTTCCACCAACCAGTGAGAGGTGCCAGGGAAAGAAGCCATCAAGTCACCACACCGGCACTGGGACAAAAGGGACCAGGGGTCTGAACCAGCCATCCTACGTGCCTCAGCTCAAAACCGCTGTGAGTAAACAAAAGTTGCACTGTATCCCCAACGTGTGGTCTCCCTTCTTTCTGCGCCGGAACCCACCATTCATTCCATGGAGCCCGGCCCTACTTGCAGAGGGCCTATCATCCAGGCTGCCATCAACATCTGCCCTAGTGGTAAAAGACTGTGCAGCGGCGGCTCCATCACTATAACCGCAACCCACAAGTGGCGTCACGATCTAAACTCTTTAATCTCCCCTGTACATATTCCCCTTTAAAAAGCGACCCCCAGGGTCATGCAACCGGGCATCGGCCGTTACACAATCGTGACACAGCATCCCCGTATATATACGGCCCGGGACCAAGTACCCCATAGCTCTGGGGCGTCACACTCAGACATCATAAGACTTATAAGACATTCTGCGACTTTCCTGTGATTTAAAGATGATTTGGCTTATTAGAGAATATATCTGAATACGTTTCTTCACTGCAGTTTGACCAATAGTGAAAAAATATGCATCCTTGGATTGCATTAAAGAAACTCGCTATACGTATTTGTACTTTCTCAATAATTTAGTCTTGTTCCAGTTTTGACCAAAGGACTTTGGTCTCTGCGGCTATTTTGTATGCATACTTACAGTCATATGAAAAAGTTTGGGCACCCCTATTAATGTTAACCTTTTTTCTTTATAACAATTTGGGTTTTTGCTATTTCAGTTTCATATATCTAATAACTGATGGACTGAGTAATATTTCTGGATTGAAATGCGGTTTATTGTACAAACAGAAAATGTGCAACAAAATTTGACCGGTGCAAAAGTATGGGCACCCTTATCAATTTCTTGATTTGAACACTCCTAACTACTTTTTACTGACTTACTAAAGCACTAAATTGGTTTTGTAACCTCATTGAGCTTTGAACTTCATAGGCAGGTGTATCCAATCATGAGAAAAGGTATTTAACCCCTTCACGACCGCGGGCAGTAAAATTACGTCCTATTTTAACGTGACTTAACGACCAGGGACGTAATTTTACTGCCTAAACTTCATTTGATTGCCGTGGCCATAGCAACGGCTTTCAAATGATGTCCCCTGCTGTTTCTTACAGCAGGGGACCTTTGCTTCACCCCAGGGGGGGTGGCATCGCCACCCCCCATCGACGATCGATGTGATTGGCTGTTCAAATCTGAACCGCCAACCACATCTTTCGCACTGATTTCGGTAAAAATAATACCGGAAATAGTGCGATACTGTGAGATCCGGCTATGAGATGCTGTAGAAGCTACAGCAGATCATAGGTGGATCTCAAACATGCCGCCCCCAGCCCCTGCAGCACTGATTGGAGAGATTGTGCCATGACGCGCAATCGCTCCAATCAGTGTGCAGTGGGGCGGTTTGATTTGCTGATGGCCGCCCTCCCCAGGCCTGTGCTAGTCTGGGGACCCTCCCCCAACATGTCGGCAGCGTGCAGCACTGGCTGGTACTAGTGGTACCACTCCACCGCTGCTGCTGCCGCTGCTGTCACGGAGCAGGAGCAGGAGCGGTGAGTATTGTGCTCACCTTGCAGCCCCTGCGCACTCTTGTGATTGCTCCTGCGCGCTCCCGTAATGGCCCCTGCCCGTGCCCCCCTGCGATCTGCCCCCCCCCCCGACATCCCGATCTGCCCCCCCGACATCCCGATCTGCTGGCCTCCCCCGTGATCTCTATTCTGCAGACCCTCCGGTATCTCCCTCCTCCTCTGCTCTCCTTGCAGCCCCTGCGCGCTCTTGTGATTGCTCCTGCGCGCTCCCGTAATGGCCCCTGCCCGTGCCCCCCTGCGATCTGCTCCCCGACATCCCGATCTGCCCCCCCGACATCCCGATCTGCCCCCCCACATCCCGATCTGCCCTCCGACATCCCGATCTGCCCCCCCGACATCCCGATCTGCCCCCAGACATCCCGATCTGCCCCCAGACATCCCGATCTGCCCCCCGACATCCCGATCTGCCCCCCGACATCCCGATCTGCCGCCAGACATCCCGATCTGCCGCCAGACATCCCGATCTGCCCCCAGACATCCCGATCTGCCCCCAGACATCCCGATCTGCCCCCCGACATCCCAATCTGCCGGCCTCCCCCGTGATCTCTATTCTGCAGCTCCTCCGGTATCTCCCCCTCTGCTCTCCCCCTCTGCTCTCCCCCTCCCCCTCTGCTGTCCCTGTCCCCCTCTGCTGTCCCCGTCCCCCTCTGCTGTCCCCCCCGACGTCCTCTTACCTGTCTTCACCGGCCGATCACATCTGCCTCCATCGCTGGGTCCTTCTTCCTGGGTCTTCTGCTGAGCTGTCCAACTTCCTGCCTGCTGGCTGCTGCTGTAAAGCTGTTCCTTGCCTTCTGTTCCTCCTGCTAATCCTCTGGGTACTGTGAGTATAACTTTTTTTTTTTTTTCTTTTTTTTCCTCTATCCCCTGTCCATTTTTACACCTCATGCGTCCGTGCGTCCCGCCGAGCGCTGATCAGGGATGCAGATAACGTATCTGCATCCGTGGTCAGTTTTCGGCGGGACTTTTTTTCCTGTATTCCCGACGCTTTTTGTATCGCATCAGTCCGTGCGTCCCGCCGAGCACTGATCAGGGATGCACATAACGGATCGGCATCCCTGCTCAACTTTTGGCGTGACAAAAAGGATCGGGGATACGGAAATAAAAGTCACGCCAAAAATTGAGCAGGGATGCCGATCCGTTATGTGCATCCCTGATCAGCGCTCGGCGGGACGCATGGACTGATGCAATACAAAAAGCGTCGGGGATACGGAAAAAAAAGTATCGCATCTGTCCGTGCGTCCCGCTGAGTGCGGATCAACATCCCTGCTCAATTTTTGGCGTGACTTTTTTTTTTTCCGTATCCCCAGCGCTTTTTGTATCTCATCCGACCGTGCCTCCTGCAGCGGCCGATCAGTGCACTGCGTCTGTGCGTTTGAAAAGTCAAATGGCGTTCCTTGTCTTCTGAGCCCCGCCATGCACCCAAACAATTGATTTCCACCACATATGAGGTATCTGCGTACTCGGGAAAAATTGCACAATACGTTTTATGGTGCATTTTTTCCTGATACCGTTGTAAAAAGAAAAAAAAAAAAGCTACCTTGTTGCTGCAAAAATTTAAAAAAAAATTTAAAAAAAATAAATAATTTTCACGGTTCAACGTTATCAACTTTTAGTGGAGCCCCTGGGGGTACAAGGGGCTCACTAAACATCTAGATAAATTCCTTGAGGGGTCTAGTTCCAAAATGGGGTAATTTGTGGGGGAGCTCCACTGTTTAGGCACCATGCTGTCAAATGGTGCCCTTCTCTTCTGAGCCACGCCATGCGCCCAACAATTACTTTCCACCACATGTGAGGTATCTGCGTACTCAGGAGAAAATGGACAATACGTTTTATGGTGCATTTTTTCCTGATAACCTTGTGAAAAAAAAAGCTACCTAGTTGAAGCAACAGTTTTGTGGTAAAAAAAGTTTTTTTTCTTTTCACGGCTCAACGTTATAAACTTCTGTGAAGCCCCCAGGTGTTCAAAGTGCTCACCAAACATCTAGAAAAATTATTTGAGGGCTCTAGTTTCCAAAATGGGGTCACTTGTGGGGGAGCTCCATTGTTTAGGCACCTCAGGGGGTCTTCAAACCTGACATGGCGTCCGCTAATGAGTGCAGCTAATTTTGCATTCAAATGGCGCTCCTTGCCTTCCGAGCACTGCCGTGTGTCCAAACATTTGATTTCCACCACATATGAGGTATCTGCGCACTCAGGAGAAAATGCACAATACATTTTATGTTGCATTTTTTCCCGATACCCTTGTGAAAAAAAAGCTACCTAGTTGAAGCAACAGTTTTGTGTTAAAAAAATTTTTTCTTCTTTTCACGGCTCAACGTTATAAACTTCTGTGAAGCCCCCAGGTGTTCAAAGTGCTCATCAAACATCTAGAAAAAATATTTGAGGGCTCTAGTTTCCAAAATGGGGTCACTTGTGGGGGAGCTCCATTGTTTAGGCACCTCAGGGGGTCTTCAAACCCGACATGGCGTCCGCTAATGAGTGCAGCTAATTTTGTGTTCAAAAATTCAAATGGCGCTCCTTCCCTTCCGAGCCCTGCCGTGCGCCCAAACAATTGATTTTTACCCCATATGGTGTATCAGCGTACTCAGGAGAAAATGCACAATAAATTGTAGGGCGCACTTTCTCTTTTCTCCCTTGTAAAAATGAAAATTTTATGGCTAAAGTAACATTTTTGTGTTAAAAAGAAAAATTTTCATTTTTTCCTTCCACATTGCTTTGGTTCCTGTGAAGCACCTAAAGGGTTAATAAACTTATTGGATGTGGTTTTGAGCAGTGTGAGGGGTGCAGTTTTTAGAATGGGGTCACTTTTGGGTATTTTCTGTCACCTCGGCCTCTCAAAGTCACTTCAAATGTGATGTGGTACCTAAAAAAAATATTTTGTAAATTTTGTTGATAAAATTAGAAATTGCTGATGAACTTTGACCCCTTCTAACTTCCTAACTAAAAAAAAATTTCTTTCGAAAATTGCGCTGATGTAAAGTTGACAAGTGGGAAATGTTATTTAGTAACTATTTTGTGTGACATATCTCTCAGATTTATGGGCATAAATTTTCAAAGTTTGAAAATTGCAAAATTTTCCAAATTTTCGCACAATTTCCTAAATTTTCACAAATAAACGCAAAAAGTATCGGCCTAAATTTACAACTGACATGAAGTACAATATGTCACGAAAAAACAATCTCAGAATCGCCAGGATCCGTTGAAGCGTTCAAGAGTTATAACCTGTCAAAGTGACACTGGTCAGAATTGCAAAAAATGGCCCGGTCATTAGGGTGTTTTAGTGGCCGGGGGTGAAGGGGTTAAGGTGGCCACTTGCAAGTTGTTCTCCTATTGGAATCTCCTATGAAGAGTGGCATCATGGGCTCCTCAAAACAACTTTCAAATGATCTGAAAACAAAGATTATTCAACATAGTTGTTCAGGGGAAGGTACAAAAAGTTGTCTCAGAGATTTAAACTGTCAGTTTCCACTGTGAGGAACATAGTAAGGAAATGGAAGAACACAGGGACAGTTCTTGTTAAGCCCAGAAGTGGCAGGCCAAGAAAAATATCAGAAAGGCAGAGAAGAAGAATGGTGAGAACAGTCAAGGACAATCCACAGACCACCTCCAAAGACCTGCAGCATCATCTTGCTGCAGATGGTGTCAATATGCATCGGTCAACAATACAGCGCACGTTGCACAAGGAGAAGCTGTATGGGAGAGTGATGTGAAAGAAGCCGTTTCTGCAAGCACGCCACAAACAGAGTCGCCTGAGGTATGCAAAAGCACATTTGGACAAGCCAGTTACATTTTGGAAGAAGGTCCTGTGGACTGATGAAACAAAGATTGAGTTGTTTGGTCATACAAAAAGGCATTATGCATGGAGGCAAAAAAACCACAGCATTTCAAGAAAAGCATTTGCTACCCACAGTAAAATTTGGTGGACGTTGCATCATGCTTTGGGGCTGTGTGGCCAATGCCGGCACCGGGAATCTTGTTAAAGTTGAGGGTTGCATGGATTCAACTCAGTCTCAGCAGATTCTTGACAATAATGTGCAAGAATCAGTGACGAAGTTGAAGTTACGCAGGGGATGGATATTTCAGCAAGACAATGATCCAAAACACCGCTCCAAATCTACTCAGTTATTCATGCAGAGGAACAATTACAATGTTCTGGAATGGCCATCCCAGTCCCCAGACCTGAATATCATTGAACATCTGTGGGATGATTTGAAGTGTTGTCTGCAACAAACTATCCTACATTCATGATCTTTTCATCACTAATAAACTCTCCATCCTCGCCATCACAGAAACCTGGCTCACCCCCTCTGACACTGCCTCTCCTGCTGCACTTTCTTATGGCGGTCTCCAACTCTCTCACACCCCCCGCCCCAACAACAAGCATGGTGGAGGAGTTGGTTTGCTCCTGTTCGACCAATGCTCCTTTACACCAATTCCACTACCACCCTCTGTTACTCTCCCATCTTTTGAGGTGCACTCCGTACGCATCTACGCCCCCGCCAACCTTCAACTGGCTGTCATTTACCGCCCTCCAGGGCCAGCAACTGCCTTTTTTGACCATTTCACCACCTGGCTACCACACTTCCTTTCCACCGACATCCCCACCATCATCATGGGTGATTTCAATATCCCCATTGGCACTTCCCACTCATCTGTCTCTAAACTTCTAACACTCGCTTCCTCCTTCGGCCTCACCCAATGATCTTCTGCAGCTACTCACAAACATGGCCACACGCTGGACCTCATCTTCACTCGCCTCTGTTCCCTATCTATCCTCTCTAACTCACCTCTCCCCCTGTCTGACCACAACCTACTCACATTCTCTTCCCTCTCTTCTCCAAGTATGCAACCCCCCCTCCACAAACTTCCACACCCTCGTAGAAATATCAAACACATTGACTTCCACGCCCTTTCTCAGTCCCTTCTCCCCCTCACAGACATTACATTTCTACATGATGCAGATGCCGCTGCAACTTTATACAACACTACAATCTCTGCAGCTCTCGAATCAGCTGCCCCCTTCACACACACCAAAACCCGCACAATCAACAGGCAACCCTGGCACACGAGTCAGACTAAAGAACTGAGACGGGCTTCCAGAATTGCTGAGCGCAGATGGAAGAGGTCTCATTGCACTGAGCACTTCATTGCATATAAACAGTCCCTCACCACTTTCAAGTCCACACTCACTGCTGCAAAACAAACCTACTTCTCATCCCTCATATCTTCTCTCTCTCACAACCCTAAACAGCTATTCAACACTTTCAATTCTCTCCTCCGTCCTCCGGCACCACCTCCCTCTCCTCTCCTCTCTGCTGAAGACTTTGCCTCTTTCTTCAAGCGGAAGATTGACAACATCAGAGCAAGCTTTGGCCCACAATCACCACAGCCCCTCATCATAGCTACTCAGCCTTCTTCCTCCAAATCCAGCTTCTCCACCATGACAGAAAACAATCTCTCCACTCTACTCTCAAGATCACATCTAACCACCTGTGCACTGGACCCGCTCCCATCGCACCTCATCCCCAACATCACCGCAGTCCTCATCCCAGCCCTAACCCATCTCTTCAACCTATCACTAACAACTGGCGTATTCCCTTCATGCCTTAAACATGCCTCTATTACGCCCATCCTCAAAAAGCCCTCCCTTGACCCATCCTCTGTGTCAAACTATAGCCCCATATCCCTTCTCCCCTATGCCTCAAAACTACTGGAACAGCATGTCCATCTTGAATTGTCCTCATACCTCTCATCCTGCTCCTTTTTTGACCAGCTACAATCTGGCTTCCGACATCATTCCACTGAAACTGCCCTAACTAAAGTCACTAATGACCTACTAACCGCCAAAGCCAAGTGACACTACTCTATCCTCCTCCTACTGGACCTGTCCTCTGCCTTCGACACAGTAGACCATTCCCTCCTACTACAGATTCTCTCATCTCTGGGCATCACAGACCTGGTCCTATCTTGGATCTCCTCATACCTAACTGACCGAACTTTCAGCGTCTCCCATTCTCACATCACTTCCTCATCTCGCCCCCTATCTGTCGGTGTCCCCCAAGGCTCAGTTCTTGGACCCCTGCTGTTCTCCATCTACACCTTCGGCCTGGGACAGCTCAGAGTCCCACGGCTTCCAGTATCATCTCTATGCCGATGACACACCTCTCTGGACCTGACATTACCTCTCTACTAACCAAAATTCCACAATGTCTGTCTGCTATTTCATCCTTCTTCTCTGCGCGATTCCTAAAACTTAACATGGACAAAACAGAGTTCATTGTCTTTCCTCCTCCTCACTCATCTCCTCCAACAAGCCTTTCCATCAAACTTGATGGTTGCTCATTCACCCCAGTCTCACAAGTTCGTTGCCTTGGAGTAACCCTCGACTCTGCTCTATCCTTCAAGCCACACATCCAAGCTCTCTTCAACTCATGCCGATTACAACTCAAAAATATCTCCCGGATCCGTGCTTTCCTTAACCAAGAATCAGCAAAAACACTAGTGCATGCCCTCATCATCTCCCGCCTTGACTACTGCAACCTCCTGCTCTCTGGCCTCCCTTCCAACACTCTTGCACCCCTCCAATCTATCCTAAACTCTGCGGCCCGCTTAATACACCTCTCCCCTCGCTACTCCCCAGCCTCGCCACTCTGCCAATCCCTTCACTGGCTTCCCATCGCCCAACGACTCCAGTTCAAAACATTAACCATGACATACAAAGCCATCCACAACCTGTCTCCTCCCTACATCTGTGACCTAGTCTCCCGGTACCTACCTGCACGCAACCTCAGATCCTCACAAGATCTCCTTCTCTGCTCCTCTCTTATCTCCTCTTCCCACAATCGCATACAAGATTTCTCCCGTGCCTCCCCCATACTCTGGAACGCTCTACCTCAGCATATCAGACTCTGCCCTACCGTGGAAAGCTTCAAGAGGAACCTCAAGACCACCTCTTCCAACAAGCCTACAACCTACAATAGTCCTCAGTCCAGAAGCCAACTGCGCAACCAGCTCTGTCCTCACCTATTGTACCATCACCCATTCCCTGTAGACTGTGATCCCTCGCGGGCAGGGTCCTCTCTCCTCCTATACCAGTCTGTTTTGTAATGTTAATGATTGTTGTACGTATACCCTCTTTCACTTGTAAAGCGCCATGGAATAAATGGCGCTATAATAATAAATAATAATAATAAAGCGGCTGTCCATGCTCAGCGATCATCAAACTTAACTGAACTGGAATTGTTTTGTAAACAGGAATGGTCAAATAAACCTTCATCCAGGATCCAGGAACTCATTAAAAGCTACAGGAAGCGACTAGAGGCTGTTATTTTTGCAAAAGGTGGATCTACAAAATATTAATGTCACTTGTATGTTGAGGTGCCCATACTTTTGCACCGGTCAAATTTAGTTTAAATGCGGATTGCACATTTTCTGTTAGTACAATAAACCTCATTTCAATGCAGAAATATTACTCAGTCCATCAGTTATTAGATATATGAAACTAAAATAGCTGCTGCAAAAACCCAAATTGTTATAAAGAAGAAAGGTTAACATTAATAGGGGTGCCCAAACTTTTTCATATGACTGTATATCAGACTCATACTTTGGAATCATTACTGTGCATGTCTAAATCAGGTTAGCATTGTTACTTTGTAGCTCTGGTGCTCTGGGTTCAAATCCCAACAAAGATAATGTCTGCAAGGAGTTGGGATGTTCTCCTCATGGGTTCTCCTTGGTGACCTATGAGTAAAATGGAAAAAGCAGGTGGACAAGCCATTGTGATAAATTCCATGATTAGGTGTGAATGGTTCATAAGTCAGGTTGTGGCCCAGAAGTCAATATCCAGCTGTCGTGGTGAAGGGCAAAAATCTGGAGAAATCCGGGTCAGCGCTGGGAATATTCAGTCTTTACACAAACTTCATGTATTTGACAATAACATTTTTTAAACCATATGAAATGCTGATATTGGGCTTCAGAACTATCCAACTGAAAGAGCAGAAAACACAGAAGCAGAAAACTTTGTGAAAACCAAAACTTGTGGCAGTCTTAAAACTTTTGACAACTGGTGAATGAATGGTCCTATGTCCATATAATGATGAGTCTGTCTAATAGCAAAACTTGCCCTTGTTGTTAATGAATGGGAACATTCAATGGCTGCAAATTTGAGAAAAATCTAGAACTTGAACTTCAGCAACAAGCATTAGAACTGTGTTCCTAGTTCTGACGGTGAAAATTAAAGGCATACTTGTCAACTATCCCGGAATTGAAGGGAACCTTTTAGCTCCTTAACACCTGGAAAGAGATAATTGCAGAGTAATGTGAATAAATGCAGATAACAGGTCTTAATGCTTACAGCATAAGAAGAGTTAATAAATAATGCATAGCTTCTAGCAGCAGAGATGAAGAAGGAAAATTTGACTAGTTGCACTGTGGGCAGTAGTGATAGTAATATGAACAAGCTTTAGAGAAGAGTTCGTAATGCTGACAGCAGATGATGGATTAATTAGCAGGCCTGAGATATGAGCAGATGCAGATTGTAGCAATCACAGTAGTTTGGAGAGATGATTGCAGCTGAAGAAACTTTATGATGGCAAACCCTAATCATAAGTAAACTGAACAATTAGTCAGTACTCAGACACCCATGTTTGTAAGGAAGGGGGGCACAGTCCGGCCCTAATGTCAAGACAGGCATGAGAACACAGATGAGAACTGTGTTTTCCTAGTTTCTGACAGTGAAAATTAAAGGCTTACTTGTCAACTATCCTGGAATTGAAGGGAACCTGTTAGCTCCTTAACACCCGGAAAGAGATGATTGCAGAGTAATGTGAATAAATCCAGATAACAGGTCGTAATGCTTACAGCAATAGAAGACTTAATAAACAAATAATGGATAATTGCTGGCAGCAGAGATGAAGGGGGGAAAACTTGACTAGTTGCCCTGTGGGATAGTAATGAACAACCTTTAGAGAGGCGTTCGTAATGCTGACAGCAAACAATGGCTTAATAAGCAGTCCTGAGACATGAGTAGATGAAGATTGTGGCTACCACAGGAGTTGGCTGAGATGATTGAAGCTGAAAAAACTTTACGATGACAAACTCCTAATCATAACAAAACTGAATAATTAGTCAATACTCAGACACCCATGTTGTCAGAACCAGTCTGAAAGACCTCAAAAGTCTTGGGTGCCAGTGAAACCTAACATGGAAAACAACAAAGGGTGACAGCTATAAGGAAGGTGAGGACAGTCCAACCCTGGAGCCAAGACAGGCATGAGAACAAGTATCAGAACTGTGTTTTCCTAGTTTCTGACAGTGAAAAATAAAGGTATACTTGTCAACTATCCTGGAATTAAAAGGAAACCTGTTAGTAATGAACAATCTTTAGAGATTATTTGTTTTATTATTATTATTATTAATAATAAATATTATAAATTAGTTCGTAATGCTGACAGCAGACGATGGATTAACAAGCAGGTTTGAGACATCAGTAGATGCAGATTGTGGCAACCACAGAACTTTGCAAAGATGATTGTAGCTGAAGGAACTTCACGATGGCAAACTCCTAATCATAAGAAAACTGATCAATTAGTCAAAACTCAGGACACCCATGTGTGTCAGAACCAGTCTGAAAAGACCTCAAAAGTTGGGTGATGAAATCCCTGAGATACCTGAAGCAGCCTGTGAAACCTGACATGGAACACAACAAAGGGTGACAGCTATAAAGCGGGCTTTACACGCTACAACAAATCTAACAATGTGTCGGCGGGGTCATGTCGTAAGTGACGCACATCGGGCATCGTTAGTGTTGTTGTAGCGTGTGACAGCTATGTGCGATTGCGATTGAACATAAAACCGTTCATTGCGTACACGTCGTTCATTTCCATAAAATTGCACGTCGGGTTGTTCAATGTTCCCGAGGTACCACACATCGCAGTGTGTGACACCCCGGGAACAATGAACAGATCTTACCTGTGTCCCGCGGCTCCCGCCGCCAATGTGGAAGGAAGGAGGTGGGCGGGATGTTTACGTCCCGCTCATTTCCGCCCCTCCGCTTCTATTGGCCGTCTGCCGCGTGACGTCGATGTGACGCTGAACGTCCCTCCCACTCCAGGAAGTGGATGTTCGCCGCTCACATCGAGGTCGTATGGACGGGTAAGTACGTGTGACAGCAATTAATCGTTTGTGCGACACGGTCAACAGATTGAACGTGCCGCACATACGATGGGGGCGGGTACGATCGCATACAATATCGTATGTGATATCGTAAGGTGTAAAGCAGGCTTAAGGAAGGGGAGCAGAGTCCTGCCCTGGAGCCAAGACAAGCATGAGAACAAGTATGAGAACTGTGTTTTCCTTGTTTCTGACAGTGAAAATTAAAGGCATACTTGTAAACTATCCCGACATTGAAGGGAACCTGTTTGCTCCTCAACACCTGGTAAGAGATGTTTGCAGAGTAATGTGAATAAATCCAGATAACAGGTCGTAATGCTTACAGCATAAAAAGAGTTAATAAACAAATAATGGATAGCTGCTGACAGCAGAGGTGAAGGGGGAAAACCTGACTAGTTACACTGTGGGCAGTAGTGATAGTAATATGAATAATCTTTAGAGAGGTGTTTGTAATTCTGACAGCAGACGATGAATTAATAAGCAGGTCTGAGACATGAGTAGATGCAGATTGTGGCAACCACAGAAGTTTGCAGAGATGATTGCAGCTGAAGGAACTTTACGATGGCAAACTCCTAATCGTAAGAAAACTGATCAATTAGTTAAAACTCAGGACACCCATGTGTGTCAGAACAAAGACCTCAAAAGTTGGGTGATGAAATCCCTGAGATTCCTGAAGCAGCCTGTGAAACCTGACATGGAGCACAACAAAGGGTGACAGCTATAAGGAAGGGGAGCAGAGTCCGGCCCTGGAGCCAAGACCGGTGCGTCACAGAGAGAAACATTTCTACACCACTTAAAGAAATTATCTGAGGACATAATGATGATCTATTAGGCTCAGGGAACTAACAGGTTACCTTTAAGAGAAATCTCCCTGGAATCCAGCAAATATTCACTGCCTCTGGCTATAAAGTGCACCTCTCCTTCTGTTTCTCTCCCTAATCACCTTACATGGAGGATTTAGTATTCTCAGATAAGGGGATCTGTGTGAACTCAACAAACTCTGGTTTGCTCTTGGCGTTTAATGATGTGCAGAGCACTCCCCTCCGGTTTATTATGTGGCAGGTCTTCCAGATCAAATTATTCTTTCATACGATGTGATATATCGTTTTATATCCGGGCAATCATTGCCAAGCTGCTTTATAATTCATCTTATCACTCGCTATAGATGAAAAAACTAATTTATAAAAACAACTAAGTGCACTGTGTCCTTTACATGGACTAATACTATTTACTTAATGCAGGATATTTGCTCATTTTGTTGTTATTGTAGGTTTCCTCTGTTCGTGGCCGCAGTGTAAACATGCTCCTACACCTTGCACTTATACCAACACATGCTCCAGCTCATTGATTTGGTTTTGCTTTAGTTTTCTCATACTTTGTACATACTGGGCTGTGCATTTAGTCTTTATAGCTTTTCATTGGCAGGTGTTTGGACAGTCAGGCCTGGGTCTTCCTCTGCCCCCTCTATTGAGGCCTACTGGCATTTAGAGAGGTTTAATACAACAAATAGGACCATCCTGATTGGGTACAACTTGTTACAGTGGGATGGCTTTCATATTCTTTTGATAAAAAATAGTGTCAATCCCCATTATTTGTATGTACTATTACAATTTACTTATTTACTTCTTTCAGGGGTTTTGTTAATTTTGAATTCATCCTAGATTACACTTATAGAGAAAGCCTGTGAGTCCTGCTTCCTCCTCCCCCCTCATAGAGAAAGCCTGTGAGTCCTGCTTCCTCCTCCCCCCTCATAGAGAAAGCCTGTGAGTCCTGCTTCCTCCTCCCCCTCATAGAGAAAGCCTGTGAGTCCTGCTTCCCCCTCCCCCTCATAGAGAAAGCCTGTAAGTCCTGCTTCACCCTCCCACTTATAGAGAAAGCCTGTGAGTCCTGCTTCCCCCTCATAGAGAAAGCCTGTGAGTCCTGCTTCCCCCTCATAGAGAAAGCCTGTGAGTCCTGCTTCCCCCTCCCCCTCATAGAGAAAGCCTGCAAGTCCTGCTTCACCCTCCCACTTATAGAGAAAGCCTATGAGTCCTGCTTCCTCCTCCCTCTCATAGAGAGAGCCTGTGAGTCCTGCTTCCTCCTCCCCCCTCATAGAGAAAGCCTGTGAGTCCTGCTTCCTCCTCCCCCCTCATAGAGAAAGCCTGTGAGTCCTGCTTCCTCCTCCCCCCTCAAAGAGAAAGCCTGTGAGTCCTGCTTCCTCCTCCACCCTCATAGAGAAAGCCTGGGAGTCCTGCTTCCTCCTCCCCCCTCATAGAGAAAGCCTGTGAGTCCTGCTTCTTCCTCCCTCTCATAGAGAAACCTGTGAGTCCTGCTTCCCCCCCCCCCTCATAGAGAAAGCCTGTAAGTCCTGCTTCCTCCTCCCACTCATAGAGAAAGCCTGTGAGTCCGGTTTCCTCCTCCCACTCATAGAGAAAGCCTGTGAGTCCTGTTCTCCCTCCCACTCATAGAGAAAGCCTTTGAGTCCTGCTTCCTCCTCCCTCTCATAGAGAAAGCCTGTGAGTCCTGCTTCCCCCTCCCCCTCATAAAAAAAGCCTGTGAGTCCTGCTTCCCCCTCCCCTTCATAGAGAAAGCCTGTGAGTCCTGCTTCCTCCTCCCACTCATAGAGAGAGCCTGTGAATCCTGCTTCCTCCACCCCATCATAGAGAGAACCTGTGATTCCTGCTTCCTCCTCCCCCTCATAGAGAGAGCCTGTGAGTCCTGCTTCCCCCTCCCACTCATAGAGAAAGCCTGTAAGTCCTGCTTCACCCTCCCACTTATAGAGAAAGCCTGTGAGTCCTGCTTCCCCCTCATAGAGAAAGCCTGTGAGTCCTGCTTCCCCCTCATAGAGAAAGCCTGTGAGTCCTGCTTCCCCCTCCCCCTCATAGAGAAAGCCTGCAAGTCCTGCTTCACCCTCCCACTTATAGAGAAAGCCTATGAGTCCTGCTTCCTCCTCCCTCTCATAGAGAGAGCCTGTGAGTCCTGCTTCCTCCTCCCCCCTCATAGAGAAAGCCTGTGAGTCCTGCTTCCTCCTCCCCCCTCATAGAGAAAGCCTGTGAGTCCTGCTTCCTCCTCCCCCCTCATAGAGAAAGCCTGTGAGTCCTGCTTCCTCCTCCCCCCTCAAAGAGAAAGCCTGTGAGTCCTGCTTCCTCCTCCACCCTCATAGAGAAAGCCTGGGAGTCCTGCTTCCTCCTCCCCCCTCATAGAGAAAGCCTGTGAGTCCTGCTTCTTCCTCCCTCTCATAGAGAAACCTGTGAGTCCTGCTTCCCCCCCCCCCCTCATAGAGAAAGCCTGTAAGTCCTGCTTCCTCCTCCCACTCATAGAGAAAGCCTGTGAGTCCGGTTTCCTCCTCCCACTCATAGAGAAAGCCTGTGAGTCCTGTTCTCCCTCCCACTCATAGAGAAAGCCTTTGAGTCCTGCTTCCTCCTCCCTCTCATAGAGAAAGCCTTTGAGTCCTGCTTCCCCCTCCCCCTCATAGAGAAAGCCTGTGAGTCCTGCTTCCCCCTCCCCTTCATAGAGAAAGCCTGTGAGTCCTGCTTCCTCCTCCCACTCATAGAGAGAACCTGTGATTCCTGCTTCCTCCTCCCCCTCATAGAGAGAGCCTGTGAGTCCTGCTTCCCCCTCCCACTCATAGAGAAAGTCTGTGAGTCCTGCTTCCTCCTCCCCCTCATAGAGAGAGCGTGTGATTCCTGCTTCCTCCTCCCCCTCATAGAGAAAGCCTGTGGGTCCTGCTTCCTCCTCCCCCTCATAGAGAAAGCCTGTGAGTCCTGCTTCCTCCTCCCCCTCATAGAGAAAGCCTGTGAGTCCTGCTTCCTCCTCCCACTCATAGAGAGAGCCTGTGAATCCTGCTTCCTCCACCCCATCATAGAGAGAGCCTGTGAATCCTGCTTCCTCCTCCCACTCTGAGAAAGCGTGTGAGTCCTGCTTCCCTCTCCCACTCATAGAAAAAGCCTGTAAGTTCTGTTTGCTCCCCCCACATCATCTCTATCACCCATATCAGACCCTAAAGTTTTACATCATTGGCGGTTCCCCCTCAGAGGTGCCAGTGTCCTCATGTGCTCACCCCTGCATCTTCTGGCCTGTTCTGGAGGCCTCCTGTCTCACACTAGTCCCCGTCTGCATCCCCGGGTTCTGTACGACAGGGGCGACGCTCTATAACTTCTGCTCCCTTCGCGCTCTCTGTTCCAGTCCAGTCCTTTGGCTCCCAAGGTCATGTGCAGCAGGGCTCTTGGGAGCACGCTTAGGACACGGTCCAGTATGACTAGTCAAGGGTCTGGACCATATGATCCTCACACTTTTCCTATTTCCTCCCACCATGATGAGTCCCAGGAGATTAGTGACCCCACAATTGGACACGCTGAGTAGCTCTTTACCTTTCCATTTATGCCTTCTAATGGCCTCTAACCATACACAATTCAGAAGGGCCACAAGGGGATTGTGTGCAGTGATGCCCAAATATTTGTGCCGCCTCTGTCAAAAGAAGCCGATGGTGGGGAATGGAAATTACTGTCTCAAGAAGTGGTTGATCATGATACACGGTTACCAGCAAGACATGTGAAGTCAACAAGTAAGAAGAAGGACCAGAGTGTGGAAGTAGAAGATGAGGTGGTGGACAATAAAGTCACTGACCCAACCTGGCAAGGTGGCATGCAGAGAGGGCACAGTAGTGCCAAAGGGCAGAGGTCCGCAGTACCGCAACAAGCAGGAAGAGACAGTGGGGTGGCCAGAAGGAGTTGGCGGGAAATTGTTCACCAGAGCACCTACACGCGGCCAGATGAAAGGGCATAGGGTAGGTTTTCCCCAGTCTAGCATCCTTAACAAATAGTGCAGAAGACAAGAAAACAGTAATTTGCACACTGTGCAGTACCAAGCTCAGCAGGCAACAGACAGTGTCTGCGGGTGACACCACTGCTTGTTCCTCTGTGGTACTGTATGTGCTGAGCAATCCTGTGACGCCCTGAACTAACCAGGTGGTCACAGGTAGGCCCTTACACAAACACCTCCCCCCCTTAATAAGGTGACAGCAGCCAACCTACAAGACCCTTGTCACCTCCCTCCGGGTTTGATGTTCACACCAGGGGGTGGAACCAGGCAGTTGGCCACGCCCGCCGAGGAGTACACAGGCCCGGAGGCGGGAAAAAGAGAGCAGTTCCCCGTGGGGAGCAGAGAAGTAGTCTAGTCTTGACAGTGAAGTGGAGTGGAGTGAAGTTCAAGGGTAGACCTGCGTCTAGGTCTGCCATAGTCTACAACAGGTGTCTAGGTTGGAGCCCAGTCACCTCTGGCAAGGAGGCAGACGGTGGTGGCCGCCTGCAGGAGCTGAGATTACAGCCGGTGGAACCTTAGGGACCGGGGACGGGCGGTGACCCGCCGGTACCGAACCGGGGAGCCGATTGGAAACCGGAGCACCAGGAGGGGTACTCAGACCCAGTACAAGGCCCAGAAACAACTGGGCTGAGTCAAATCAACTGATTGAGGACTGGACTTTAGGCCCTTTCCCACCTAAAACCCGACTGAAGACAACAGCCCAACCATTAGGGTAAAGCCACCGCCCAGGCATAGAGACCCGACGGGCCAGCGTCTGCTGGCAAAAAGGGCTCTCCCGGCACACACCAGGCTGGGGAGCGGACTACCGTTGCTCAGGCATAGGAGTCATCATTTCTACACAAGTGAGGTGGTGGGGCTACAGGTGATGTGAGCAATGGCATTCACTCTGATGAGATGATCATGACCAAATACAAAGATCTACATAAGAAACGTACTAGACTATGGTGGAATAAAGCATTTTTGGGCAAGTATTTGGAGAAAGATCTGGTACCCAGGGGACTCCGTGTGCAGGTCTTTCCCTCTTTTCCTTTGGAAGATGAAACTTTTAAAACTAAATGGGAGGAATTAGCACAGACCTGTTCTCGGGGCTTCCTGGGCCTGTTGTGGGATCACAACTCATCCTCACTAACTTCAATAGAAATTGAATTGGAAGCATTAGAAAATAACTTGACAGCGGCTTGTACACCGGCTGTTGTTACCCGTTTCTACGCTGATATTGACAAAGAATTGGAGAAATGGGAGCGAGAAATTAGGACCTTCAAACTGAAAAAATTAAACAGGGATATTCAGGATTATACCCTACGGAGAGCATATAGATGGAGAACTAATACAACTAGAGGACGTACTGGGGATACTGCTAATAAAAATCCCCGTTCAAGGTCCTCTTCAATAGTGTCTTTGACCTCCGCGGGCGGTTCCTCCTCCGGGGCCTCAGTGAGCTCTACGGACTTCGGGGATACAGTCGGGGCACGTGTCAAAAACAGAGCCCGGCCACCTGTGACGTACAACAAGAATAAACGCCAAGGGAATAAACTCCAGGTACTTAACTTATCTCAACGGGTGCTCACTGCGGCTCAGGTGGAGGTCCTCTCACGTGGTCTGACCTTTTCTCCCTCTAATTCTTTCCATCTTTTCTCGGCTTTGAAGGATCTTAATTTATTTTCGCGGAAACTAATTCTTAAAAAACTTTTTTATAAGCGGAACGACGAGTCCGATAGCCTGGTGGAACGAGAGGCCATACGTAATCTTGAGGATTTACTTCAGGAACAGGAGATCCCGACAACAGGTATGTTCCCAGATGCTCTCTTACCTAAGTCAACAAAGTCCCCCCCCCCTTGTCAATTAGCCCTGCAATTGAGATTTTTACCAAAATGGTCAGTGAGGACTTCAAAAAGATCCCGACCAATCGGAAAAGGGATAATTTGACTCATCCTCAAAGGAAAGCCTTGATTGAATTGCAGGGCTTCCACGACATTGTGATAAAACCTGCTGATAAAGGGGGAAACATTGTGGTGCTGTCCTGTGACAAATACGAACAGGAGGTTCTTAGACAGCTTCGGGACAGGAGCACCTATAGGAAGCTGCCCTCCAATCCCCTGACTGTGTTTTCCACTGAACTCACCGCGATACTACGAAGGGCTCTGGATACCGGTCTGATCAACAAAAAAATGTTTGACCGATTGTGCAAAAAATATCCCAGAGTCCCTACATTTTACATTTTGCCCAAAGTCCACAAAGATGCCGTCAATCCGCCTGGGCGTCCGATTGTGTCCGGCATAGAGGGTTTATGCGATCCTATCTGTAGGTTTATAGACTACCATTTAAAAACTTTGGTTGAGACATTACCCTCTTATGTCCGGGACACCACGGACGTCCTTAGGCGCATTGACGGCATCTCCTGGAGGAGGATATGATCCTTGTTACGGCCGACATTGAAAGCCTATATACGTGTATATCTCACACAGATGGAATACGAGCTGTCCGTTTCTTTCTCGAAATGTCCGGTCGGAGTGGCGATTTGAGTGAGTTGATTATGGAGCTGCTCGAGTTTGCCCTGTCACACAATTTCTTCGTCTTTAAAGACATTTATTATCTACAGCAACGCGGCACTGCCATGGGCACGGCCTGTGCGCCTTCGTATGCAGGCCTCTTCCTGGGTTTCTGGGAGAGGCTGATTTTTGCAGACGAGGGCTCCGGGCTTAGCGCCCATGTGCAGTGTTGGCTTAGATATATAGACGATGTTTTGTTTGTGTGGCAGGGTTCAGTTGAGCAGCTCGACTTATTTATGGGGCAATTAAACATCAATGACTTCAATATTAAACTCACTTACAAAAGTAGTAGATGCAGGATCGATTTCCTTGACATCATGATCAAGGTGGATCAGAGGGGATCGATCCAGACGGACGTTTTCCGAAAGGAGACGTCCGTCAATGCACTACTACACGCTACATCTGATCATAATCCATCAACGATTCGCGCCATTCCCACCGGGCAATATTTGAGGATGAAGCGAATTTGCTCCTCCAATGATAGTTTTGAGGCTCAGTCGGCTGATCTCAGGGATCGATTCCGTGAAAGGGGCTACAGCGGCAGAAGTATTAGGGCTGGTTATAATCGGGCAAAGAGGACCCCCCCGGCTGCAGCTACTCACGGATATTCCAAAGAAGCATGCACAACGTGATGTCGCGGTGAGGTTCATTGGAACACACAGTCAGGAGTGGGGTACCATGCGCCAGATTCTGAAGAGGCACTGGCCGGTTTTGATGACCGATCCAACTTTGGCTAGAGCACTTGCCCCGGATCCTTTAATGACTTCCAGGAGAGCGAGAAACCTGAGGGACATGTTGGTCCAGAGCCACTACGTTCCACCTCGAGTAAATCCATTTGGGTCTCATGGACCTCCACAGGGTTGTTTTCCTTGTGGCCACTGTGTGGCTTGCAGCAATGTCCTCCGTAGTCACACATTCCGTTCATCTAACGGACAGAAAACTTATAACATCAAGCATTACATCACCTGTGCAACTACACATGTGGTGTACTTTGCGACATGTTCGTGCCCCCTGACCTATGTGGGACTCACCTCCAGGGAGCTCCGCATTAGGGTCAGGGAGCATGTGAGGGACATTGCTGCGGCCAAAACAGAGGAGGACCTGACAACACTTAAAACACTGCCCAGGCACTTCAGATTACACCACTCTTGTGACCCCTCAAAGTTGAAGATAAGAGGAATCGATGTAATAATGGGGGGGGGGATCAGAGGTGGTGATCTTAAGAAACGCCTGGCGCAGTGTGAGACCAAATGGATAGTGACTTTGGACACACTGGTTCCCAAGGGCCTAAATGAATCAGTGAGTTATGCCCCCTTTCTATAGGCATGATACGACTCTGACAGTTCCTCTTCCCCCTGGGAGTCATTGAACTTCATGTTTGTCTATGGTCATGGTCACATGTATTGTATTTTATCTCACGGGTTATTTAATTAAGTATCTATATTTATATTGTGAAATTGCCATTTGCTCTCCTCATCTGCATCATCTGTCTTTTTTATCGTTTTTATATCTTTTAATATTTGTGCATCCCTCCCTGAAGTTCAGGCTTATTTACTTATATATGTCCTTTCATTAATAGGACCTAGAAACTAATTACATGACCGCTATGTGAAATTCATCATCTTTTCGATTCACATGAAAAACTAAGGATGGATTTCCCTACATGACGCTGTCATGTTTTCTTGAATCCCGAACATTGCTGAATTATTCTATGCTCAGAGAGATCTGTTTATATTTACCTTTCGTTGCAGTGTTCGGCTGTCTCTGTGCGATTGCGCCTGGTGCCGTTCATGCGCGCGCAGCTGCGGCCGTCTCAGCGTCGCGCGCATGCGCGGGAGCCTTGGTGACGCGTCCCCGCTCCCGCGCATGCGCGATGGTGACGTGACGGACGGGATCTCGCGCGATTTCGTCTGGCTGCAGGTGCGATTGCCGCGAGTGAGACTTCCGGGTCCGCGGTAATTGTAATGGTACATTTAAAAGCCTGTTACAGGGGATGGCTGGCACATGACGCCTCCTCCCTGACGAAGATTATTAACCACCAATATCGAAACGTACGTAGGTCTTCCAGAGGCTCTACTCCTGACGGAGCTCCCCTCCTTACTCGGTTGGACTGATATAGGGCGGTACTGGTATTTGCCTGTGCAGCTTTTCTAGTGGGCTTATAAAACCAATTATAGCTGTGCTCAATACTGCAGCAACTTTGTCTGGCAGTATGATCATGTTGTATTCAGCAGATTGATAGATAATACCCACCTGTTTTCTCTGTACAATTGAGTGTGCTTTACCTATATGTTCCACATGTACATACCTTAGCCCTTGTATTATATCTTATGTGAGGGTAATCCGTCATTAATTTTTTAACCTGTTTTTAATGACTGTTTGGATATATTTCCCCACTATTTCTAATAAAATTTGTAATTCCTTTGCACTAAAAAAACTCTTGTCCTCGTATCTCTAACAAGTGAGGTGCAGGAGAAAGGCGGAAACCACCAACCTGAAAAGGGGAAAAGCACAGCCGGCTGCGGGCACCATTCACCATCTTGTTTGGTTTACCAGAGACTCCAGCGTGTTTGTAATAGTGAGTACAACAGTGCCTTCGGGCTGCGCACAGCACCGACACACCGGTACCATCCATTCCCCCGCCTAGGCCCCTGGGACCATCACTCCCCCTACCCACGGAAGGGTCAACACCAAGCTGCGCAACACCGTCCCCGGGAGCCTAGTCAACGGCAGCGGTGGTGACCATCCATTCACCAGAACCCGTAGGTGGCGTCACGAACTTAAATCCCCTACAAACAACTGCGGCTCCGGCCCGTCCGTGAGGAGCTCGAGCCACCCACCGACGAGCACGGATCCGAGCGGCTCGAAAGCCGGCCGAGCCCCGGGGCAGTACACATCGACTCTTCTGGCATCACAAACAGGATAGAACCCATCCACTTACCTGTGGAAGTGCGCCTTCAAGTTCTTGTCAGCGGCGTTCCGCTGAAAAATTTCAGAATCCGCCATCTTGTCACCATCCTGTGGCGCGAGGTTTCCCAAGCCGTCTTCTCCAAGCAAAAGGGCGCGAAAGAAAAGTCCCGCCCCTGAGAACAGAGCGGTGCTGAAAGAAAGCAGAGTGCCCCGAAAAGACCAAGGGGGGCAGGTGAAGATTCTGCCTCATGTGACCGAAGGGATAAAGGGCAGGGACTCCAGGACTCTGCCACCCGTTGTGTTCCTGGACCCCGAAAGTGCATCATGTCCACCCCGTCAGGCAAGCCAGAATTCCCGGAGCCCGCGCCTGGAACAGTGGTGTGGGTGGAAGCCCGGACGACCCTGATGTGTTGCCGCTTGCAAGCCCAGGTGCGGTTCCTAATGGAACAATGGGTGGCCAAGATGGAGGAGATAGCCGCGGCCGTGCGGGTGTGAGAAGTGGAGGCAAATTTTGGAGAGCGGGTAAGTGACCCATGCCCCTGTGTCCCAGAGGGACCGGCCGCTGCGGCTGAGGGACCCGGTCTGCCGCTGCCCTCCATGTTGCTTCCCTCACCGCCCGTGACGGTTGCCGCTGCTCCACCCGCTCGGTCCGCTGCCCCCGACACCGGATTCCATCCCATCCGCCTGTGAGGACCCACCTGGGGAAGCAGCCTGTGGATGGCCGCCTGTTCAGCCCGCACCGATCCCGCTTCCCTGGAAGATTGATTCCCGGAGGGTGCCCGCTCCTGATGTGATCCCGCCGGTCCCAGAAGTGACCGCGCCCCAGCTGCCCAAGGCCCCGGTAGGCCGCCCGGCCAAGATGGAGGTTGATCCCTGCCAGAAAGAGGCCCGGCGGGAAGCGCTGGCCGTTCCCAGATCTCAGGCCACCGCCCGTCCCCGGTCCCTACAGTTCCACCGGCTGTAATCCCAGCTCCTGCAGGCAGCCACCACTGTCTGCCTCCTTGCTAGAGGTGACTGGGCTCCAACCCAGACACCTGTTGTAGACTATGGCAGACCTGGACGCAGGTCTGCCCTTGAACTTCACTCCACTCCACTCCACTGTCAAGACTAGACTACTTCTCTGCTCCCCACGGGGAACTGCTCTCTTTTTCCTGCCTCCAGGCCTGTGTACTCCTCGGTGGGCGTGGCCAACCGCCTTACTCCGTCCCCTGGTGTGAACATCAAACCTGGAGGGAGGTGACAAGGGTTTTGTAGGTTGGCTGCTGTCACCTTATTAAGGGGGGAGGTGTTTGTGTAAGGGCCGACCTGTGACCACCTGGCTAGTCCAGGGCATCACATTCCCCCTTGGTTTAATGCAGAACGTCCGCGGGCTGCCCGTCCACCATCGGTTTATTTTGTTGCTTTAAAACAGGTTACAAGTATAATAAACTTTGTACAATTCAAGCATGTTTTGGACTCTTCCCTTATGGGAGGCATATTCTTAAAAGTTGCAAACTTCACATTTTTTATTAATACGGCAACGGGACCGGGTCCTTCTGTCACCCACCCAAACAAACCTAGCCTTGATGCTGCCCCTAAGAAACGGGCAGCACCCGTTTTCCCCAGTCCAGGAACGGGCCCAGGTTTGCTTTACGGGATGGGTACAGGGTTCCACACCTGTTTGTCTCTCCGGGGCCCCACATCCAGTGGACCCCTGATGCGGAGGATCGCCACCGGTTGCAGTGGTGACGGGGCCTCGCCCATAACTTTCCCGGCAGGTCCATCCTCCAGTCTGCCTCTCCAGAGGTCGTGAAGCGGAACAGGCCGGTCAAGGGATTATTTACAAACCCAATAGTTTTTGGGTGGCCTGCAAGTTCTTGGCCTTGTCTGTTTCAAAATGGGGGCAAAACAAATTCCCAACGGGGACGGGCAGTATGGTCCCAATAGGGACTTTTCAACTTGTTAGCCGGGGTCCGCTGCCTTTAACTTTCATCTTTGTATTCCTCCTCCACTGTAACTTCAGAGCTGTACGGTGGGGAAGGGGACTGGGGCCGCCTGGGAACACTGCGGCTCTCTCTCTTCTGGACGTCAAGGGCGAACCAGCCCCTCTCCCCGCAATGGCGGGTGTAACTGACCAGTTCACCGGGTGCCAGGTCACGGTCCGGGTGACCCATGGGTAGGTGAGGGCCAACATCCGTCCTGGAGACGGATTGGAAACCGATTGGAAACCGGAGCACCAGGAGGGGTACTCAGACCCAGTACGAGGCCCAGAAACAACTGGGCTGAGTCAAATCAACTGATTGAGGACTGGACTTTAGGCCCTTTCCCACCTAAAACCCGACTGAAGACAACAGCCCAACCATTAGGGTAAAGCCACCGCCCAGGCATAGAGACCCGACGGGCCAGCGTCTGCGGGCAAAAAGGGCTCTCGGAAACACACCAGGCTGGGGAGCGGACTACCGTTGCTCAGGCATAGGAGTCGTCATTTCTACACAAGTGAGGTGCAGGAGAAAGGCGGAAACCACCAACCTGAAAAGGGGAAAAGTGCAGCCGGCTGCGGGCACCGTTCACCATCTTGTTTGGTTTACCAGAGACTCCAGCGTTTTTGTAATAGTCAGTACAACAGTGCCTTCGGGCCGCGCACCGCACCGACACGCCGGTACCATCCATTCCCCCGCCTCAGCACCTCCCTCGGGCCCCCAGGACCATCAATCCCCTCTACCCACGGAGGGGTCAACACCAAGCTGCGCAACACCGTCCCCGGGAGCCTAGTCAACGGCAGCGGTGGTGTCCATCCATTCACCACAACCCGTAGGTGGCGTCACAAACTTAAATCCCCTACAAACAACCACGGCTCCGGCCATGGACCTCCCCACTAAAGCACCTACGTGTAGCGCCAACCCCCTTGCAGACCGACATGACCCCCGGGTCCGGGAGGAGCTCGAGCCACCCACCGACGAGCACGGAGCGGTACAATCCCATTTAGCAAGCATCTGTGAATACCTCCCCCCTGCTCTTTTCATTGATCATTTGCAACCACCATCAGCAACCAAGCCAATTTCATTTTTCCAGCGCAGCATTAAGCGGTCTTTACCTTAGGCCTTGGAACACAAGTGGAACTATTCAGCCACCCACCCACAGGCTGGAATACTAAATGGCCATATTTCCAGACTACTTGCCCTGGAAATGTTGCCTTTTAGGATTTTGAACACTGAGGCTATTAACAACCTGCGGTTGGTGGCCATCCCTGTGTACTTGGTCCACAGCCACCACTATTTCTCCAGATGTTCCATCCATGCCTTACGCAAGCACATGTTCCATAACATTACCTTTTATCTGACCAATGCAGTGACTGGGAAGGTCCACCCAACTACCAAAACGTGGACAAAGTGCTTGTGGTAAGGGACGCTGGATTTCTCCGGCGACACACATGCTACCAACATCTAGAATTGCATCACTCGTTCCATCAGGGTTTCCCTCAGCTCCTACACCAGTTCCTGCACCCCCTTTTCTCCTCAATTGTTGTCACTATCAGTCATAAGCTGGAAGCACTGCAGCACTGCCTCGATGAAGCAGCAGCAGGCTCTTCTCAAACTTATATGTTTTGGTGACAAACAGCACACCACCGCAGAGTTGTTGAAATTTCTAACACACCATACAGATCTGTGGCTCTCACTGCTGAACCTTCAACCTGGTATGGTTGTGTGTGATAATGTCTGTAACTTGGTGGCGGTTTGCCAAGGTGGTGCAGTTTGCCAAGCTGCCATTTTCTGGAAACCTACCCAGACTTGCCTGAGCTGAGCGTTTTTGTTGGAGAGTAAATCACTGCGGGTTTTCTTTCCAGCGGTCTTTTCAGCACGTGAAAGGATCTTATTCTTATAACCTCTGTATTGTAGACGCTTTTTCATAATATTCAATTCAGAAGAGTAGGCAATATCTGTGGAACAAAGGCGGCGTGCTCTGAGGAATTCACCAAGGGGTAGATTATCTATGGTGTGTTTAGCATGGTTACTGTTTGCATGGAGGATAGTGTTCCCACTAAGCGGTTTCCTATATAAGGAGGTATTGATGGAACCTGTTCTGGGGTCACCGGTGAGGTATACATCTAACAATGGAGTAGAATTTTCAGAAAATACCACAGTAAAGCTCAAGTTCATATGATTTGAATTCAGATAAGAGAGAAAAATATCTGATAGGTTTGTTATGGGTGCGTCTTTCTTGCGTCTCCAGATCATTATGAGATCGTCTATGTATCTCGCATACCAAAAAATTTGGTCCAAGAAAGGATTATCAGGCGTGTGTATGTACATGGCTTCCCAAGAAATCATATATAAATTAGCTAGAACGCAAGAAAAACTAGCACCCATAGGGCAACCATTAACTTGTAGAAAGAATTGTTGGTTAAAACTAAAAAAGTAGAGCATACATTTTTCCAACAATTTTTATAATCAGATTTTGGGCATCTCATATGCCTTCTATATTGTATCTATGTGTATATAGAATCCACATAATCATACACATATAATAGAATTTGCCCACAAATCTGGCACGCATAAATCTATATTTACACTGGAAATTATATAATATTTAATCCATATATATGCATATCTATTTTTTCCTTGACCCACATCCATAAAATATATGCATCCATATATAAATGTACATGCATATATATTCACATATATATTTTAGAAATTAACATCTGTTTATATAAAATATATCCACTCACCACAATAATGGTAGAATCATATTTCTTATAGTGCAATAAAGTAACCTTTTGCTCCTTTAATGATATAATGGTATATACAAAACAACAAAATATATAGAAAAATAGAATAATGCATATATAAACATGCATGAATGTACACACATTATTTTTTGTGGCCTTCTTATAATCTAATGAATCGTTTTTTCTCTTTTCTAATGAATACTCCAATGCATGCATATACGTCTATGGGGTTAATAGAATTCAATGATATACTAACCCTTTTACTAATTTGCATTTTTCGGATGAACTCCCTTCCGGTTTTCCACCTTGCTTCTGTGTTTCACTGTTTCTCAAAGTGCTATATATATCCCTTGCCTTCTATCTTACATGGCTTATGATTAAGGACTGTTTTTAAATTTCCCTTTTGTGTCCGAAACGCGTCAAGCCGCATGGCAAGCCGCATGGCGGTTTTGGATGATCTGTGATCCTTTTTCTATTTTGTAAATTTACCTCAATAAAGCATGAAGATTTTTATTCATCCGCATTGGTGCTGAGTCCCACTCACTTTTTTGTTGCTATTCATCCCAGAACTGGGCCTGCCTGCCCGAGGGACTACGTGCATCCACCGCAGACTGGAGGACTTTACATGGGTGAGCTGAATACCCCAATTTTCTACTTTTCCGCGTGTGCGCCCAATTCCACAAGACACCTACAGCGGTTGCTGGTCTAGCAGTGCTGCAGTAGCGCTTACAAGTGCCAGCTCATCGACTAGTGTACGACATGCCCATGTGCTGTAAATAAACATTACATATGTTGGCAAGGCTCTGTGAGCAGGAGAGGGCCGTAGTTGAATACCAGCTGCAACATGGCCATCGGTATTCTGGTCATCCTCCACACATAAGAACCTGATGTCTGACATCTGTGCGGTTCTCCAAAACTTTGAGGAATCAACCAAGTTGGTGAGCGGTAATGATGCCATATTCAGTGTAACCATTCGACTTCTGTGTCTACTCAAATGCCCGTTGCGCACAATTAAAGAGGCAGCTTTGAGTGTGGATCAGGAGGACATGAAGGAAGATACAGTACAGACCAAAAGTTTGGACACACCTTCTCATCTCTAGAACAACTGTCAAGAGGAGACTTTGTACAGCAGGCCTTCATGGTAAAATAGCTGGTAGGAAACCACTGCTAAGAACAGGCAATAAGCAGAAGAGACTTGTTTGGGCTAAAGAACACAAGGAATGGAGATTAGACCAGTGAAAATCTGTGCTTTGGTCTGATGAGTCCAAATTTGAGATCTTTGGATCCAACAACCGTGTCTTTGTAGAAAAGGTGAACGGATGGACTCTACATGCCTGGTTCCCACCGTGAAGCATGGAGGAGGAGGTGTGATGGTGTGGGGGTGCTTTGCTGGTGACACTGTTGGGGATTTATTCAAAACTGAAGGCATACAGAACCAGCATGGCTACCACAGCATCTTGCAGCGGCGTGCTATTGCATCCAGTTTGCGTTTAGTTGGACCATCATTTATTTTTCAACAGGACAATGACCCCAAACACACCTCCAGGCTGTGTAAGGGCTATTTGACTAAGAAGGAGAGTGATGGGGTGCTACACCAGAAGACCTGGTCTCCACAGTCACCAGATCTGAACCCAATCGAGATGGTTTGGGGTGAGCTGGACCGCAGAGTGAAGGCAAAAGGGCCAACAAGTAGCCAACAAGCTAAGCATCTCTGGGAACTCGTTCAAGACTGTTGGAAAACCATTTCCGGTGACTACCTCTTGAAGCTCATCAAGAGAATGCCAAGAGTGTGCAAAGCAGTAATCAAAGCAAAAGGTGGCTACTTTGAAGAACCTAGAATATAAGACATATTTTCAGTTGTTTCACACTTTTTTAAGTATTTCATTCCACATGTGATAATTCATAGTTTTGATGCCTTCAATGTGAATCTACAATTTCCAGAATCCTGAAAATAAAGAAAACTCTTTGAATGAGAAGATGTGTCCAAACTTTTGGTCTGTTCTGTAGGTGATACTACCCAGTCCATCCTAATCTTTCCAGCATGGATTGGGTGCTAATGAGGAGGTGGAGGAAGAGAATAAGGAACAGGAGATGGTTGCCTGTGCTACAGAGGGTACTACCAACACCAGCTTCTCATCTGTTCAGCATGAATGGCCTGAAGAGGATGAGCAGGAGGAGGAGATGGCGAATTGTCCTTCTGGTGGGGACATGGAAGTTTTTCCATTACAGACTATGTCCTGCTACCTTTCCTGTAATTTACTGGTACACTGTAACACTGTAACTTACTGGTTGTGCAACCTTCTCAACCTACTCTACAAGGAGAACTTTCCAGCTCCATCCAGTAGCGATGAGGCCACTAAATTGGTGAAATACCAAAAGGCCATATTTGAAGATTTGTTCAAAAAATTCTCATCTGACAACGCTGACAGCAAAGCTCATAGTTCTTTGGAGAACCAAAGAGTAGAGAGGAGGGACCAGCATAGGCAGGGAAACACCATCAAAAGTCTGGGATAGTTTCATTAGGCTGTTCAAGTGCCCAGGCCTGGATGCTCAAGGTACTCTGACAAGGAGGGAAAAGGTTATGAAGATGTTGAAGGATTATCTAGCCAACTGTACCATCATCCTCCATGATTCCTATGTGCCATACAGCCATTGAGAATCCAAACTAGACATGTGGCATGAACTGTCCCTCTACGCCTTGGAGGTGCCGGCCTGCCCTGCTGTTAGCATTTTTTGAGTGACTCAGGAGCTATAAAAACAATTAGGCATATCCGTCTATCAACTAAAAATGCTGACAAGCTGACTCTTAGCAAAATGAACAAAGTCTGAATTAGTCCAGACTTCTCAAGCCCACCGGATGACAGCAGCTCCTAAAGTCAATTGTATTGAGACTTTAAGTGCAATGTATTCCCATGCACCGCTTTCCACCCAAACAATATATGTATACCCCCAGGAGTAAATGTTTTTTAGCCCTTGTACTTAGAGCATGGGCTTTACCTGTGTAGGATTCCCACTCCTTCCAAATGGTCAAAAAAGGTTTTCTGATGTCCTCCTCTATGTCTCTTCCAGGATGTAATGGAGGGCCTCCTCCTAAGTTTTGTCAGCCCTTGTCCATAGTAAATAAACTTTAATAGTCTAGGAGTCCCACTCATTCCAAATGGGGGAAAAATACTTTCTGAGGTCCTGCTCCATGTCTCTTCCAGGGTGTACTGCAATGTCTCCTTGTAATTTTATCTAGGTCTTTCACTGAATGCATAGGCTTTCCCAGTTTCGGAGTCAGAATGTATTTAAAATTGCACCAGAATTGACTTAAGCGGGCTTTACACGCTACGATATATCTAACGAGATGTCGGCGGGGTCATGTCGTAAGTGACGCACATCCGGCATCGTTAGTGATATCGTAGCGTGTGACAGCTATGAACGAGCAGAAATACTCACCTTCTCTTTCATCGTTGACACGTTGCTCATTTTCTAAAAATCGAACGTCCGGTTGTTCAATGTTCCCGAGGCAGCACACATCGCTCCATGTGACACCCCGGGAACAATAAACACAGCTTACCTGTCCCGCCGGCAATGCTGAAGGAAGGAGGTGTGCGGGATGTTTACGTCCCGCTCATCTCCGCCCTTCCGCTTCTATTGGCCGGCCGCTGTGTGACATCGCTGTGACGCCGAACGTCCCTCCCCCTTCAGGAAGTGGATGTTCGCCGCCCACAGCGAGGTCGTTTGGAAGGTAAGTGCGTGTGACGGGGGGGTTACAGCATTGTGCGACACGGGCAACAAATTGCCCGTGCCGCACAAACGATGGGGGCGGGTGCGATCGCAAATGCGATCGCATGATTAATTGTAACATGTAAAGCAGTCCCCCTTCTACGTCTTTTCCAGGGTGAACTGCAATGCCTCCTTGTAATTTTAGCTAACATCAGCGTTTTTGTCTGTGGGTAAATTACTGCAAACCGCATTTGACCGTATCCTGTGCATACACATTCAACCGCAATTCACCGGTACTTTATTTTACCAGATCGTTCTACTTCTACTTTTTATTGTCTGCTGCGATGGATGCAGCGAGACACAGAATTTAATCAGCCGATACTGGAGTCAGCTGATCGCGAGTCAGCTGAACTGAAATTGTTAACACAAAAACGTTGCGGGCTTCGCCCAATTTTTGTGTCCAGCCAAGTACAACTAGGCAGCAGGGGATTAGAATCTGCAGTGCAGGGTGGCCCAAGCTTTCTGGGTCCCCCTGTTGTGAATTCCAGTCCGCAGCCGCCCCAGAAAATGGCGCTTTCATAGAAGCGCCATCTTCTGGCACTGTATCCAACTCTCCGGCGGCCTTGGTGCCGGGTGGCATGCTGGGTAACAAGGGATTAATACCAGCTTTGTTTTACCAGCTGGTATAAACCCCTTGATTCTTAATGTCAGGCCAAATTTGACCCGGCCATTAAGAATCTCCAATAAAGGTTTAAAAAAAAAGACATCACACAGAGAAAAAATACTTTATTAGAAATAAATGCACAGACACATTTAGGGACTCCATCTTTATTGCTCCCTCTCACCCCTCCACGATCCTGGTCTTCTCTCTTCTTTCATCTGTTTTCTTTCTTCAACTGATGCAGCTCCACTATATCACAAAGCATGGGGGAGGAATAACTACTTTCTGGGCATGCTCAGTACAGACAACAGGATCCTACCTATCAGAATGCGGTAACTTCCGGTAGAGCAGGATCTGGCGCTCATTGAAATACATTGCAGGCAGCGCGCAATGCATCGGATCCAGTGAGATGCAGTATTTTGTCCGAGCTCAAAAACGCTACAAGTAGCGGTTTTGAAAAAAGATAAAATACTGCAAAACACCGGATCCAGTGTATGCGGCACACAACTGCATGTGACCGCATATTGCCACAATTCCATTGCAAACGCATTGAAATGACAACACATTTGTAAAGGATCTGGTTTTGCGGCAAAAAATCCATTCTTGGCGCAGTTAAAAAAAAACGCTGATGTGAAACCAGCTTAAACCTCGCACTTAGTGCATAGGCTTTCCCAGTTTCAGAATTAGAATGTTTGTTTTTTATAAAATTGTACCGAAATTTTATCAGAGTCTCTCCTTTACGTGTCTTCGAGGAGCCTCATCATTTTTGGCAGCCTGTGCACATAGTGCATAAGCTTTACTAGTGTAGGAGCCCCAGTTGTTAATAATGGGAAAAAATTGTATTCTGAGGCCCTTCTCTTTGTGTCTTCCAAGATGTATTGCAGTCCCTCCTTCTACCTTTTGGCAGCCCTTGCACTTAGTGTGTAGGCTTTACCAGTCTAGTAGGCCCACTGCTTAAATATGGTAAAAAAGAATGTTGTCTGAGGCCCTCCTCTATGTATCTCCCAGGGGGTATTGCAGTCCCTCCTTATAATTTTTAGCAGCCCTTGCACTTAGTGCATAGGCTTTATGAGTGTAGCAGTTCAACTACCTAACAATTTAGCAGAATGTGTATGAGGTCCTCCTTTATGTCTAATACACTGTGTCTAGTATTGGAGTCCCTCTTCCTTTTAATCTTTGGCAGTGCTTGCATTGTCCACATAGGCTTTGTGAGTTTGAGTCCCTCCTTCATAAATTAAACAGGATGTGTCTGATTATGACAGATGTAAGGGGGATCAGGGCTATGCCCATTCCTGTAGAAGTGGCTGGCACACTGAAGTATTATATTTAATGTATTTGATGTATTGCATTTTGTGTAAATGGCCACCAGGTGGCAATGTTGTACAGGAATAGCAGTCCTGGCAACTGGGTAGGTAGATTAGGAGTTAAGTAGGAGGAGGAGAGTAGCATATAAAAGGGTCCATATGAGGGAGGAAGGGCAGGAGAGTCCCCAGTAGGAGCTAGAGAGAAGAAGGCCAAATTTATATACTTTAATTATCGACCCTAAGGGTCACCCCTGTGATCACGGACACGCAGGATCCTGCACATAGAGGATTGTGTAACTGCGTCCCGTGAGGCGGGGTATAGTCCGATCAGTCGGGCAGGCGTCCAGTTTTCTCCTGGATTGAAAACCCAGAGAAATATCCAGCGAGACTGAAGGTCAGTTGCGCCCTCGGGAGTATGGTAGGTCTTGGTCCTGGCCTAAAACACGGATGGAGGAATGATGTCACACATAGCCCTTCCAACATGTAAGCAATCCCTGTGGGTGGAACGGATAGGCTTAAAAGACTATTTGAATCAGTTCGTGCTAGCATGATGTTGGATGGTAGAATGAGGGGCCTAGAGATGTCTTATAGAGCCCAGGTGCCAGGAGAATGGTTGGCCATTAAATTGAATACTGAAGTGGAGTATGGAGGGAACCCCTATGAACCCAGAAGCGGTGCCCGTGTAGTGCAGAAGGGGATAGATGCTAAAAATTGTAGCGCCTGGTCCCACCAGACCCCGTGGGGGGCGCGCTCCCTCACATGTGCCCAGTCCCAGCATGGCTCCCACTAGCACTCCCAGTCATAGCCCCAGGCAGCGACGGCCTTCCTCTTACCGGCCCCATGGCTCTGCAGGCGCTGCTCCTACTTCCAGACATGCTGCAGCCTCTTCCTGTCTCCCTTCCTTACACAGAACTGCAGTAAGTGACTCTAGGCTGCGCGCAAGGCCACGCCCCCTTTCTTAAAGCTGTATGCCCCGTTTTCTGGAAGTGACCTCAGAGGTCACCTGTTACCTATTGGGTATTTAGGTTCACCTCCCCCAGCAGCAGGCGCCCGAGCAACGCTTCCATTAGAGCCTTGCCAGTGTCCAGACCCCCTTGTGATATTCTTTTGATATCCGTACATTTGATACCTGGTACTAATCCTTTGTCTCACTGTAGTGCCATCTATACTATTCCGGCTGTGGACGTCACCGTGCCATACCCGCAGTGGACGTCACCGCTTATACCTACCGTGGACGTCACCGTGCCATACCCGCAGTGGACGTCACCGTGCCATACCCGCAGTGGACGTCACCGCTTATACCTACCGTGGACGTCACCGTGCCATACCCGCAGTGGACGTCACCGTGCCATACCCGCAGTGGACGTCACCGCTTATACCTACCGTGGACGTCACCGTGCCATACCTGCAGTGGACGTCACCGTGCCATACCCGCAGTGGACGTCACCGCTTATACCTACCGTGGACATCACCGTGCCATACCCGCAGTGGACGTCACCGCTTATACCTACCGTGGACGTCACCGTGTCATACCCGCAGTGGACGTCACCATGCCATACCCGCAGTGGACGTCACCGTGCCATACCCGCAGTGGACGTCACCGTGCCATACCCACAGTGGACGTCACCGTGCCATACCCGCAGTGGACGTCACCGCTTATACCTACCGTGGACGTCACCGTGCCATACCCGTGTCCTGCCTACTGCGGACATTGTACCCGAGCTACGCCAGGCAGTACAGAGACTCCTACCACCTGTTCCTGGCTGCCGTGCATTTAGCCCTTCTCAGGGGAGTCTGGTGCACGGTCCAGTGGGTCCACCTTCGGACGCTCGCCGCTCCTCGGTGAGCGTAACAAAAATGTGTTGAAGGCAAGAAGTAGGGTGATGAAGATAAGTGCTGTAAATGTTAAGAAGAAAAGCAGAAAAGTTGCTTTGTTTAGAGATTACTGCATTGTGCCATTTATTGTTTTATAGAGTGAAAACAAAGTGATGGGGCTGTAGTGGTGAGCACGCTCGCTCAACATTAGACAAGAGCACCTGAGTAATCCAATTTGCTCAATTCGAGTATTGAGTACCCGAGCATTTTAGTTCTCACTCATCACTACAGGCAACAAAACTACAGTGGAACCTCGCTTAACGAGTAACCCAGTTAGTGAGTATTCCGCTTAACGAGCAAAGCTTTCTGTAAATTTGTAACTCACTTTACGAGCAAGCTTTGCTGTACAAGCAAAATCCTCACTGCACACACTTCCGGTTCCGTACATCCACCGCGCTCTGACCCGCTCTTACAGTACGCACACACAAACACACAAACATGCACACATTATGCACACCTTACCTTCCGTTCCCTCGTCGGCCTCCTGGTTCTTGTAGTTCGCCGCTGCAGGATGTGTATCGGTAACCATCGCGACGAGGGAGTAATTTCCGCTGTCAGCCACTACTCAAAGGCAGCGCGCTGACCAATCAGAGGCAAACGGCTCCTGCCTTTGACGTCAGCGGAAGTTCCGGCATTGGTCGCAATGGTTACCCGATACACATCCTGTACCGGCGAACTACAAGAACCGGGAGGCCAGCGATGGAAGGTAAGGTGAGCATAATATGTATGTGTGCAAGCGTGTTTGTGCGTGTTTGTGCGTGTTTGTACGTGTTTGTACATGTGTGGAATGGCACAATAGGGGACCAGGATGGGACATTTAACAAGTTGTGGAACGAATTGTCTGCATTGCAATGATTTCCTATGGGAAATCTTGCTTTGCTAGACGAGTAACTTGGTTGACAAGCACACGCCCAGAACGGATTGTTCTCGTAAACCGAGGTTCCACTGTACACATTCCAGACCCTAAATTTACAAGGATTTTGGTCCATTCTGCAGATAATCACCTAATTTCTGCAGCTTGTAACATGCTTGCCAACAGTCCTATTTTTCCGGTACATGAGAGTCCAGATCAGCGGGCAAGTCCGTCTATGAGAAACCTAATTGGAGATGTGAGTCCGATGGGGCAATCTACATCTATGGATATTAAAAGTGGAGGGGGGCAGATTGCTGGTATGCTGATTTTCTAGATTTGTTTAAGGTTGAGGTTTTTTTAAGTGGCACCTTGATGACCCCAACTGAAAGGACTCTTATCTGCACGCACGTTTACCCGAAGGACGATCATGATATCTTCCAGTTATTATACACAAACCCTGGAAACGTTCAGTGGATTGTGAAATAGGATCTGTCAATTCTTCGGTATTACGGGTAAAGTCGAAGAAAGTTGCTTTTACTGTAATTGTTACTTTTAATCCACATGGGAGACTATATAAAGCAAAAGTTCAGACTGCAAAAACCACAAATCCAAAAGCTGCAATGTATCAGGGAAAAGTTGATAAGATAACACAAATTCATTAGTATAAAGTTAGTGGGGCTCAAAAAGATGTATGGTGTACCAAATGGGTAAAGCACCAGAGAGAAACAAGATGTAGTTTTTTTTTTTTTAAAACAGAACCCTATATAAACAATCAGAAAACCAGGGTCTAATTATAAAATATTAAAAAGTAATAAGTAGAACACTTAGATGGGAAAATGTGTAGACCTTCCACCTATCCCTGCTGCCCCAACGCACGTTTCGTTATGGCTTCATCAGAAGGAGTGGTTTGGGGAAGTACAGGACAGCATGACGAGTGTGCGCAGAGTGTTCGCTCCACTGTCTCGGGCACAGCACTTCCCTATAGTGAAGCGCATCCTGGTGCGCTTGCACCGCAATGTGATCAGTCTTATTTATTTCCGGCCCGTCTGCTGACTCTGACGTATGCGCTCTACCGCTGGTATTTCCTAGCTGTGGAGTGCATACTACCACTATATCACCTACGATATGTTCTCCTCTACATTGTGTCTCCCGGATATGATTCAAGTGCTCCACAGTCTAACATCCTTTATGTGGAACACACGCTGATATCCAGGATTACACCATGCCACCATAATTGCTTAATTCTTAGGCAGTGAGGCACATGATCACATGCCTTTTTGTAATAGGCACCCTTCTATATAAAAGCCGTCCCATGCCTCCCCAAACCACACTTCCTGATGAAGTCATAACGAAACGTGCATTGGGGTAGCAGGGACAGGTAGAAGGTCTACACATTTTCCCATCTGAGAAAGTGTTCTGCGTATTACTTTCTAATATTTCATAATGAGACCCTGGTTTAATTAAGCACTTGCTTTTTGATTGTTTATATAGGGTTCTGGTTTTTGGTTTTTTTTAAAAAAAAAAAACCACATCTTGTTTCTCTCTGGGGCTTTACCAATTTGGTATACCATACATCTTTTTCAGCCCCACTTACCTTATACTAATAAATTTGTGTTATCTTACAACATGTCCCTGATACTTTGCAGTTTTTGTATTTGTCATTGAATTTTAATATGATTTCATTCTTTAAAAAAAAAAATGGATAAATAAAATTAGAAATTTTTTTAGCCAAATACTAGTCCTTTCTTATGTGGTTTTTGCAATTTTTTGAGTTTATAGGCTACTGTTTTTCATATATTAAAGGTATATTGCTAATCTTTAGTACTTAGTAGAGCCCCTCTGGCTGTTATGACCTGTTTCCCTTCTGGCTCTTATAACCTGCAACAGATGTGATATCTGGCCAGACACCAAGATTTCCTGATACTTGAATGAATTCATTTTGCCATCAACATAATGCAGATTTCCAGTGTCAGAGTAAATAAAGCAGCCCCAGAGCATCACCAAGCCTCCACCATATGTCACTGTAGTCATCAAAAAGTCACCACCATACTTCACTGTAGTTATCAAAAAGTCACCACCATACTTCACTGTAGTTATCAAAAAGTCACCACCATACTTCACTGTAATCATCAAAAAGTCACCACCATACTTCACTGTAATCATCAAAAAGTCACCACCATACTTCACTGTAGTTATAAAAAAGTCACCACCATACTTCACTGTAGTTATCAAAAAGTCACCACCATACTTCACTGTAGTTATCAAAAAGTCACCACCATACTTCACTGTAGTTATCAAAAAGTCACCACCATACTTCACTGTAGTTATCAACAAGCCACCACCATACTTCACTGTAGTCATCAAAAAGTCACCACCATACTTCACTGTAGTTATCAAAAAGTCACGACCATACTTCACTGTAATCATCAAAAAGTCACCACCATACTTCACTGTAGTCATCAAAAAGTCACCACCATACTTCACTGTAGTTATCAACAAGCCACCACCATACTTAACTGTGGTCATCAACAAGCCACCACCATACTTCACTGTAGTCAATAAAGCATCACTGTACTTTACTGTAGTCATCACTAGAGATGAGCCACCACCCTAGTGTTTGAGTTCGGTTCGGTGCGTCAAACGGCGGGCGTGTTCGTTGAACGTTCGTTGAACACTTTTGAACACCATTGAAAACAATGGCAGGCAAACACAAACACATACAAACATGCACAAACACGAATGCACACACACACATATTATGCTCACCTTACCTTCCGTTCCATCGCGGGCCTCCTGGGACTTGCAGTTCACCGGTACAAGATGTGTATTGGGTAACCATTGCGACTGATGCCGTAACTTCCGCTGCCAGAGCGCTGATGTCAAAGGCAGGAGCCGCTTGCCTCTGATTGGCCAGCGCGCTGCCTTTGAGTAGCGTCTGACAGAGGAAGTTCCTCCCTCGTCGCTATGGTCCCCGATACACGTAGTTCGCCGCTACAGGATGTGTATCGGGTAACCATAGCGACGAGGGAGGAACTTCCTCTGTCAGACGCTACTCAAAGGCAGTGCACTGGCCAATCAGAGGCAAGCGGCTCCTGCCTTTGACGTCAGCGCTCTGGCAGCAGAAGTTCCGGCATCGGTCGCGATGGTTACCCGATACACATCCTGTACCGGTGAACTGTAAGTCCCAGGAGGCCAGCGATGGAACAGAAGGTAAGGTGAGCATAATATGTGTGTGTGCGTGTATGTTTGTGTATGTTTGTGTATGTTTGTGTATGTTTGTGTATGTTTGTGTGTGTTTGTACGTGTGTGGAATGGCACAATAGGGGACCAGGATGGGACATTTAACAAGTTGTGGAACGAATTGTCTGAGCTTCCATTATTTCCTATGGGAAATCTTGCTTTGCTAGACGAGTAACTTGGTTTACAAGCACAGTCCCAGCACGGATTGTTCTCGTTACCCAAGATTCCACTGTATTAACATTGAATGACAGTATTACTGTGAAAAGACAGTTACGCTTTTGGTGATCGAACCGTTATCGAACATAACCTCGAACTGTCGAACTCAAAGTTAATCGTTCGTGTTCGTCGAACGACTCGAACATCGCCTAAAACAGGTCGAATTTGAGATTGGCGAACAGTTCGATTCGAACACCGCTCATCTCTAGTCATCACCAAGCCACCACCATACTTCACTGTAGTCAACAAGCCATAACCATACTTCACTTTAGTCATCCACAAGTCAGCTCTATACTTTATTGTAAGCATGGTAACATGGATGAAGCTATACACAGGGAAATCCAGAAAGAAAATCTGTTACTCTAGTCATCACCAAGTCTCCACCATACTTCACTGTAGTCATAAACAAGCCACCACCATACTTCACTGTAGTCATCACCAATCTACCACTATACTTCACTGTAGTCTTCAACAAGCCACCACCATAATTCACTGTAGTCATCATCAAACCACCATCATACTTCACTATAGTCATCAACAAGCCACCACCATACTTCACTGTAGTCATCACCAAGCTACTACTATACTTGACTGTAGCCATCACCAATCTACCACTATACTTCACTGTAGTCTTCAACAAGCCACCACCATAATTCACTGTAGTCATCATCAAACCACCATCATACTTCACTATAGTCATCAACAAGCCACCACCATAAGTCACTGTAGTCATCTGCAAGCCACCACCATACTTCATTGTAGTATTCAACAAGCCACCACCACACTTTAATGCACTTGTCATGCTGACTGGAGGAATGTCCACCAGGGCTACTGCCTGTGAATTAAATGTTCATTTCTCTACCATAACACATTTTAGAATGGTCTTTTATTGTGGACAGTCTAAGTTACACCTGTATTATAATCACGCTGGCCAGCCTAAGGCACACCTGTGTAATAATCATGCTGGGCATCCTAAGGTACATCTGTGTAATAATCATGCTGGGCATCCTAAGGTACATCTGTGTAATAATCATGCTGGCCAGGCTAAGGTACACCTGTGTAATAATCATGCTGGGCATAGTAAGGCACACCTGTGTAATAATCATGCTGGGCATAGTAAGGTACATCTGTGTAATAATCATGCTGGGCATCCTAAGTTACACCTGTGTTATAATCACGCTGGCCAGCCTAAGGCACACCTGTGTAATAATCATGCTGGGCATAGTAAGGTACATCTGTGTAATAATCATGCTGGGTATCCTAAGGTACATCTGTGTAATAATCATGCTGGCCAGGCTAAGGTACACCTGTGCAATAATCATGCTGGCCAGCCTAAGGTGCACCTGTGCAGTAATCATGCTGTCTAGTCAGCATAATACTACCCCATAATAATCTGTGGAGTTGTTCACGTGTCCGTGACTTTTTGCAGACCATGTGTCTGCAAAAATATCATGCACACATGCAAAATTATCCATATAAGTCTGTGAGTCCATGAAAAATCATGCACAGCACACGCTGTCCGCGCACCGTCTGTAATTAACATTGCAGTGAATAGGAGACGCTTTGTCACTTATATATTTTTCATAATAGAAATTCACGAATTAATGAAATTCTGATGGTAAAAAATTGATAACTGGTATAAATCGAACTTTTATTTCTTTGCTTACAAGAAATATCAGCGATGTGTGAACGAGACCTAATTTATGAAACCAGATATTCACACGTGGCTTTTCTAGAAAACCTCTATTTGTCCTGACAGGGATTATAGTCATGCAGGATTTTATTAAGCCCAATGCTGACCAAGCAGCGAGCCTGCACTCTGCCATAATGTAAGTAATCTCAGGATTAGTGTAGCTCACATCTATTTATGTCATATGGTCAATGTGGACTAAATGGACATTACGACTCCAAAATAATTTGCATGAATTAATCATACAAGCGAATATAGGAAAATCTATATTTCATAAAAAAAAATTTGCTTTTTTTTTTCTCCACTTATGAGCCACTTCTCCTCCTCAACTCATCATTTATTCAAAGGGCTAAAATCAATGTTGGTCAAAATAAAGCAGCTCACTGAGGGATCAGATTACAGCCGTCTACTGAAGTCTATGTAGAAGGAAGGGTAAAGGAGGTGGAAGAAGCAGAGTCAGGGAGGCACACTGCCACGCTAGGTACGGGGAAGTACCAAGCAAACGGCAAAAGGGAAGGGAAACCCTGTGTCTAGCGAAGGGGGAGATGGTGACCCTTGACTAAGCCTACCAATGGCCCCTGGCTTCCCTCACCACCTACCTGACCCTTGCTGACCCTAGAGCTTGGCCCTTGCTTACCGTACTGCCCTAGATAGGTTCCTCACCTATGCACTGAGTGAGATACCTGACCTTAGAGCTGGGCCCTGGCTCCCCTCACCACCCCAGATAGGTTCTGCACCTATGCACTAAGCAGGATACTTGACCCTAGAGCTGGGCCCTGACTTTCCTGACCACCCTAGATAGGTTCCACACCTATGCACCGAGCAGGATACCTGACCCTGGCTGACCTTAGAGCTGGGCCCTGGCTTCCCTCACTGCCCTAGTTAGGATAGGTTCCTCACCTATGTGCCAAGCAGGATACCTGACCCTAGAGCTGGGCCTTGGCTTTCCTCACCACCCTAGATAGGTTCTGCACCTATACGCCGAGCGAGATACCTGACCCTAGAGCTGGGCCCTTGCTTCCCTCACCACCCTAGATAGGTTCCACACCTAGGCGCCAAGCAGGATACCTGACCCTGTAACTGGGCCCTGGCTTCCATTACTGCCCTAGATAGATTCCAGACCTATGCACTGAGCCGGATACTTGACCCTGGCTGACCCTGAAATAAGCCCTAGGTAGGGAATGGATGGGATGAGCACTTAGTCAACCCCACTAAGCTTTAACGAAGACACAGGGGATTACACAAAGGGGTAATTAAACAAATACCTTATCTCCAGAGGACTTGGGGAGAGGTACAGCAACAACAACAAAGTTTCTCCAGATGAATACAAGCCGACTGCTTGCACTAAAGACTTGTTAAAATATCAGACCTATCACCAGCACAGAGTAATAAGAAGTGAAGGTATATAAAGAAACCAAGGGAAGTGCTGATGAAAAGCAGCTGAAAAGGTGAGGAACTCCGCAGGGTCCTAAAGAGAAAGGGATAAACCCCAAGCAGGGAAAAAGGAAAGTCACAGAGCAGTTTGTGTAGCCAAATGCTGCAAGATTCTACAGCTGGAAACTACAGGATTGTCTGTCAAGCGTGACACACCCATGACACACAGATACAGACATGATGGTGCTGCTGAATTTTTTTTTTTATCTCACTTCAGTGTTGGATTCACAGATCACAGCTCAATACCACAATATAATGTTACATAATGGCCTCCGGCTGCTACTTTCTTTATCTCACCTCAGTGGTGGAGTCACAGGTACACAGCTCAATACTACAGTATAATGCTATATAATGTCCCCTAGTTTATCTCACCTCAGTGGTGGATTCACATGTACACAGCTCAATACTAGAGTTGAGCGATGTTCGAGTCGAACGGTTCGCCAATTTCATGTTTGAGTGATTTTGGGGGGTGTTCGAGTCGTTCGACGAACTTGAACGATTTGCTTAAAGTTCGGCAGTTCGAGTTACGTTCGAGAACGGTTCGATCACCAAAAGCATGGCTTTTCACAGTAAGTATGTGCGCACTTTTTGTATCTGCATGCGTCCTGCGTCCCCAGCACAATCCCTCTCTCTTTCCTACTCACCGATCACTGGCGTTTCGCTGCACGGCTGTCACAAATCTCCGGCGGCTTTTCCTCTTTTGAAAATGGCTGCAGCTTCATTATTCAATCAGTTATTCAGTGCTTTCCCCGCCCACCGGCGCACATGATTGGTTGCAGTCAGACACGCCCCCACGATGAGTGACAGCTGTCTCACTGCAAGCAATCACAGCGGCCGGTGGGCGGGTCTATATCGTGCAGTAAAATAAATAAATAATAAGAAAAAAAAAATGCGGTTCCCCCCAATTTTGATACCAGCCAGAATAAAGCCACACGGCTGGAGGCTGGTATTGTCAGGATGGAGAGCGCCACGTTATGGGCCCACCACCCTAACAATATCACCAAGCAGCCGCCCGGAATTGCCACATCCATTAGATGCGGCAGTCCCGGGACTCTACCCAGCTCATCCCGAATTGCCCTGGTGCGGTGGCAATCGGGGTAATAACGGGGTTAATCATGGCAGGCGTCTCACCGAGATACGTTTCATGATTAACACGTAAGTGAAAGTAAAGAAACACACACAATGAAAAATCCTTTATTTGGAATAAAAGACAAAAAACACCTCATTTACCTTTTTATTAATCCCCAAACAACAATCCAGGTCCGAAGTATTCCTGTAACGCCTGCCTGGATCAACAGACTCAGGGGGGATGTAATGGACAGACTAGAGGGAAGCCACTCACCAAGCAGGACCCCCAGAACCCTGAAACCCTTTAACCCCTATACAGGGATTTGGAATTACACAGGGCCCTGGAGATCACTACCTGTGGAAGGCTGCAGTCCGATGAGAGTAGTAGTCAGGCAGGGTCAAACCAGGAATTGCACAACAGGGACAGAATCGGCAGACAAGGACGTAATCAGAAAACGGAGCAGAGGTCAAATCCGGATCGGGCAGCGAGGTACAAAAACAGCAGGCAGAAGGGTAGTCAGAAAACACGCAGAAATCAGCACACAGGAATCACAAAACAGAATAGGTCGGACCAGGAGCCAGGAAAATCAGAACTATCTCTGGCAGAGGTCATGTGACAGGAGGGGGAATAAGAAGGGTGTGGTGTCTTCCCATTGGCTGTAGCTGAATGCTGGCAACTTCAGCTGGAAGACACACGCCACCTACAGCTAGCCAGCGGTACTGCAGATCCCAAGATAACCCAGCCCAGTGGATGATCGGAGCCTGCGCCCACCGGTGCCACTGGCATCGACTCCTCTTCCATCACCAGCACCATCCACGGCTGAAACACGGCGTCGCCTGGTGATCGGAGCAGAAGTCGCTGGAGCAGACTCCGGCGGTGACATAACAATTCCACACGACACTGTCAGCTCTGCTACATGAAGATGCAGGGAGCACTGTAGAACACGAGCGCTCTGTGTCCTCTCCACGTAGCACCTAAAGTGAGCTACGCTGTCACTGGAGACTTCAGTCTGCAATGCAGACGTCAAGATTACCAAATCTGCCTATGTTTCTCATTAGAGGTAGTGGCTCAATGGTTAGAGCTACTGCCTAAGCAGCATTAATTAGTTCATGAGTTCAAGTCCCGGCTGCCCCGGTAAAGAATTTAATTTATTTTAAATTAGCATTATTATTTATTTATAATTATAATTTAATTTAATTTAATTATGCACTGAGGGGAGGAGCCGGACATCAGCTGTGAGCCACGGGCCACACCTCTAAAATCGGAGCAGTTCACAGAATGAGGCTGCATTGTCTCTCTCTCTCTTTCTATCTCTCTTTCTCTCTCTCTGTCTCTCCTCTCTCTTCTCTCCTCTTCTCTTCACTTCTTCTCTCCTCTTCTCTCTCTCTTCTCTCTCTCTCTTCTCTCTCTCCTCTCTCTCTCCTCTCTCTTCTCTTTTCTCTCTCTTTTCTCTCTCCCTCTCTTCTCTTTTCTCTCTCTTTCCTCTCTTTTTTTTCTCTCTCTCTTTTTCTCTCTTTCTCCCTCTTTCTCTCTCTCTTTTTTCTCTCTTTTTCTCTCTCTCTCTCTCCTCTCTCTCTTCTCTCTCCTCTCTCTCTTCTCTCCTCTTCTCTCCTCTTCTCTCTCTCTTGCCTTCTCTCTCCTCTCTTCTCTTCTCTCTCCTCTCTCTCTCCCTCTCTCTCTTCTCTTTTCTCTCTCTTTCTCTCTCTCTCTTCTCTCTTCTCTTTTCTCTCTCTCTTCTCTCTCTCTCAGACCTGGCGATAATCAGCTGATGCGGTCACCTGATGGAATCAGCTGACACTATTAGTCAAGCGGTGAGGCGGGCTTTTTACCGCCCGGCCGGGTAAACTATCAGCTGCTGCTGTCGGACAGGAGTCTGCACAGAAGTGTGTAGTTTTGTTTTTTTTTGCACTGATGCATCAGCTGATCGTATAAAAGCCATTTATACAATCAGCTGCTGTGTCATGATGTAATTCAGGCCCTTGAACCTGACACATCATCTGATCGCTTTGCCTTCCAGCAAACCGATCAGATGATATTGGATCCGGATTGGACAGCGTGGGACCCTTGACCCAGGATTACTGCGGAGAGGGGTTCTTTATTTCAATAAAGATGGAGTCACTAATTGTTTTGTGTTTTATTTCTAATTAAAATATTTTTCTGTGTGCTGTACTAGAAATTCATGGTGGCCATGTCTAATATTGGCGTGACAACATGAATTTCGGGCTTAAGGCCAGTTGATAATATACAGCTAGCCCTAACCCCATTATTACCCAGTGAGCCACCCATCACCAGGGCAGCTGTAAGAGTTGGATACAGCGCCAGAAGATGGCGCTTCTATGAAAGCGCCATTTTCTGGGGTGGCTGCGGACTGCAATTCGCAGCAGGGGTGCCCAGAAAGCTTGGGCACCCCCAGCGCTGCGGATTCCAATCCCCAGCTGCCTAGTTGTACTTGGCTGGACACAAAAATTGGGCGACGCCCGCAACTTTTTTTAAATTATTTCAGTTCAGCTGACTCCCGATCAGCTGACTCCAGTGTCAGCCGTTTAAATTCTGTGTCCCGCTGCATCCATCGCAGCAGATAAAAAGTAGAAGTAGAAGTATCTGGTAAAATAAAGTACTGGTGAATTGCGGTTGAATGTGTATGCACAGGATCCGGTCAAATGCAGTTTGCAGTAATTTACACACAGACAAAAACAGGACGCATTGCAGTTCACCCTGGAAAAGACGTAGAAGGGGGACTGTAAAGCCTGCTTTACACGTTACAATTAATCATGCGAACGCATTTGCGATCGCACCCGCCCCCATCGTTTGTGCGGCACGGGCAATTTGTTGCCTGTGTCGCACAATGCTGTAACCCCCCGTCACACGCACTTACCTTCCAAACGACCTCGCTGTGGGCGGCGAACATCCACTTCCTGAAGGGGTAGGGACGTTCGGCGTCACAGCAACGTCATTTTTCTTTTTAATTATTTCATGAAATTCATGAAATAATTAAAAAAAAAGGGCTTCGCTATATTTTTGGTTCCCAGCCGGGTACAAATAGGCAGCTGGGGGTTGGGGGCAGCCCGTAGCTGCCTGCTGTACCTGGCTAGCACACAAAAACATGGCGAAGCCCACGTAATTTTTTGGGGGAGCAAAAAACTCCTGCATACAGTCCTGGATGGAGTATGCTGAGCCTTGTATGGATGAGAGCAGACAGCAGCTGCAGAACTACAAGGCTCAGCATCCTCCATCCAGGACTGTATGCTGGAGGGAGAGGCAGAACTACAAGGCTCAGCATGCTTCATTCACTAGTGTATGCAGGAGAGCAGAGAGCAGACAGCAGCTGCAGAACGACAAGGCTCAGCATACTCCATTCAGGACTTTATGCAGGAGTTTTTTGCCCCCCCCCCAAAAAAAATGACGTGGGCTTCGCCATATTTTTGTATGCTAGCCAGGTACAGCAGGCAGGTACGGCTGCCCCCAACCCCCAGCTGCCTATTTGTACCTGGCTGAGAACCAAAAATATAGGGAAGCTCTTTTTTTTTTTAATTATTTCACGAATTTCATGAAATAATTAAAAAAAAAATGACGCGGGCTTCGCCCAATTTTTGTGTCCAGCCATGTACAACTAGGAAGCTGGGAATTGGAATCCGCAGCACAGTTTGGCCCGAGTTTTCTGGGCCCCTCTGCTGCGAATTGCAGTCCGCAGCCGTCCCAGAAAATGGCGCTTTCATAGAAGCGCCATCATCTGGCGCTGTATCCAACTCTTCCCGCAGCCCTGAAGCCGGGTGGCTTTCTGGGTAATAATGGGTTATGTCACGCTCCCCGGGTCCTCGGATCCCCTCCCCGGGGTCCCCTGCTCCGATCCCCGGGTCCTCAGCTCCGCTCCCCGGCTCACCTGCCACGCTCCCCGCTCTCCAGCCTCCGGTGCCCGCACTTCCCAGGCCCCCTGGTCTCCGCTCCCGGCGCCCAACGGCTTCCCAGTTCCTGGCCGGCTCCCCTGCGTCCTCCCTTCAGCTTCCTGCCCTGGCTTCTGGCACCCGGGCTGCGCGCATGCGCATTAGGGCGCGCGCGCGGTCACTGAACCTTTCTTAAAGGGCCAGTGTCAATTAACAGGAAATGATGTACTCAGGTACAGGGTATATAGGGGGTTAATGTCCAAGGGAGCGGGGCCTGTTCTTCGTGTTTTCCCAAGCTAGGAGTCAGGTCTCCTTGTGTTCTATGAGATACTTACCTCTCTGTCTTCTAGAGCCGATCCTGCATCGCCATCCGGTCCTGCGGTACCTCGAACCCCGAACGCTGCCCATCTGCCATCCTGACAGTCCGTACCATCTCGGATCCCTGCGGTGACCCGTCATCTCGCTCCAACGGTTCCGGACCCTGCCTGACACCATCACGGCTTCCGAACCTGAGCTCCGTCACCCGGACCACCATCCGTGACCTCGTGGTCCCAGGGACTTCTCCATTTGCTCTCAGTGCACGGACTGTCCTGCTACCTACAGTGCTCCGGCTACCGGACTCCTTTCCCTCATCCGGGAGTTCGGCCCAGTGGATCCACCTCCAGGGTCTACCCGTCCATCTGGCCCTAACAGTAAGAACAGGCCATGGATCCCGCCGAAGCACTAGCGGCCTTGCATGAGGAACTCCAACGCCAGCGTGAAGTCCAGACCCGCATGCTGAACTTTATGACTTCCGTGGACACCCGCCTGACCACGCTACAAGCGGCAGTCACGTCTTCGACATCCCGAGCCTCCACTAGTCAAGCCACGACCCCCGCTCCCGTGGCCGCCTCTTGGGATGCTTCCAGACTGCGTTTGGCCTCACCACCCCGGTACGCCGGAGATCCCAAGACCTGCAGGGGGTTTATAAACCAATGCTCCCTCCATTTCACGCAGCTGCCACATCTGTTTGCCTCCGACCAAGCCAAGGTCGCCTTCATCATGTCTCACCTAGAGGGCGAGGCACTGGCGTGGATGAACCCCTTGTGGGAGAAGGAGGAACCTATGACCAAGAACCTCCAGGAGTTCCTGCAGGCCTTTCGCAGCACTTTTGACGAACCCGGACGCGCCTCCGCGTCTGCGTCATCACTTCTCCGGTTACGTCAGGGAACACTGACGGTGGGTCAATACGCCATCCGTTTCCGCACCTTGGCTTCAGAACTCGGGTGGAATAACGAGGCCCTAACCGCCGCCTTCTGGGAAGGACTATCGGGTCGACTCAAAGATGAGCTGGCTGGACGTGATGTACCGTCCACTCTGGACGCCCTGATTACCCTAGCGACTCGAGTGGACATACGCTTTCAGGAGCGGTCCAAAGAGCTGTCCCGTGAGAGACGTCCGGTAAGGCATTCCTCTCCTCCACCGAAGCCCACCGTACTCCAGTCAACGGCCTCTGGTGTCTCCGTCCATGAGCCCATGCAGATCAACCGTGTGCGACAGTCGGAACAACGTCGAGCAGAGCGGCTCGCCAAGGGTCTCTGCTTTTACTGCGGAGAGGGCACACACCTGCTACGCGCCTGTCCAGAGAGGCCGGGAAACTCCAAAGCCTAGGGTTGGTAGGAGAGGCCACCCTAGGTGCTGGGACTCTTTCAGACCCAGTTACATGGACTGTGCAAGTGACAACGGGAGAGACGCGGTTTACGGCTGAGGCGTACCTCGATTCTGGGGCAGCAGGCAATTTCATCCAGCAGGCCACGGTGGACAAGTACCAGGTGCCTGTTACTCCACTCGACAAGCCCCTAGTGATTGCCTCTGTGGATGGGAGACCCCTCTCTGACACCATCTCCTGGATCACCAAGCCGCTTGAACTGCGTATCGGTGCTCTGCACACCGAGAACATCGCTCTCTACGTCCTCCCACACATGTCACATCAAATCCTGCTGGGACTTCCCTGGTTGCGGACACACGAGCCTTCAGTCAGCTGGGGCACTGGCGATATCACTCGATGGGGGTCTTCTTGCCATGAGAGATGTCTGAAGACCATACAACCCATCCGGCGACCTCCGGTTCCCGAGTCCCTACCGGGACTGCCCTCAGCCTATTGGTCCTTCGTGGACGTCTTTGATAAGAAGGAGTCCAAAGTACTCCCGCCACATCGTCCTTACGATTGTGCCATTGACCTGCTCCCGGGAACTACACCACCTCGAGGACGGATATATCCGCTATCTCCAGCCGAAACAAGGGCTATGTCTACGTACATCACAGAGAGCCTGGCTAAGGGATTCATCCGGAGATCCTCCTCTCCTGCTGGAGCAGGCTTCTTCTTCGTAAAGAAGAAAGAGGGCGACCTACGCCCATGTATAGACTACCGGGGATTGAACCTAATCACCGTGAAAAACAAGTACCCCCTGCCGCTCATCCCCGAATTGTTTGATCGGCTCAGAGGAGCTTGTGTGTTCACCAAGTTGGATCTTCGGGGTGCCTACAACCTGGTCCGTATCCGCTCAGGGGATGAATGGAAGACCGCGTTCAACACTCGCGATGGGCACTATGAATACTGCGTGATGCCCTTCGGCCTGTGCAACGCACCAGCAGTCTTCCAAGAATTAGTGAACGATGTGTTTCGGGACCTTCTCTACGTCTGTGTGGTGGTATATCTGGATGACATCCTTGTCTTCTCTCCGGACCTCCAGACCCACCGAGAGAACGTGCAACTGGTTCTACAACGACTGAGAGAGAATCGTCTGTACGCCAAGTACGAGAAGTGTGTCTTCGAACAGTCTTCTCTCCCCTTCCTGGGGTACCTCATCACCGATACCGGACTGCAGATGGATCCCAAGAAGGTCTCCTCCATTCTCAACTGGCCCCCTCCTTCTGGACTGAAGGCAATCCAACGATTTCTGGGATTCGCTAACTATTACCGCCAGTTCATTCCTCACTTCTCGGCTCTGACTGCTCCTCTCTCCGCCTTGACCAAGAAGGGGGCTAATCCAAAAGACTGGTCACCTGCGGCCGACGCCGCGTTAGGCGCTCTAAAGCGAGCCTTTGCCTCCTCTCCCATACTCCACCGTCCAGAGTTAAACCACCAGTTCACCTTGGAGGTGGATGCCTCCTCCTCGGGAGCCGGAGCAGTGCTCATGCAGAAGTCCTCATCCGGGAAGATGGTGACGTGCGGTTTCTTCTCCAAGAGCTTCTCCGCGCCTGAACGCAATTACACCATCGGTGACCGAGAGCTATTAGCGGTCAAACTGGCTCTGGAGGAATGGCACTATCTTCTGGAAGGAGCAGTGTACCCTGTCATTGTTTACACGGACCACAAAAACCTGGAATACCTGCGGACTGCTCAGCGACTGAACCCACGGCAAGCCAGGTGGTCCTTGTTCTTTGCCCGGTTCGACTTCCAGCTTCATTTCCGACCCGCGAACAAGAACGTACGCGCTGATGCCTTGTCTAGGTCTTTCGTGCCCCTGGAACAGGAGGAAGAGACATCTCAACCCATCATCTGTCCAAGTAAGATTATTCCGGTGGCTCCTGTCACCCTGGCCCAGATACCACCTGGGAAGACTTATGTCTCTGAGGCTGACAGGCAAAAAGTGTTACACTGGGGCCATGCCTCGAAAACAGCCGGTCATGCAGGTCAGAAGAAAACATGGAGCGCTATTGTACGTCATTACTGGTGGCCATCCCTGCGCACGGACGTCGCCTCTTTTGTCTCTGCCTGCTCCTCCTGTGCCAGGAACAAGACACCCAAACACCTGCCATACGGCCGTCTTCTGCCTCTGCCCATACCCTCAGTTCCCTGGCAACACATAGCGATGGACTTTATTACGGACTTGCCATTATCCTCCGGACACACAGTCATATGGGTCGTGGTGGATCGGTTCTCTAAAATGGCCCATTTCGTTCCTATGGCTGGACTGCCCTCTGCTCAGGAACTCGCGGACGCCTATATACAGCACATCTTCCGCTTGCATGGCTTTCCATCACACATAGTGTCCGACAGAGGAACCCAGTTCACCTCCCGCTTCTGGAGGGCTCTCTGCAAACATCTGGGAGTGACTCTGGACTTCTCCTCAGCCTACCATCCTCAGTCGAATGGCCAAGTGGAATGGATCAATCAGATATTGACCTCTTTCTTGCGTCACTACGTGAACGCCCATCATGACGATTGGTCCACGCTTCTTCCTTGGGCTGAATTCTCCCATAATCACCACGTCAGTGAGTCCTCCTCCTGTTCTCCCTTCCATGTCGTCTACGGACTTCAGCCGTCTGTCCCATTGCCTGTATCCTCTTCCTCGGACATCCCTGCTGCTGATGCAGTACTCCGTGACTTTACATCCATTTGGGACTCTGTTAAGGCCTCCCTTGCACGTGCCTCCCTGCGGATGAAGAGACATGCGGACAAGAGACGTCTGGATCCTCCGTGTTTCTCTCCGGGAGATCTCGTCTGGCTTGCTTCCAAATACATCCGACTGAAGATACCATCCTACAAGCTGGGCCCTCGCTACATCGGACCGTTTAAAGTCCTCGGCAAGATCAATGAGGTCTCCTACAAACTGCAGCTCCCGGCCACGATGAGAATACCCAACTCCTTTCACGTCTCTCTGCTCAAGCCGGTTGTCCTTGGTCCCTTCTCCGCTGCCGCCAGTCCGGCCCCTCCTCCTATTGCTGAGGACGACATCTATGCGGTAAGAGATATCGTGGCCATGAAGACCGTACGTGGTCGACAGTTCTTCCTGGTGGACTGGGAAGGGTATGGTCCTGAGGATAGATCCTGGGAGCCCAGGGAGAACGTGGGCACTCCTCTGATCCGTGCCTTCCTGTCCCGGTTGCGGGGAGGTGGGGTGTGGGGGGGGGGGTACTGTCACGCTCCCCGGGTCCTCGGATCCCCTCCCCGGGTCCCCTGCTCCGATCCCCGGGTCCTCAGCTCCGCTCCCCGGCTCACCTGCCACGCTCCCCGCTCTCCAGCCTCCGGTGCCCGCACTTCCCAGGCCCCCTGGTCTCCGCTCCCGGCGCCCGACGGCTTCCCAGTTCCTGGCCGGCTCCCCTGCGTCCTCCCTTCAGCTTCCTGCCCTGGCTTCTGGCACCCGGGCTGCGCGCATGCGCATTAGGGCGCGCGCGCGGTCACTGAACCTTTCTTAAAGGGCCAGTGTCAATTAACAGGAAATGATGTACTCAGGTACAGGGTATATAGGGGGTTAATGTCCAAGGGAGCGGGGCCTGTTCTTCGTGTTTTCCCAAGCTAGGAGTCAGGTCTCCTTGTGTTCTATGAGATACTTACCTCTCTGTCTTCTAGAGCCGATCCTGCATCGCCATCCGGTCCTGCGGTACCTCGAACGCTGCCCATCTGCCATCCTGACAGTCCGTACCATCTCGGATCCCTGTGGTGACCCGTCATCTCGCTCCAACGGTTCCGGACCCTGCCTGACACCATCACGGCTTCCGAACCTGAGCTCCGTCACCCGGACCACCATCCGTGACCTCGTGGTCCCAGGGACTTCTCCATTTGCTCTCAGTGCACGGACTGTCCTGCTACCTACAGTGCTCCGGCTACCGGACTCCTTTCCCTCATCCGGGAGTTCGGCCCAGTGGATCCACCTCCAGGGTCTACCCGTCCATCTGGCCCTAACAGGTTAATATTAGCTTTGTTTTACTAGCTAGTATTAAGCCAGAGATTCTTAATGTCAGGCAAGTTTTACCCGGCCATTAAGAATCTCCAATAAAGGGTTAAAAAAAAGACACCAAACAGAAAAAATACTTTAATAGAAATAAATACACAGACACACTTAGAGACTCCATGTTTATTACTCCCTCTCAGCCCTCCACGATCCTGGTCTTCTGTCTTCTTTCTCCTTCAACCCATGCAGCTCTGCTACATCAGACAGCACTGCATGGGAGGAAGACGCTGCTTCTCCGTGCGCAATCTGATCCCTCAGTGAGTGAGCAGAGGCTGCGGGCTGTAAGCGGTGACGTCACCGCTGCTACCGTTACTATAGCAACGGCAATCTCCGATCACGTGATTCCCGGTGCCGCAATTCACCGGCTGTGGCATCTAGTCCCTGCATGTGGGCTGAATCTGTAAAGAGCGCCCACATGAAGGAACGGGGAAGCCGACCATGTGCCAGAGCATCTCGCCGGTACACGGAGATGCTGGAACGAGCACCGCGTACCGGAGAGATGCACTGACAGGACCTAGCATGACATCTAGCCATGTGATCAGTCTGTAGCCAATGAGATAATAGACACGTGACTGGTCACATGCTATTTTGACATCATGGAAGGTCCTATCATCAGTGCTGGTTAACGGGAGGACGCAGCGATGATCGGAAGGAAACACGGCGGGAGACAGAGTGCAGGACGCGTCACGGGGACCTGTAAGTGTTATGGCAATGTTTATTAACTGTATGTGTACATGTATAATGTGTTTTTATGTGTTTGTGTTTGCCTGCCATTGTTTTCAATGGGGTTCGAATTGGTTCGTCGAACGTTCGACGAACTTGTCCTTCGTTCGACGAACCGATCTCGAACTCTAGGGGGGTTGCTCATCTCTACTCAATACTACAATATAATGTTACATAATGTCCCCCAGGCTGCTGAGTTCTTCATCTCACTTTAATGTTGGAGTCACAGGTACACAGCTCAATACTACAATATAATGCTACATAATGTCCTCCATGCTGCTGCTTTCTTTATTTCACCTCAGTGGTGGATTCACAGATCACAGCTCAATACTACAATATAATGTTACATAATGGCCTCCGGCTGCTACTTTCTTTATCTCACCTCAGTGGTGGATTCACAGATCACAGCTCAATACTACAATATAATGTTACATAATGGCCTCCGGCTGCTACTTTCTTTATCTCATCTCAGTGGTGGATTCACAGATCACAGCTCAATACTACAATATAATGTTACATAATGGCCTCCGTCTGCTACTTTCTTTATTTCACCTCAGTGTTGGAGTCACAGGTACACAGCTCAATACTACAGTATAATGCTACATTATTCCCCCTAGTTTATCTCACCTCAGTGGTGGATTCACATGTACACAGCTCAATACTACAATATAATGCTACATAATGTCCTCTAGGCTGCTGCTTTCTAGTAAATGCGATATCTTGCTCCAGTGATGTTCTCACAGCTACGCTGCTCAGTGCTGCTGTATAATGTGATTAATTTTGCTACTGCTTTCTTGTAAGTGTTGTAAGTTACCCTAGAGCTGGATTCACAGGTACACTGTTCTGTATTAATTTATTTTACTTGCTTCTATAACGCCAATAATTTCCACAGAGCTTTACAGATATTATCAGTATTGCTGTATAGTGTTGTGTATGCTGCTAATGTTTTGGAAAGATATCCCTCATGTCTGGGTATGTCATATATGAGATACATCATAGCAGCTAGTCTCAACCTGCTAGCTCAGAGACAACTGAAAACTAGAAACAGAGCCTGCTAAGAGGGAAACTGGTGAAACATGCAGGACAAAAGTCCTAAAATGGCAAAAAAAATTGGTGTTTTTTCATATCTACACACATGACAGATTATTCTGAACAGTCCTGGCAGATACAAAACTATTCAGAAACTGTTAATTCTGATTCTAGTGCGTTAATCAACAACATCTACATTAATGGACTCACATTTGCTTGAAATGAACACATACAGTCATATGAAAAAGTTTTGGCACCCCTATTAATGTTAACCTTTTTTCTTTATAACAATTTGGGTTTTTGCTATTTCAGTTTCATATATCTAATAACTGATGGACTGAGTAATATTTCTGGATAGAAATGAGGTTTATTGTACTAACAGAAAATGTGCAATCCGCATTTAAACTAAATTTGACAGGTGCATAAGTATGGGCACCTCAACATAAAAGTGACATTAATATCTTGTAGATCCTCCTTTTGCAAAAATCACAGCCTCTAGTCGCTTCCTGTAGCTTTTAATGAGTTCCTGGATCCTGGATGAAGGTATATTTGACCATTCCTGTTTACAAAACAATTCCAGTTCAGTTAGGTTTGATGGTCGCCGAGCATGGACAGCCGCTTCACATCATCCCACAGATGTTCAATGATATTCAGGTCTGGGGACTGGGATGGCCATTCCAGAACATTGTAATTGTTCCTCTGCATGAATGCCTGAGTAGATTTGGAGCAGTGTTGTGGATCATTGTCTTGCTGAAATATCCATCCCCTGCGTAACTTCAACTTCGTCACTGATTCTTGCACATTATTGTCAAGAATCTGCTGATACTGAGTTGAATCCATGCGACCCTCAACTTTAACAAGATTCCCGGTGCCGTCATTGGCCACACAGCCCCAAAGCATGATGGAACCTCCACCAAATTTTACTGTGGGTAGCAAGTGCTTTTCTTGGAATGCCGTGTTTTTTTGCCTCCATGCATAACGCCTTTTTGTATGACCAAACAACTCAATCTTTGTTTCATCAGTCCACAGGACCTTCTTCCAAAATGTAACTGGCTTGTCCAAATGTGCTTTTGCATACCTCAGGCGACTCTGTTTGTGGCGTGCTTGCAGAAACGGCTTCTTTCGCATCACTCTCCCATACAGCTTCTCCTTGTGCAAAGTGCGCTGTATTGTTGACTGATGCACATTGACACCATCTGCAGCAAGATGAAGCTGCAGGTCTTTGGAGGTGGTCTGTGGATTATCCTTATGGGGAGATAAGGTATGCACACCAGTGACTATGTAAGGGGAATACATGAAATAGCAGAAACTGCTGTGTGAATACTGACTTGAAAAATCCAATAGCTATATGCAAGAGTGAATATGTGAAAAATGGAATCTGCATTACTGCCATGAACATATGAATCAAGAGAAATTTAGCTACTGAATTGATCAATGCAATAGAGCCCCAACTTTGGCGTAGTGTTGGGGCTCTATTGCATTGATCAATTCAGTAGCTAAATTTCTCTTGATTCATATATTCATGGCAGTAATGCAGATTCCATTTTTCACATATTCACTCTTGCATATAGCTATTGGATTTTTCAAGTCAGTATTCACACAGCAGTTTCTGCTATTTCATGTATTCCCCTTACATAGTCACTGGTGTGCATACCTTATCTCTCCATAGTAATGTTTTTTTAGGTTTTTGCTCCCAGTTCGGACTTAGAATGGTGTTCCAAACGTTATTCCTATTTGTGGATTATCCTTGACTGTTCTCCCCATTCTTCTTCTCTGCCTTTCTGATATTTTTCTTGGCCTGCCACTTCTGGGCGTAACAAGAACTGTACCTGTGTTCTTCCATTTCCTTACTATGTTCCTCACAGTGGAAACTGACAGTTTAAATCTCTGAGACAACTTTTTGTACCTTCCCCTGAACAACTATGTTGAATAATCTTTGTTTTCAGATCATTTGAGAGTTGTTTTGAGGAGCCCATGATGCCACTCTTCATAGGAGATTCAAATAGGAGAACTACTTGCAAGTGGCCACCTTAAATACCTTTTCTCATGATTGGATACACCTGCCTATGAAGTTCAAAGCTCAATGAGGCTACAAAACCAATTTAGTGCTTCGGTAAGTCAGTAAAAAGTAGTTAGGAGTGTTCAAATCGAGAAATTGATAAGGGTGCCCATACTTTTGCACCGGTCAAATTTTGTTTATATGCGGATTGCACATTTTCTGTTAGTACAATAAACCTCATTTCAATCCAGAAATATTACTCAGTCCATCAGTTATTAGATATATGAAACTGAAATAGCTGCTGCAAAAACCCAAATTGTTATAAAGAAAAAAGGTTAACATTAATAGGGGTATCCAAACTTTTTCATATGACTGTAATTATTGTTTCCCAACCACATTCTTATGAAATCATAAATGTAAATAATATTATCCAAAGATCAACATCAGGTTCTCAGACGCCCACCGGAAGGTTAAACCTTCAGGACTGAAAAACCGGGATTGTGTTCAGTGAGATTGAAAACTTCCAGAATCCCAGAAAAGCAGAAAACAAATAAGTTTCATTATTCTCTTCTTTCTTATCTTAGATGCGATTGCCTCTGGGTTTTGGTCTGGCGTCAATCCAAAAACAAGGGAAAAAATGTGACCCCGGCATTTCCTCTGCCCAATGTTTTGTTACTGAGAGTAATATAAAAACACAATGAAAAATCAGCAATAAAAAAAAAGATTCAATTTGATTTTTGAAACAGGTTATTATTATTCACAAGGGATAACAAAGAAATAAAAGAGTATAAAGAAGCCGGAATGTGATACTCAACAAGTGAAGGGAAACTGGATGTTAAAAGAGCTAACTCCATACTTTTTTCATTTTACCTGCACAATAATGAATACATCAAGCAGTCAGGCATTTCTCAGAATAACCCCTGGAGTATTGACTTTCTATAATATCCCCACATATTACTAATGGTCATGAGGCAAAGTAGTAAAAAAGGAGAAAAAGATAAAAATCAATCAAGTAGCAGTTTTGCACAAACTTTGCCGGCATTGGGCTCTGTTCAGATGACAGATTCTGCCACTCCGCCCGATGGTTTCTTGGGCGTTCACCTGCTATGTTCTGATTCATAGGCAGGCTAGGAAGAGTTAATCTCTTCTAGTTTGCTTGCTCCTTTAATCACATATTGCTGGGGAGGCCTATCACATCTGCTCCCATCCTATTTATGCTGGTTGAATCCTTCTACCCATGCCAACTATAGCGTATTCTATGTTGATCTGTGAGGTGTAGTGTCCCAGACTTACTAGTGAAAGTTGTACTTACGTTGTGCTTATGGTTGTGGAATTTACCCCTGTTGTTTTGTACCTTCCTTCCTGCTTGTGTGTTATCCTCCTGAATCTCTTATTGTCTTTACCTTTGTGTGTGTGCTGTGTGACAGAGTTTTGGTTTTCCCTTGTCTGTGATAATCTGTGGGTTTCATCACACTCCTGTCCTGTCCCTCCCTGGGGGAGGGGAAATCAGATCAGGACTGGACAGGAGCAGGGCCCGGTAGGAGACTCAGGCCTCTCCACCATCAGGAGTATCCCTGAGATAGGGATAGCATAGGGCCCCCTAGCTTGAGGGACAGCTTAGGAGCCCCAGTTTCCCGCTATCTCATAGTCATTTTAACACCTGCATGGTGTTGTATATAGACTATGTGCTTGTTTGGTGTAGTATATAGAGCAGAGGCCCCTTAGGTCGCTTGTTGCGGCCCGAGTGCCCGCAGACCCCGTGACGATCGCGTTACTATGCAGGGGCCGGCAGGGCTTTACTACAGTTGATGCATTTGCGGCACAGCGCGGGCTAGGAGCTCTCTGCACTATACCAATCAGGACCGGAAGAATTGCGGTCACAGGGGGTCGCCACATAGGAGTCACAAGAGGCAACAGCCTTTCTGGAGCTCACACAGGTCCTGGGCCCCTGACAGTCTCTCCTCCAGCATACACCACATATGCGGCATGTTCCATCCATCAGAAGAGGGGAGAAATGCTGAGCACAGCCATCCCCTGCACTCACTGCTCCGGAGCCTCACAGGAGTAATCCCCGCCTACCGGGAGTAAGCCATGCCCACCGGCACAGAGCTGCTGTGGAGTCTCAGGCCTGTGCAGGGAGTGCTGCAGAAATATGAGAGACTTCTGAGGAGTTTGTATCCCTCTCTCCTGCACTGCCATTGCTCTGTAGTCAGGAGGCTCCAGAGGAACCCCATGCACCCTGAAGTGAGTACTAGATCTCCCTGAATGATGACTCCAGCCTCACTGCCCTCTTCTATCCTCCTATTTACCTCTCACAGCTGCACTATCCTGCCCCCGTCCCCCACAGCTGCACTGTCCTGCCCCCCTCCCCCACAGCTGCACTCTCCTGCCCCCCTCCCCCACAGCTACACTCTTTTGCCCCTCCCCCACAGCTACACTCTTTTGCCCCCTCCCCCACAGCTGCACTCTCCTGCCCCCTCCCCCACAGCCCTGTAACTGATGATATGCCTCACCACTGTCCTGTGATGGTGGCCCACCCTACTCATCTTCCTGGTTTGCTGTCAGACATCCAACTTTCCTATTTCTTTGTAAATACAGTGTGTACAAAACGCTCACATGTACAATATATAAAGAGAAATCTAGTGTATATGGCTGCATTTGTGTGAATGTGTACACATGTGGCTTTTTTAAAATTCAGATACTAAAAAAGCAGAATCAATACTAAAAGGGCAAAAAAAACCCTCTTAAAATACCAAAACTCGTGTACCATTAAAAAAAAAACTACTATTTTTTAAATCTATAATGTTATTTATAGCACGAATATAATGTACAGGAAAAAAAAAAAAAGATGGATAAGGCTATATACTAGGATAGGGGACAAAGATACAAGCATGGGATGGGAAAGCTGGGTGCTGAGGGAAAGAGGCTCTTTCCCTCAGCACCCAGCTTTCCCATGCTCTGATATCCCTCAGAACCCACCCATGCTCTGCTATACATGTTTCTCTTAGCACTCAAGTTTCCCATGTTTTGCCATGCATCTTTCCCTCAGCACCCAGCTTTCCCATGCTCTGATATCAAGGGCAAGCTGGGTGCTGAGGGACAGTTGTAAAGCAGAGCATTGGAAACCTGGGTGCTGAGGACAAGATGGATATTAGAATATGGAAAGCTGGGTGCTGAGGGAAAGAGAAAAGTGTCAGCGTAATCATCCTTTAGCCCAAGGGGGGGCCCCGGTCTTAAATTTACATCGGGTCCATCGAACTCTAGTTACGCCACTGATACCAATGTCAAGCAGGTATACATCGCTGTATGAAGTCACCTGCTTGCCTGTGAATGGTAAAGAGCAGAGAGCTCCTAGCGTGCACTGCGCCGCAAATGAATCAAGTGTAGCAAAGCCCTGCCAGCGCCGGCCCCCTGCATAGTAATTCGATCAGCATGGGGTCTACGGGTCTGCAGGCCACAACAAGCAGTTAAGAGAAAACAGGGAATGGAGGAAAGGTGAGAAGAATCTTTTTCTGTATGTCAAGAACGGCATAATAGGGAACTAGAATGAGGACTGGAGACTTGCGCAAAATGCTACAAGGATGGGCACATTGCTACAAGGATGGGCACAATACTACAGGATGGGCACAATGCTACAAGAATGGTCACAATGCTAGAAGGATGGGCACAATTTTAGAAGGATGGGCACAATGCTGCATCATGGGCACAATGATACAAGGATGGGCACAATGCTACATGGATGGGCACAATACTACAAGAATGGGCACAATGCTGCTGGGCACAAGGATGGTGGACATTACTACAGGGGACAAGAATGGGCACAATGCTACAAGCATGGTCACAATGTTACAAGGATGGGCACAATGTTACAAGGATGGGCACAATGTTGCAAGGATGGGCACAATGTTACAAGGATGGGCACAATGTTGCATGGTTGGGCAGAATGCTGCATGGATGGGCACAATGCTAGAAGGATGGGAACAATGCTACAAGGATGGGCACAATGTTACAAGGATGGGCACAATGCTGTATGGATGGGCACAATGCTACAAGGATGGGCACAATGCTACAAGGATGGGCACAATGCTGTATGGATGGGCACAATGCTGCATGGATGGGCACAATGCTACAAGGATGGGCACAATGTTACAAGGATGGGCACAATGCTGCATGGATGGGCACAATGCTACAAGAATGGGCACAATGCTACAAGGATGGGAACAATGCTACAAGGATGGGCACAATGCTGCAAGGATGGGCACAATGCTACAAGAATGGGCACAATGTTGCATGGATGGGCACAATGCTACAAGAATGGGCACAATGCTACAAGAGTGGGCACAATGCTACAAGGATGGGCCCAATGCTGCAAGGATGGGCACAATGCTACAAGGATTGGCACAATGCTACAGGATGGGCGCAATGCTACAAGAATGGGCACAATGCTACTGGACACAAGGATGGTGGAAATTACTACGGGGGACAAGAACGGGCACAATGCTACAAAGATGGGCACAATGCTACAAAGATGGGCACAATGCTACAGGATGGGCACAATACTACAAGGATGGGCACAATACTACTGGGCAATTTACTACTGGGCACATTACTACAAGGCTCAAGGATGGGCACATTATTACTGGGCACAAGGATGGGTATATTACTACTAGGCACAAGGATGGGCACATTACTACTGGGCACAAGAAAGAGATAAAAATGTTATTACCACTAAAAATGCTTTTTTACATATAAACGTAACAAACAAGTGCAGGTTTGTTTTAATAAACAAGCAAAAAATGTTCACAAAAAGTGATCCAAAGGTGTATAGAAGAAAATACATGGAATCACTAAAATGTCACTTGGCCCTGCAAAGAATGCAGCCCCCCAAATAATTTTTCCCCTATGTGCGGCCCATAAACCCAGCCAAGTTTGAGACCCCTGATATAGAGGATGCGTCCATTGTGGTTTAGTATATAGAGAATGTCTTCTGTGTGTGCAGTATATACAGTAGAGGATGTCTCCGGTGTGGTGTAGTATATAGAGGATGTTTCCTGTTTGGTGTAGTATATAGAGGATGTGTCCTGTGTGGTGTAGTATATAGAGGATGTTTCCTGTTTGGTGTAGTATATAGAGGATGTGTCCTGTGTGGTGTAGTACATAGAGGATGTGTCCTGTGTGGTGTAGTACATAGAGGATGTGTCCTGTGTGGTGTAGTATATAGAAGATGTGTCCTGTGTGGTGTAGTACATAGAAGATGTGTCCTGTGTGGTGTAGTATATAGAGGATGTCTCCTGTTTGGTGTAGTATATAGATGATGTCTCCTGTGTGGTGTGGTATATAGAGGATATGTCCTCTATGGTGTAGTATATAGAGGATGTGTCCTCTATGGTGTAGTATATAGAGGATGTATCCTGTGGGGTGTAGTATATAGAAGATGTGTCCTGTGTGGTGTAGTACATAGAAGATGTGTCCTGTGTGGTGTAGTACAAAGAGGATGTGTCCTGTGTGGTGTAGTATATAGAAGATGTGTCCTGTGTGGTGTAGTACATAGAAGATGTGTCCTGTGTGGTGTAGTATATAGAGAATGTCTCCTGTGTGGTGTAGTATATAGATGATGTCTCCTGTGTGGTGTGGTATATAGAGGATGTGTCCTCTATGGTGTAGTATATAGAGGATGTGTCCTCTATGGTGTAGTATATAGAGGATGTGTCCTGTGTGGTGTGGTATTTAGAGGCTGTGTCCTATGTGGTGTAGTATATAGAGGATGTTTCCTGTTTGGTGTAGTATATAGAGGATGTGTCCTGTGTGGTGTAGTACATAGATGTGTCCTGTGTGGTGTAGTACATAGAGGATGTGTCCTGTGTGGTGTAGTATATAGAAGATGTGTCCTGTGTGGTGTAGTACATAGAAGATGTGTCCTGTGTGGTGTAGTATATAAAGGATGTCTCCTGTGTGGTGCAGTATATAGATGATGTCTCCTGTGTGGTGTGGTATATAGAGGATGTGTCCTCTATGGTGTAGTATATAGAGGATGTGTCCTGTGTGGTGTAGTATATAGAGGATGTATCCTGTGCGGTGTAGTATATAGAGGATGTATCCTGTGGGGTGTAGTATATAGATGATGTGTCCTGTGGGGTGTAGTACATAAAGGATGTGTCCTGTGGGGTGTAGTATATAAAAGATGTGTCCTGTGGGGTGTAGTACATAGAGGATGTGTCCTGTGTGGTATAGTATATAGAGGATGTGTCCTGTGTGGTGTAGTATATAGAGGATGTGTCCTGTATGGTGTAGTATATAGAGGATGTCTCCTGTATGGTGTAATATATACAGGATGTGTCCTGTTTGGTGTAATATATAGAGGATGTGTCCTGTGTGGTGTAGTATATAGAAGATGTGTCCTGTGTGGTGTAGTATATAGAGGATGTGTCCTGTGTGGTGTAGTATATAGAGGATGTGTCCTGTATGGTGTAGTATATAGAGGATGTGTCCTGTGTGGTGTAGTATATAGAGGATGTGTCCTGTGTGTGGTGTAGTATATAGAGGATGTCTCCTGTGTGGTGTAGTATATAGAGGATGTCTCCTGTGTGGTGTAGTATATAGAGGATGTGTCCTGTGTGGTGTAGTATATAGAGGATGTGTCCTGTGTGGTGTAGTATATAGAGGATTTGTCCTGTGTGGTGTAGTATATAGAGGATGTGTCCTGTGTGGTGTAGTATATAGAGGATGTCTCCTGTGTGGTGTAGTAAATAGAGGATGTGTCCTGTGTGGTGTAGTATATAGAGCAGTGTTTCTCAACTCCAGTCCTCAAGACCCACGAAACACTGATATAGAGGGTGTGTCATGTATGGTGTAGTATATAGAGGATGTGTCCTGTGTGGTGTAGTATATAGATGATGTGTCCTGTATGGTGTAGTATATAGAGGATGTCTCCTGTGTGGTGTAGTAAATAGAGGATGTGTCCTGTGTGGTGTAGTATATAGAGCAGTGTTTCTCAACTCCAGTCCTCAAGACCCACGAAACACTGATATAGAGGGTGTGTCATGTATGGTGTAGTATATAGAGGATGTGTCCTCTATGGTGTAGTATATAGAGGATGTGTCCTGTGTGGTGTGGTATTTAGAGGCTGTGTCCTATGTGGTGTAGTATATAGAGGATGTTTCCTGTTTGGTGTAGTATATAGAGGATGTGTCCTGTGTGGTGTAGTACATAGATGTGTCCTGTGTGGTGTAGTACATAGAGGATGTGTCCTGTGTGGTGTAGTATATAGAAGATGTGTCCTGTGTGGTGTAGTACATAGAAGATGTGTCCTGTGTGGTGTAGTATATAGAGGATGTCTCCTGTGTGGTGTAGTATATAGATGATGTCTGCTGTGTGGTGTGGTATATAGAGGATGTGTCCTCTATGGTGTAGTATATAGAGGATGTGTCCTGTGGGGTGTAGTATATAGAGGATGTGTCCTGTATGGTGTAGTATATAGAGGATGTCTCCTGTATGGTGTAATATATACAGGATGTGTCCTGTTTGGTGTAATATATAGAGGATGTGTCCTGTGTGGTGTAGTATATAGAGGATGTGTCCTGTGTGGTGTAGTATATAGAGGATGTGTCCTGTGTGGTGTAGTATATAGAGGATGTGTCCTGTATGGTGCAGTATATAGAGGATGTGTCCTGTGTGGTGTAGTATATAGAGGATGTGTCCTGTATGGTGCAGTATATAGAGAATGTGTCCTGTGTGGTGAAGTATATAGAGGATGTGTCCTGTATGGTGTAGTATACAGAGGATGTGTCCTGTATGGTGTAGTATATAGAGGATGTTTCCTGTATGGTGTAGTATATAGAGGATGTGTCCTGTATGGTGTAGTATATAGAGGATGTGTCCTGTATGGTGTAGTATATAGAGGATGTGTTCTGCGTGGTGTAGTATATAATGGATGTGCCCTGTATGGTGTAGTATATAGAGGATGTGTCCTGTGTGGTGTAGTATATAGAGGATGTGTCCTGTATGGTGTAGTATAAAGAGGATGTGTCCTGTATGGTGTAGTATATAGAAGATGTGTTCTGCGTGGTGTAGTATATAATGGATGTGCCCTGTATGGTGTAGTATATAGAGGATGTGTCCTGTATGGTGTAGTATATAGAGGATGTGTCCTGTGTGGTGTAGTATATAGAGAATGTGTCCTGTGCGGTGTAGTATATAGAGGATGTGTCCTGTGTGGTGTAGTATATAGAGGATGTGCCCTGTGTGGTGTAGTATATAGAGGATGTGTCCTGTGTGGTGTAGTATATAGAGGATGTGTCCTCTGTGGTGTAGTATATAGAGGATTTGTCCTGTGTGGTGTAGTATATAGAGGATTTGTCGTGTGTGGTGTAGTATATAGAGGATTTGTCGTGTGTGGTGTAGTATATAGAGGATGTGTCCTGTGTGGTGTAGTATATAGAGGATTTGTCCTGTGTGGTGTAGTATATAGAGGATGTGTCCTGTGTGGTATAGTATATAGAGGATGTGTCCTATGTGGTGTAGTATATAGAGGATGTGTCCTGTGTGGTGTAGTATATAGAGGATGTGTCCTGTGTGTGGTGTAGTATATAGAGGATGTCTCCTGTGTGGTGTAGTATATAGAGGATGTCTCCTGTGTGGTGTAGTATATAGAGGATGTGTCCTGTGTGGTGTAGTATATAGAGGATGTGTCCTGTGTGGTGTAGTATATAGAGGATTTGTCCTGTGTGGTGTAGTATATAGAGGATGTGTCCTGTGTGGTGTAGTATATAGAGGATGTCTCCTGTGTGGTGTAGTAAATAGAGGATGTGTCCTGTGTGGTGTAGTATATAGAGCAGTGTTTCTCAACTCCAGTCCTCAAGACCCACGAAACACTGATATAGAGGGTGTGTCATGTATGGTGTAGTATATAGAGGATGTGTCCTGTGTGGTGTAGTATATAGATGATGTGTCCTGTATGGTGTAGTATATAGAGGATGTCTCCTGTGTGGTGTAGTATATAGAGGATGTGTCCTGTGTGGTGTAGTATATAGAGGATTTGTCCTGTGTGGTGTAGTATATAGAGGATGTGTCCTGTGTGGTATAGTATATAGAGGATGTGTCCTATGTGGTGTAGTATATAGAGGATGTGTCCTGTGTGGTGAAGTATATAGAGGATGTGTCCTGTGTGTGGTGTAGTATATAGAGGATGTCTCCTGTGTGGTGTAGTATATAGAGGATGTCTCCTGTGTGGTGTAGTATATAGAGGATGTGTCCTGTGTGGTGTAGTATATAGAGGATGTGTCCTGTGTGGTGTAGTATATAGAGGATTTGTCCTGTGTGGTGTAGTATATAGAGGATGTGTCCTGTGTGGTGTAGTAAATAGAGGATGTGTCCTGTGTGGTGTAGTATATAGAGCAGTGTTTCTCAACTCCAGTCCTCAAGACCCACGAAACACTGATATAGAGGGTGTGTCATGTATGGTGTAGTATATAGAGGATGTGTCCTGTGTGGTGTAGTATATAGATGATGTGTCCTGTATGGTGTAGTATATAGAGGATGTCTCCTGTGTGGTGTAGTAAATAGAGGATGTGTCCTGTGTGGTGTAGTATATAGAGCAGTGTTTCTCAACTCCAGTCCTCAAGACCCACGAAACACTGATATAGAGGGTGTGTCATGTATGGTGTAGTATATAGAGGATGTGTCCTCTATGGTGTAGTATATAGAGGATGTGTCCTGTGTGGTGTGGTATTTAGAGGCTGTGTCCTATGTGGTGTAGTATATAGAGGATGTTTCCTGTTTGGTGTAGTATATAGAGGATGTGTCCTGTGTGGTGTAGTACATAGATGTGTCCTGTGTGGTGTAGTACATAGAGGATGTGTCCTGTGTGGTGTAGTATATAGAAGATGTGTCCTGTGTGGTGTAGTACATAGAAGATGTGTCCTGTGTGGTGTAGTATATAGAGGATGTCTCCTGTGTGGTGTAGTATATAGATGATGTCTGATGTATGGTGTGGTATATAGAGGATGTGTCCTCTATGGTGTAGTATATAGAGGATGTGTCCTCTATGGTGTAGTATATAGAGGATGTGTCCTGTGTGGTGTAGTATATAGAGGATGTATCCTGTGCGGTGTAGTATATAGAGGATGTATCCTGTGGGGTGTAGTATATAGATGATGTGTCCTGTGGGGTGTAGTACATAGAGGATGTGTCCTGTGGGGTGTAGTATATAAAAGATGTGTCCTGTGGGGTGTAGTATATAGAGGATGTGTCCTGTGTGGTATAGTATATAGAGGATGTGTCCTGTGTGGTGTAGTATATAGAAGATGTGTCCTGTGTGGTGTAGTATATAGAGGATGTGTCCTGTGTGGTGTAGTATATAGAGGATGTGTCCTGTGTGGTGTAGTATATAGAGGATGTGTCCTGTATGGTGCAGTATATAGAGAATGTGTCCTGTGTGGTGTAGTATATAGAGGATGTGTCCTGTGAGGTGTAGTATATAAAAGATGTGTCCTGTGGGGTGTAGTATATAGAGGATGTGTCCTGTGTGGTATAGTATATAGAGGATGTGTCCTGTGTGGTGTAGTATATAGAGGATGTGTCCTGTATGGTGTAGTATATAGAGGATGTCTCCTGTATGGTGTAATATATACAGGATGTGTCCTGTTTGGTGTAATATATAGAGGATGTGTCCTGTGTGGTGTAGTATATAGAGGATGTGTCCTGTGTGGTGTAGTATATAGAGGATGTGTCCTGTGTGGTGTAGTATATAGAGGATGTGTCCTGTATGGTGTAGTATATAGAGGATGTGGCCTGTGTGGTGTAGTATATAGAGGATGTGTCCTGTATGGTGGAGTATATAGAGAATGTGTCCTGTGTGGTGTAGTATATAGAGGATGTGTCCTGTATGGTGTAGTATATAGAGGATGTGTCCTGTATGGTGTAGTATATAGAGGATGTCTCCTGTATGGTGTAGTATATAGAGGATGTGTCCTGTATGGTGTAGTATATAGAGGATGTGTCCTGTATGGTGTAGTATATAGAGGATGTGTTCTGCGTGGTGTAGTATATAATGGATGTGCCCTGTATGGTGTAGTATATAGAGGATGTGTCCTGTGTGGTGTAGTATATAGAGGATGTGTCCTGTATGGTGTAGTATAAAGAGGATGTGTCCTGTATGGTGTAGTATATAGAAGATGTGTTCTGCGTGGTGTAGTATATAATGGATGTGCTCTGTATGGTGTAGTATATAGAGGATGTGTCCTGTATGGTGTAGTATATAGAGGATGTGTCCTGTGTGGTGTAGTATATAGAGAATGTGTCCTGTGCGGTGTAGTATATAGAGGATGTGTCCTGTGTGGTGTAGTATATAGAGGATGTGCCCTGTGTGGTGTAGTATATAGAGGATGTGTCCTGTGTGGTGTAGTATATAGAGGATGTGTCCTCTGTGGTGTAGTATATAGCGGATTTGTCCTGTGTGGTGTAGTATATAGAGGATTTGTCGTGTGTGGTGTAGTATATAGAGGATTTGTCGTGTGTGGTGTAGTATATAGAGGATGTGTCCTGTGTGGTGTAGTATATAGAGGATTTGTCCTGTGTGGTGTAGTATATAGAGGATGTGTCCTGTGTGGTATAGTATATAGAGGATGTGTCCTATGTGGTGTAGTATATAGAGGATGTGTCCTGTGTGGTGAAGTATATAGAGGATGTGTCCTGTGTGTGGTGTAGTATATAGAGGATGTCTCCTGTGTGGTGTAGTATATAGAGGATGTCTCCTGTGTGGTGTAGTATATAGAGGATGTGTCCTGTGTGGTGTAGTATATAGAGGATGTGTCCTGTGTGGTGTAGTATATAGAGGATTTGTCCTGTGTGGTGTAGTATATAGAGGATGTGTCCTGTGTGGTGTAGTATATAGAGGATGTCTCCTGTGTGGTGTAGTAAATAGAGGATGTGTCCTGTGTGGTGTAGTATATAGAGCAGTGTTTCTCAACTCCAGTCCTCAAGACCCACGAAACACTGATATAGAGGGTGTGTCATGTATGGTGTAGTATATAGAGGATGTGTCCTGTGTGGTGTAGTATATAGATGATGTGTCCTGTATGGTGTAGTATATAGAGGATGTCTCCTGTGTGGTGTAGTAAATAGAGGATGTGTCCTGTGTGGTGTAGTATATAGAGCAGTGTTTCTCAACTCCAGTCCTCAAGACCCACGAAACACTGATATAGAGGGTGTGTCATGTATGGTGTAGTATATAGAGGATGTGTCCTCTATGGTGTAGTATATAGAGGATGTGTCCTGTGTGGTGTGGTATTTAGAGGCTGTGTCCTATGTGGTGTAGTATATAGAGGATGTTTCCTGTTTGGTGTAGTATATAGAGGATGTGTCCTGTGTGGTGTAGTACATAGATGTGTCCTGTGTGGTGTAGTACATAGAGGATGTGTCCTGTGTGGTGTAGTATATAGAAGATGTGTCCTGTGTGGTGTAGTACATAGAAGATGTGTCCTGTGTGGTGTAGTATATAGAAGATGTGTCCTGTGTGGTGTAGTATATAGAGGATGTCTCCTGTGTGGTGTAGTATATACAGTTAGGTCCAGAAATATTTGGACAGTGACACAAGTTTTGTTATTTTAGCTGTTTACAAAAACATGTTCAGAAATACAATTATATATATAATATGGGCTGAAAGTGCACACTCCCAGCTGCAATATGAGAGTTTTCACATCCAAATCGGAGAAAGGGTTTAGGAATCATAGCTCTGTAATGCATAGCCTCCTCTTTTTCAAGGGACCAAAAGTAATTGGACAAGGGACTCTAAGGGCTGCAATTAACTCTGAAGGCATCTCCCTCGTTAACCTGTAATCAATGAAGTAGTTAAAAGGTCTGGGGTTGATTACAGGTGTGTGGTTTTTCATTTGGAAGCTGTTGCTGTGACCAGACAACATGCGGTCTAAGGAACTCTCAATTGAGGTGAAACAGAACATCCTGAGGCTGAAAAAAAAGAAAAATTCCATCAGAGAGATAGCAGACATGCTTGGAGTAGCAAAATCAACAGTCGGGTACATTCTGAGAAAAAAGGAATTGACTGGTGAGCTTGGGAACTCAAAAAGGCCTGGGCGTCCACGGATGACAACAGTGGTGGATGATCGCCGCATACTTTCTTTGGTGAAGAAGAACCTGTTCACAACATCAACTGAAGTCCAGAACACTCTCAGTGAAGTAGGTGTATCTGTCTCTAAGTCAACAGTAAAGAGAAGACTCCATGAAAGTAAATACAAAGGGTTCACATCTAGATGCAAACCATTCATCAATTCCAAAAATAGACAGGCCAGAGTTACATTTGCTGAAAAACACCTCATGAAGCCAGCTCAGTTCTGGAAAAGTATTCTATGGACAGATGAGACCAAGATCAACCTGTACCAGAATGATGGGAAGAAAAAAGTTTGGAAAAGAAAGGGAACGGCACATGATCCAAGGCACACCACATCCTCTGTAAAACATGGTGGAGGCAACGTGATGGCATGGGCATGCATGGCTTTCAATGGCACTGGGTCACTTGTGTTTATTGATGACATAACAGCAGACAAGAGTAGCCGGATGAATTCTGAAGTGTACCGGGATATACTTTCAGCCCAGATTCAGCAAAATGCCGCAAAGTTGATCGGACGGCGCTTCATAGTACAGATGGACAATGACCCAAGCATACAGCCAAAGCTACCCAGGAGTTCATGAGTGCAAAAAAGTGGAACATTCTGCAATGGCCAAGTCAATCACCAGATCTTAACCCAATTGAGCATGCATTTCACTTGCTCAAATCCAGACTTAAGACGGAAAGACCCACAAACAAGCAAGACCTGAAGGCTGCGGCTGTAAAGGCCTGGCAAAGCATTAAGAAGGAGGAAACCCAGCGTTTGGTGATGTCCATGGGTTCCAGACTTAAGGCAGTGATTGCCTCCAAAGGATTCGCAACAAAATATTGAAAATAAAAAATTTTTTTTTGGGTTTGGTTTATTTGTCCAATTACTTTTGACCTCCTAAAATGTGGAGTGTTTGTAAAGAAATGTGTACAATTCCTACAATTTCTATCAGATATTTTTGTTCAAACCTTCAAATTAAACGTTACAATCTGCACTTGAATTCTGTTGTCGAGGTTTCATTTCAAATCCAATGTGGTGGCATGCAGAGCCCAACTCGCGAAAATTGTGTCACTGTCCAAATATTTCTGGACCTAACTGTAGATGATGTCTGCTGTGTGGTGTGGTATATAGAGGATGTGTCCTCTATGGTGTAGTATATAGAGGATGTGTCCTCTATGGTGTAGTATATAGAGGATGTGTCCTGTGTGGTGTAGTATATAGAGGATGTATCCTGTGCGGTGTAGTATATAGAGGATGTATCCTGTGGGGTGTAGTATATAGATGATGTGTCCTGTGGGGTGTAGTACATAGAGGATGTGTCCTGTGGGGTGTAGTGTATAAAAGATGTGTCCTCTGGGGTGTAGTATATAGAGGATGTGTCCTGTGTGGTATAGTATATAGAGGATGTGTCCTGTGTGGTGTAGTATATAGAAGATGTGTCCTGTGTGGTGTAGTATATAGAGGATGTGTCCTGTGTGGTGTAGTATATAGAGGATGTGTCCTGTGTGGTGTAGTATATAGAGGATGTGTCCTGTATGGTGCAGTATATAGAGAATGTGTCCTGTGTGGTGTAGTATATAGAGGATGTGTCCTGTGAGGTGTAGTATATAAAAGATGTGTCCTGTGGGGTGTAGTATATAGAGGATGTGTCCTGTGTGGTATAGTATATAGAGGATGTGTCCTGTGTGGTGTAGTATATAGAGGATGTGTCCTGTATGGTGTAGTATATAGAGGATGTCTCCTGTATGGTGTAATATATACAGGATGTGTCCTGTTTGGTGTAATATATAGAGGATGTGTCCTGTGTGGTGTAGTATATAGAGGATGTGTCCTGTGTGGTGTAGTATATAGAGGATGTGTCCTGTGTGGTGTAGTATATAGAGGATGTGTCCTGTATGGTGTAGTATATAGAGGATGTGGCCTGTGTGGTGTAGTATATAGAGGATGTGTCCTGTATGGTGCAGTATATAGAGAATGTGTCCTGTGTGGTGTAGTATATAGAGGATGTGTCCTGTATGGTGTAGTATATAGAGGATGTGTCCTGTATGGTGTAGTATATAGAGGATGTCTCCTGTATGGTGTAGTATATAGAGGATGTGTCCTGTATGGTGTAGTATATAGAGGATGTGTCCTGTATGGTGTAGTATATAGAGGATGTGTTCTGCGTGGTGTAGTATATAATGGATGTGCCCTGTATGGTGTAGTATATAGAGGATGTGTCCTGTGTGGTGTAGTATATAGAGGATGTGTCCTGTATGGTGTAGTATAAAGAGGATGTGTCCTGTATGGTGTAGTATATAGAAGATGTGTTCTGCGTGGTGTAGTATATAATGGATGTGCCCTGTATGGTGTAGTATATAGAGGATGTGTCCTGTATGGTGTAGTATATAGAGGATGTGTCCTGTGTGGTGTAGTATATAGAGAATGTGTCCTGTGCGGTGTAGTATATAGAGGATGTGTCCTGTGTGGTGTAGTATATAGAGGATGTGCCCTGTGTGGTGTAGTATATAGAGGATGTGTCCTGTGTGGTGTAGTATATAGAGGATGTGTCCTCTGTGGTGTAGTATATAGAGGATTTGTCCTGTGTGGTGTAGTATATAGAGGATTTGTCGTGTGTGGTGTAGTATATAGAGGATTTGTCGTGTGTGGTGTAGTATATAGAGGATGTGTCCTGTGTGGTGTAGTATATAGAGGATTTGTCCTGTGTGGTGTAGTATATAGAGGATGTGTCCTGTGTGGTGTAGTATATAGAGGATGTGTCCTATGTGGTGTAGTATATAGAGGATGTGTCCTGTGTGGTGTAGTATATAGAGGATGTGTCCTGTGTGTGGTGTAGTATATAGAGGATGTCTCCTGTGTGGTGTAGTATATAGAGGATGTCTCCTGTGTGGTGTAGTATATAGAGGATGTGTCCTGTGTGGTGTAGTATATAGAGGATGTGTCCTGTGTGGAGTAGTATATAGAGGATTTGTCCTGTGTGGTGTAGTATATAGAGGATGTGTCCTGTGTGGTGTAGTAAATAGAGGATGTGTCCTGTGTGGTGTAGTATATAGAGCAGTGTTTCTCAACTCCAGTCCTCAAGACCCACGAAACACTGATATAGAGGGTGTGTCATGTATGGTGTAGTATATAGAGGATGTGTCCTGTGTGGTGTAGTATATAGAGGATGTGTCCTGTATGGTGCAGTATATAGAGAATGTGTCCTGTGTGGTGTAGTATATAGAGGATGTGTCCTGTATGGTGTAGTATATAGAGGATGTGTCCTGTATGGTGTAGTATATAGAGGATGTCTCCTGTATGGTGTAGTATATAGAGGATGTGTCCTGTATGGTGTAGTATATAGAGGATGTGTTCTGCGTGGTGTAGTATATAATGGATGTGCCCTGTATGGTGTAGTATATAGAGGATGTGTCCTGTATGGTGTAGTATATAGAGGATGTTTCCTGTATGGTGTAGTATAAAGAGGATGTGTCCTGTATGGTGTAGTATATAGAAGATGTGTTCTGCGTGGTGTAGTATATAATGGATGTGCCCTGTATGGTGTAGTATATAGAGGATGTGTCCTGTATGGTGTAGTATATAGAGGATGTGTCCTGTGTGGTGTAGTATATAGAGAATGTGTCCTGTGCGGTGTAGTATATAGAGGATGTGTCCTGTGTGGTGTAGTATATAGAGGATGTGCCCTGTGTGGTGTAGTATATAGAGGATGTGTCCTGTGTGGTATAGTATATAGAGGATGTGTCCTCTGTGGTGTAGTATATAGAGGATTTGTCCTGTGTGGTGTAGTATATAGAGGATTTGTCGTGTGTGATGTAGTATATAGAGGATTTGTCGTGTGTGGTGTAGTATATAGAGGATGTGTCCTGTGTGGTGTAGTATATAGAGCATTTGTCCTGTGTGGTGTAGTATATAGAGGATGTGTCCTGTGTGGTGTAGTATATAGAGGATGTGTCCTATGTGGTGTAGTATATAGAGGATGTGTCCTGTGTGGTGTAGTATATAGAGGATGTGTCCTGTGTGTGGTGTAGTATATAGAGGATGTCTCCTGTGTGATGTAGTATATAGAGGATGTCTCCTGTGTGGTGTAGTATATAGAGGATGTGTCCTGTGTGGTATAGTATATAGAGGATGTGTCCTGTGTGGTGTAGTATATAGAAGATGTGTCCTGTGTGGTGTAGTATATAGAGGATGTGTCCTGTGTGGTGTAGTATATAGAGGATGTGTCCTGTGTGGTGTAGTATATAGAGGATGTGTCCTGTATGGTGCAGTATATAGAGAATGTGTCCTGTGTGGTGTAGTATATAGAGGATGTGTCCTGTGAGGTGTAGTATATAAAAGATGTGTCCTGTGGGGTGTAGTATATAGAGGATGTGTCCTGTGTGGTATAGTATATAGAGGATGTGTCCTGTGTGGTGTAGTATATAGAGGATGTGTCCTGTATGGTGTAGTATATAGAGGATGTCTCCTGTATGGTGTAATATATACAGGATGTGTCCTGTTTGGTGTAATATATAGAGGATGTGTCCTGTGTGGTGTAGTATATAGAGGATGTGTCCTGTGTGGTGTAGTATATAGAGGATGTGTCCTGTGTGGTGTAGTATATAGAGGATGTGTCCTGTATGGTGTAGTATATAGAGGATGTGGCCTGTGTGGTGTAGTATATAGAAGATGTGTCCTGTGTGGTGTAGTATATAGAGGATGTGTCCTGTATGGTGTAGTATATAGAGGATGACTCCTGTATGGTGTAATATATACAGGATGTGTCCTGTTTGGTGTAATATATAGAGGATGTGTCCTGTGTGGTGTAGTATATAGAGGATGTGTCCTATGTGGTGTAGTATATAGAGGATGTGTCCTATGTGGTGTAGTATATAGAGGATGTGTCCTGTGTGGTATAGTATATAGAGGATGTGTCCTGTGTGGTGTAGTATATAGAAGATGTGTCCTGTGTGGTGTAGTATATAGAGGATGTGTCCTGTGTGGTGTAGTATATAGAGGATGTGTCCTGTGTGGTGTAGTATATAGAGGATGTGTCCTGTATGGTGCAGTATATAGAGAATGTGTCCTGTGTGGTGTAGTATATAGAGGATGTGTCCTGTGAGGTGTAGTATATAAAAGATGTGTCCTGTGGGGTGTAGTATATAGAGGATGTGTCCTGTGTGGTATAGTATATAGAGGATGTGTCCTGTGTGGTGTAGTATATAGAGGATGTGTCCTGTATGGTGTAGTATATAGAGGATGTCTCCTGTATGGTGTAATATATACAGGATGTGTCCTGTTTGGTGTAATATATAGAGGATGTGTCCTGTGTGGTGTAGTATATAGAGGATGTGTCCTGTGTGGTGTAGTATATAGAGGATGTGTCCTGCGTGGTGTAGTATATAGAGGATGTGTCCTGTATGGTGTAGAATATAGAGGATGTGGCCTGTGTGGTGTAGTATATAGAGGATGTGTCCTGTATGGTGCAGTATATAGAGAATGTGTCCTGTGTGGTGTAGTATATAGAGGATGTGTCCTGTATGGTGTAGTATATAGAGGATGTGTCCTGTATGGTGTAGTATATAGAGGATGTCTCCTGTATGGTGTAGTATATAGAGGATGTGTCCTGTATGGTGTAGTATATAGAGGATGTGTCCTGTATGGTGTAGTATATAGAGGATGTGTTCTGCGTGGTGTAGTATATAATGGATGTGCCCTGTATGGTGTAGTATATAGAGGATGTGTCCTGTGTGGTGTAGTATATAGAGGATGTGTCCTGTATGGTGTAGTATAAAGAGGATGTGTCCTGTATGGTGTAGTATATAGAAGATGTGTTCTGCGTGGTGTAGTATATAATGGATGTGCCCTGTATGGTGTAGTATATAGAGGATGTGTCCTGTATGGTGTAGTATATAGAGGATGTGTCCTGTGTGGTGTAGTATATAGAGAATGTGTCCTGTGCGGTGTAGTATATAGAGGATGTGTCCTGTGTGGTGTAGTATATAGAGGATGTGCCCTGTGTGGTGTAGTATATAGAGGATGTGTCCTGTGTGGTGTAGTATATAGAGGATGTGTCCTCTGTGGTGTAGTATATAGAGGATTTGTCCTGTGTGGTGTAGTATATAGAGGATTTGTCGTGTGTGGTGTAGTATATAGAGGATTTGTCGTGTGTGGTGTAGTATATAGAGGATGTGTCCTGTGTGGTGTAGTATATAGAGGATTTGTCCTGTGTGGTGTAGTATATAGAGGATGTGTCCTGTGTGGTGTAGTATATAGAGGATGTGTCCTATGTGGTGTAGTATATAGAGGATGTGTCCTGTGTGGTGTAGTATATAGAGGATGTGTCCTGTGTGTGGTGTAGTATATAGAGGATGTCTCCTGTGTGGTGTAGTATATAGAGGATGTCTCCTGTGTGGTGTAGTATATAGAGGATGTGTCCTGTGTGGTGTAGTATATAGAGGATGTGTCCTGTGTGGTGTAGTAAATAGAGGATGTGTCCTGTGTGGTGTAGTATATAGAGCAGTGTTTCTCAACTCCAGTCCTCAAGACCCACGAAACACTGATATAGAGGGTGTGTCATGTATGGTGTAGTATATAGAGGATGTGTCCCTGTGTGGTGTAGTATATAGAGGATGTGTCCTGTATGTGCAGTATATAGAGAATGTGTCCTGTGTGGTGTAGTATATAGAGGATGTGTCCTGTATGGTGTAGTATATAGAGGATGTGTCCTGTATGGTGTAGTATATAGAGGATGTCTCCTGTATGGTGTAGTATATAGAGGATGTGTCCTGTATGGTGTAGTATATAGAGGATGTGTTCTGCGTGGTGTAGTATATAATGGATGTGCCCTGTATGGTGTAGTATATAGAGGATGTGTCCTGTATGGTGTAGTATATAGAGGATGTTTCCTGTATGGTGTAGTATAAAGAGGATGTGTCCTGTATGGTGTAGTATATAGAAGATGTGTTCTGCGTGGTGTAGTATATAATGGATGTGCCCTGTATGGTGTAGTATATAGAGGATGTGTCCTGTATGGTGTAGTATATAGAGGATGTGTCCTGTGTGGTGTAGTATATAGAGAATGTGTCCTGTGCGGTGTAGTATATAGAGGATGTGTCCTGTGTGGTGTAGTATATAGAGGATGTGCCCTGTGTGGTGTAGTATATAGAGGATGTGTCCTGTGTGGTATAGTATATAGAGGATGTGTCCTCTGTGTGTGGTGTAGTATAGAGGATTTGTCCTGTGTGGTGTAGTATATAGAGGATTTGTCGTGTGTGATGTAGTATATAGAGGATTTGTCGTGTGTGGTGTAGTATATATAGAGGATGTGTCCTGTGTGGTGTAGTATATAGAGGATTTGTCCTGTGTGGTGTAGTATATAGAGGATGTGTCCTGTGTGGTGTAGTATATAGAGGATGTGTCCTATGTGGTGTAGTATATAGAGGATGTGTCCTGTGTGGTGTAGTATATAGAGGATGTGTCCTGTGTGTGGTGTAGTATATAGAGGATGTCTCCTGTGTGGTGTAGTATATAGAGGATGTCTCCTGTGTGGTGTAGTATATAGAGGATGTGTCCTGTGTGGTGTAGTATATAGAGGATGTGTCCTGTGTGGTGTAGTATATAGAGGATTTGTCCTGTGTGGTGTAGTATATAGAGGATGTGTCCTGTGTGGTGTAGTATATAGAGGATTTGTCCTGTGTGGTGTAGTATATAGAGGATGTGTCCTGTGTGGTGTAGTATATAGAGGATGTCTCCTGTGTGGTGTAGTAAATAGAGGATGTGTCCTGTGTGGTGTAGTATATAGAGGATGTGTCCTGTGTGTGGTGTAGTATATTGAGGATGTGTCCTGTGTGGTGTAGTATATAGAGGATTTGTCCTGTGTGGTGTAGTATATAGAGGATGTGTCCTGTGTGGTGTAGTATATAGAGGATGTGTCCTGTGTGGTGTAGTATATAGAGGATGTGTCCTGTGTGGTGTAGTATATAGAGGATGTGTCCTGTGTGGTGTAGTATATAGAGGATGTGTCCTGTGTGGTGTAGTATATAGAGGATGTGTCCTGTGTGGTGTAGTATATAGAGGATGTGTCCTGTGTGGTGTAGTATATAGAGGATGTGTCCTGTGTGGTGTAGTATATAGAGGATGTGTCCTGTGTGGTGTAGTATATAGAGGATGTGTCCTGTGTGGTGTAGTATATAGAGGATGTGTCCTGTGTGGTGTAGTATATAGAGGATGTGTCCTGTATGGTGTAGTATATAGAGGATGTCTCCTGTGTGGTGTAGTATATAGAGGATGTCTCCTGTGTGGTGTAGTATATAGAGGATGTGTCCTGTGTGGTGTAGTATATAGAGGATATGTCCTGTGTGGTGTAGTATATAGAGGATGTCTCCTGTGTGGTGTAGTATATAAAGAATGTGTCCTGTGTGGTGTAGTATATAGAGAATGTGTCCTGTGTGGTGTAGTGTATATAGAGGATGTGTTCTGCGTGTTGTAGTATTTAGAGGATGTGTCCTGTGTGGTGTAGTATATAGAGAATGTGTCCTGTGTGGTGTAGTATATAGAGGATGTGTCCTGTGTGGTGTAGTATATAGAGGATGTGTCCTGTATGGTGTAGTATATAGAGGATGTCTCCTGTGTGGTGTAGTATATAGAGGATGCGTCCTGTATGGTGTAGTATATAGAGTATGTCTCCTGTGTGATGTAGTATATTGAGGATGTCTCCTGTGTGGTGTAGTATATAGAGGATGCGTCCTGTGTGGTGTAGTATATAGAGGATGTGTCCTGTGTGGTGTAGTATATAGAGGATGTGTCCTGTGTGGTGTAGTATATAGAGGATGTGTCCTGTGTGGTGTAGTATATAGAGGATATGTCCTGTGTGGTGTAGTATATAGAGGATATGTCCTGTGTGGTGTAGTATATAGAGGATGTGTCCTGTGTGGTGTAGTATATAGAGGATATGTCCTGTGTGGTGTAGTATATAGAGGATATGTCCTGTGTGGTGTAGTATATAGAGGATGTGTCCTGTGTGGTGTAGTATATAGAGGATGTGTCCTGTTTGGTGTAGTATATAGAGGATGTGTCCTGTGTGGTGTAGTATATAAAGGATGTGTCCTGTGTGGTGTAGCATAGAGAGAATGTGTCCTGTGTGGTGTAGTATATAGAGGATGTGTCCTGTGTGGTGTAGTATATAGAGGATGTGTCCTGTGTGGTGTAGTATATAGAGGATGTGTCCTGTGTGGTGTAGTATATAGAGGATGTGTCCTGCGTGGTGTAGTATATAGAGGATGTGTACTGTGTGGTGTAGTATATAGAGGATGTGTCCTGTGTGGTGTAGTATATAGAGGATATGTCCTGTGTGGTGTAGTATATAGAGGATGTGTCCTGTGTGGTGTAGTATATAGAGGATGTGTCCTGTTTGGTGTAGTATATAGAGGATGTGTCCTGTGTGGTGTAGTATATAAAGGATGTGTCCTGTGTGGTGTAGTATATAGAGGATGTGTCCTGTGTGGTGTAGTATATAGAGGATGTCTCCTGTGTGGTGTAGTGTATATAGAGGATGTGTCCTGTGTGGTGTAGTATATAGAGGATATGTCCTGTGTGGTGTAGTATATAGAGGATGTCTCCTGTGTGGTGTAATATATAGAGGATGTCTCCTGTGTGGTGTAGTATATAGAGGATGCGTCCTGTATGGTGTAATATATAAAGGATGTGTCCTGTGTGGTGTAGTATATAGAGAATGTCTCCTGTATGGTGTAGTATATAGAGGATATGTCCTGTATATAGAGGATTTCTTCTCTCTCCTGACTTGGTCCTGCTCCGTCCTCCTTGATGTATAATAAATGAATTCGACTCTTCGGAGCAGCCCCCGTGACTCGCCGCCCCTTCCTGGTTTTCCGCCCCCTCACTACTAGGCGCTGGGATTTCTGGATACAACAGATGATTATGAAGGAAAACTATGTGAATATGTTCATGAGTGAAAGTTTCTCTTCCGCTCTGGTCTCGCGTCTCTTCTGTCGTCTTCTCGCTTCTTCTGACCTTTCATTCGGAATCTTTGGAACCTGCTGAGGAATTCTGGAGAATAAAGGCGCAGTGAGTAGATCTGTTCTCACCCGGGCGAGGAATGCGCTGACGACCGCCCTGTGTCCGTGTATATAGCGATTGTCAGGACCGTGTATATATTGTATCCGCAGTTATCAGGTGCGGCTCAGATTTCATTGATTATGAAACAATAGTGAGACGGACAATGCGGAATTCTAAGAAGAACAATAACAATGTAATCGTGATTTGTAACATTTTATATGGCAGAGCTGAGATTGTCACATTCATCAGATCTGAGGGTGTCTCTCTGTGATATTACAATGTGGTGTGTGTTTACATGGGACTGCAAGCTTGTACCCCGCAGTGGTTATAGGCTGTGACCCTCAGGCACTTCAGATTCAGAAACAGATTGTGAGCCTCAACGAGGAGTGGTGTGGAAATATATAATGGCGCCATAGAAGCGAACAAAATAAATAGAGACCCAGGTGGAATATGTAACTTATTAGAAGGTCTATGATGTCAGGCGGAAGACCCCTAGAGTACGTAGTTAGGGGCTGAGCTGCATGGATGGTGAGGATTAGTGCCCCCTGATGACTCTTGGCATGACGTATAATTGTGCCTGTCATTAAACTGGAAAGTGTTAATATTGTACATAAGATGACTTCCCAAGAAGAGAGAGGCGACTATGATTATATGAAAGGGGCTAATCTGCCCCCGCTCTGATCTTCACCGGCTTATGGGTCTCCATGTCTTACTCAATGAGTTCAGGTTTCTCATTCAGTTGCATTGCCCCCGGTGTATAATATCCAGCCCCATCCCCCCATTGTATAACATCCGGCCCCATCACCCCCAGTGTATAACATCCGGCCCCATCACCCCCAGTGTATAACATCCGGCCCCATCACCCCCAGTGTATAACATCCGGCCCCATCACCCCCAGTGTATAACATCCGGCCCCATCACCCCCAGTGTATAACATCCGGCCCCATCCCCCCCAGTGTATAACATCCGGCCCCATCACCCCCAGTGTATAACATCCGGCTCCATCACCCCCAGTGTATAACATCCGGCTCCATCACCCCCAGTGTATAACATCCGGCCCCATCACCCCCAGTGTATAACATCCGGCCCCATCACCCCCAGTGTATAACATCCGGCCCCATCACCCCCGGTGTATAACATCCGGCCCCATCACCCCCAGTGTATAACATCCGGCCCCATCCCCCCCAGTGTATAACATCCGGCCCCATCACCCCCAGTGTATAACATCCGGCCCCATCACCCCCAGTGTATAACATCCAGCCCCATCACCACCAGTGTATAACATCCGGCCCCATCACCCCCAGTGTATAACATCCGGCCCCATCACCCCCAGTGTATAACATCCGGCCCCATCCCCCCCAGTGTATAACATCCGGCCCCATCACCCCCAGTGAATAACATCCGGCCCCATCACCCCCAGTGTATAACATCCGGCCCCATCCCCCCCAGTGTATAACATCCGGCCCCATCACCCCCAGTGAATAACATCCGGCCCCATCACCCCCAGTGTATAACATCCGGCCCCATCCCCCCCAGTGTATAACATCCGGCCCCATCCCCCCCAGTGTATAACATCCGGCCCCATCCCCCCCAGTGTATAACATCCGGCCCCATCACCCCCAGTGTATAACATCCGGCCCCATCACCCTCAGTGTATAACATCCGGCCCCATCACCTCCAGTGTATAACATCCGGCCCCATCACCGCCAGTGTATAACATCCGGCCCCATCACCCCCAGTGTATAACATCCGGCCCCATCACCCCCAGTGTATAACATCCGGCCCCATCCCCCCCAGTGTATAACATCCGGCCCCATCACCCCCAGTGTATAACATCCAGCCCCATCACCCCCAGTGTATAACATCCGCCCCATCACCCCCGGTGTATAACATCCACCCCATCACCCCCAGTGTATAATGTCGCGGGCGGAGGAGGGGACGCTGCGCTCTCCCACTGCTCGGGTCCGGCTGCCGCTGCTGCTGCTCGGTGGCTCGAGCGATGGGCCGGATCCCGGGGACTCGAGCGGCGCTCCTCGCCCGTGAGTGAAAAGGGGTTGGTTTGGTTTTAGGGATATTGTCCGTGACGCCACCCTCGGTTGTGGTGATTTTGTGGACACCACCGCTGCTCTGGACGGGGATCCCGGGGGCGGTGACAAGGAGCAGCTTTGTTGTTAATTCTCCCCTCCGTGGGTAGGGGGTTGGTTGTCCCGGGGCCCGGTGATGGGGTAGGGATGGATGACAGGCGGGTTGCGGGGCCTGATGAGGTGCAGGGTCGCGGGGGCAGCGCTGTGCCGCACGGCACGGTGGTACTCACTCAGCCCAATGATGAGGACACAGTTCACGGTAAAACAAGCGGCTGGATGGACGGGTCCTTCGGACGGCTGCGGTGTTGTTGCTCCCAGCAGGTTAGTGGTGACTGTCTCTTCCCTGCACCTAAGATGTTTGTACGGTTCCAATGGGTTCCCACCGGTAACCCGCTCCCCGGCTTGGATATGGGCCCGAGGAGCCCCTTTTGCCCGCAGGCGCTGGCCCTGAGAAACGGTTGCCTTGGCGGTGGCAGTGTCTCCCTCACTAGGTTGGACTGTTGCCTTCTGTCGGGACTTGACTGTTTGGAAACCCAGGAGGTCCCCTTCACTAACGGATTCGGCAAATTCACGGCGACTCCTAGCCTTGCCGGGGTCCGAAAAGCCCCTTCCACTGGTGCTGGCTTCTCTTTGCGTACCGGTCCGGTACCGCCGGGCCACCACCCGTCCACGGTCCTTACGGTAGACTCCAATCGGCCACTCCTGCAGACGGTCACCACCGTCTGCCAAACTTGCTGTCTCGCCCGGGCCACACACCCGGATGCTGTCAGTTAGTTGCTCTGCTACTCCACTTTCCTCCTTCCTCTGTCACTGTCCAAACTCAACTGTCTGTTTTCCCGCTTCCAGGACTGTGAACTCCTCGGTGGGTGGGACCAACCGCCTGGCCCACCCCCTGGTGTGAACATCAGCCCCTGGAGGAAGGCAACAAGGGTTTTGTGTCTGACCTTGATGTGCCTGCTGGGAGTGTGGGGTGTTGTGGTGTTGTTCTCTGTGGCCCCTGGCTTGTCCAGGGCGCCACATTCCCCCTTAGTTAAATGCAGACCGTGCTCGGGCTGCCCGTCCATCACTGGTTTTATTTTCACCAACTGGAAAATAGAAAAATGTAAAACGGTAACAGACATACAATTATAATAACATCTTCCCACATCGGGAGGTACTGTTACTTAAACGTTGCAACGGTTACGGCTTCCGCTCTCACCCACCCAAGCAACCTGGCCCTGATGCTGCTCCTAAGCAAACAGGCAGCACTCCTTGACCCCAGTCCTGCACAAATTGCCCGAGCGGGTTCTGTCCTTTTCAGGGGACCCACGTCCATGGGGACCCTCTGAAACATCCCAGAGGATTGCCACCGGTTCCGGTGGTGGCTGGGCCCCAGCCTGCTCCACTGCGGGCCCTTCCTCCAATCTGCCTCTCCGGAGGCGGTTACGGTAGAAGCCACAACATAATTATTTACAGGCCACAAGTTTGTGGTTGCCTTGCAAGTTCTCAGGCATGTTCATAGTAGTTTCTATGCAAAGTGGTGAAGGGGGGTCCCAACAGGGACCAGTTGCCGGCTACGACCGGTTAAAAATCACGGTAGTAAATCAGATGAATCTTCGGTAATCATTGACTTATCATTCATTTTCAAAAACTTTCAAACTTTTAAACACAGGTGGTCCCAACGGGGACGACTTGCGGTGAGGACCGCTAACATCGGGCCGGCTACCACCGGAGGGAGTCGGCCCACTCGGGGACCGAACGGTACTTCGGGTTCTCTTTCCACGTGCAGTGCAGCCCTGCACCACTGATTGCTGTTGGGAATGGTGGTGGAAGCAGCGTACTCGGGACCTCGTCCTGCATCAGCTGCACTCCCTCCGGGTCCCCTGCTGCGGTAGCGATTCCCGTCTCCCACTCAATCAAGGCTGGCTCAGGAGTTTGGGTGGCTTGATCACGGCACGGCACACTCGCGGTGGCCCCTTGCTCGCAGGCCCACATCACGACGACCATCCTGCGCATCTCCGCCCTCCAATCTAGTAGCTGCTGCAGGCTCTGCACCCTCACCTTGAGGCAGAACCGTCCCAGCTCCCGCTCCAGCCAAGCAGCGGTCCCAGCGGGGAGCTCACCCGGGCCGCAATCTTCGAAGGCTACTCCGCCTCTCTTCCCCCAGAGCTTGGATGCTCCAGTGGTGGGCGCTTCCGCGCTCCAGCCCGGGGACGCCGCCATCTCCGCATCGGTTTCTCAGCAGCCTCGGCTACACGCGGCTGGCCGCCATTTCGTCCCCCTTAGCCTCTTTCCGGCTCCTCCTCTATTGGGGCGGGGTTTAGGCCTTCGCGCCTCCACTACTCGAGGAGACGCTCGAGCGGGAACTCTTCGCGCCCAAGATGGCGGTTTTTCAAATCTTCCGGCCGGACACCTCTGGCGGTAACAAGGCGCACCTCCACCAGACGGCAGAGCGGTAAGATCCTGTTCGTGATGCCAAGTTGTCGCGGGCGGAGGAGGGGACGCTGCACTCTCCCACTGCTCGGGTCCGGCTGCCGCTGCTGCTGCTCGGTGGCTCGAGCGATGGGCCGGATCCCGGGGACTCGAGCGGCGCTCCTCGCCCGTGAGTGAAAAGGGGTTGGTTTGGTTTTAGGGATATTGTCCGTGACGCCACCCACGGTTGTGGTGATTTTGTGGACACCACCGCTGCTCTGGATGGGGATCCCGGGGGCGGTGACAGGGAGCAGTTTTGTTGTTAATTCTCCCCTCCGTGGGTAGGGGGTTGGTTGTCCCGGGGCCCGGTGATGGGGTAGGGATGGATGACAGGCGGGTTGCGGGGCCTGATGAGCTGCAAGGTCGCGGGGGCAGCGCTGTGCCGCACGGCACGGTGGTACTCACTCAGCCCAATGATGAGGACACAGTTCACGGTAAAACAAGCGGCTGGATGGACGGGTCCTTCGGACGGCTGCGGTGTTGTTGCTCCCGGCAGGTTAGCGGTGACTGTCTCTTCCCTGCACCTAAGATGTTTGTACGGTTCCAATGGGTTCCCACCGGTAACCCGCTCCCCGGCTTGATATGGGCCGGAGGAGCCCCTTTTGCCCGCAGGCGCTGGCCCTGAGAAACGGTTGCCTTGGCGGTGGCGGTGTCTCCCTCACTAGGTTGGACTGTTGCCTTCTGTCGGGACTTGACTGTTTGGAAACCCAGGAGGTCCCCTTCACTAACGGATTCAGCAAATTCACGGCGACTCCTAGCCTTGCCGGGGTCCGAAAAGCCCCTGCCACTGGTGCTGGCTTCTCTTTGCGTACCGGTCTGGTACCGCCGGGCCACGACCTGTCCACGGTCCTTACGGTAGACTCCAATCGGCCACTCCTGCAGACGGTCACCACCGTCTGCCAACCTTGCTGTCTCGCCCGGGCCACACACCCGGACGCTGTCAGTCAGTTGCTCTGCTACTCCACTTTCCTCCTTCCTCTGTCACTGTCCAAACTCAACTGTCTGTTTTCCCGCCTCCAGGACTGTGAACTCCTCGGTGGGTGGGACCAACCGCCTGGCCCACCCCCTGGTGTGAACATCAGCCCCTGGAGGAAGGCAACAAGGGTTTTGTGTCTGACCTTGATGTGCCTGCTGGGAGTGTGGGGTGTTGTGGTGTAGTTCTCTGTGGCCCCTGGCTTGTCCAGGGCGCCACAATAACATCCAGCCCCATCACCCCCGGTGTATAACACCCGGCCCCATCACCCCCGGTGTATAAAATCCGGCCCCATCACGCCCGGTGTATAACATCCGGCCCCATCACCTACGGTGTATAACATCCGCCCCATCACCCCCGGTGTATAACATCCGGCCCCATCACCCCCAGTGTATAACATCCAACCCCATCACCCCCAGTGTATAACACCCGGCCCCATCACCCCTGGTGTATAACATCCGGCCCCATCACCCCCAGTGTATAACATCCGGCCCCATCACCCCCAGTGTATAACATCCAGCCCCATCACCCCCAGTGTATAACATCCGGCCCCATCACCCCCAGTGTATAACATCCAGCCCCATCACCCCCAGTGTATAACATCCAGCCCCATCACCCCCAGTGTATAACATCCAGCCCCATCACCCCCAGTGTATAACATCCGGCCCCATCACCCCCAGTGTATAACATCCAGCCCCATCACCCCCAGTGTATAACATCCAGCCCCATCACCCCCATTGTATAACATCCGGCCCCATCACCCCCAGTGTATAACATCCAGCCCCATCACCCCCAGTGTATAACATCCGGCCCCATCACCCCCAGTGTATAACATCCGGCACCATCACCCCCAGTGTATAACATCCGGCCTCATCACCCCCCAGTGTATAACATCCAGCCCCATCACCCCCAGTGTATAACATCCGGCCCCATCACCCCCCAGTGTATAACATCCGGTCCCATCACCCCCGGTGTATAACATCCTGCCCCATCACCTCCGGTGTATAACATCCGGCCCCATCACCCCCGGTGTATAACATCCGGCCCCATCACCCCCGGTGTATAACATCCGGCCCCATCACCTCCGGTGTATAACATCCAGCCCCATCACCCCCGGTGTATAACATCCAGCCCCTCACCCCCAGTGTATAACATCCGGCCCCATTACCCCCAGTGTATAACATCCAGCCCCATCACCTCCAGTGTATAACATCCGGCCCCATCACCCCTAGTGTATAACATCCGGCCCCATCACCCCCAGTGTATAACATCCGGCCCCATCACCCCCAGTGTATTATCAGGCTGGGAAGGCCCATGGTTATTTGGCCCTTCCCAGGCTAAAAATACTAGCCCCCAGCCACCCCAGAGTTGGCACAACCATTAGATGCTCAAATTCTGGCCCTTTACCTGGCTTTTTACGATTGCCCTGGGGTGGTGGCAACTGGGGTAATACTTGTGGGGTTAATATCAGCTGTGAATTGTCAGCTGGCATGAAGCCCAGGGGTTAGTAATGGGGAGGTGTCTATCAGACATCCCTATTACTAACCCGGTACGTGAAAGAAAAAATGACATAAAAAACGAGACTTCAAATAGAGAAGTAGGTAAGTTATCGCTGCTGCGGCTATAAATGTGGTCGCCCATGTTTCTTATACGTGAGCTCATGTGCCAAATAATTTCTAACTTTTCTCAATAAAGCATCGAGCGAGGCAGGAAAAGTTGCAAATTGCAGGCTGACAAAAGAGTGGAGTCCTGACAGTGGATATATTGCACAGAGTTTATGTGACGCCCTGGACTAGCCAGGTAGTCACAGACAGGCCCTTGCACAAACACCCATCCCCATAAAAAGGTAACAACAGCCAACCACAAAACTTTGGTTACCTCCCTCAGAGCTTAATGGACACACCAGGGGGCGGAGCCAGGCGGTTGGCTACACCCACCGAGGAGTTCAGAGGGCCTGAGGCAGGGAGTGCAGGTCAAGTCAAGTTCAGTCCAGTAGGCAGTCAAGTTCAGTAGTCAGAGGAGAGGAGTAAACGTCTGACAGGGGTCTGGGTCGTTGCCTGGACACCCTTTGGCCAAGAGGCAGACGGTGGTCACCGCCTGCAGGAGCCGGGAAGACTGCCTGGTGGAACCGTAAGGGACCGGTACATTGTAGTGGCCCACTGGTACCGAACCGGGGAACCGACTGGAAACCGGAGCACACAGGGAGGTACTCAGACCCTGAAACGAGGTCCCAAATCTACCGGACTAAGTTAATTCACTGATTGAGGGCTAGACTTTAGGTCCTTTCCCAACCAAGTCCCGACTGAAGACAACAGCCCAACGAGGGGGATAGAAAGCCACCGCACAGGCAGAGAGATCCCACGGGCCAGTGTCTACGGGCAAACGGGCTCTCCCGACACACACACAGCCGGGGAGCGGACTCCCGTCGCTGAAGCGCAGGCAGTCCACAGCTACAAAACGAGGTGCAGGAGAAAGGCGGGGACCACCAACCCGGGTGGGGGACCAGACGCAGCCGGCTGCGGGCACCGACCACCATCTTTTTGGTTTACCAGAGACTCCGGTGTATCTGTCAGAGTGAGTACCGGGCCGCGCACCGCACCGCCCCGCACCACATCAATCCGCCTGCACCCTCACCACCGGGCCCCGGGACCATCAACCCCTTATCTACGGAGGGGTCAACACCTGGCTGCGTAACACCGTCCCCGGGGGCCTAGTAAACAGCAGCGGTGGTATCTACATTCACCAAAGCCTGTGGGTGGCATCACGAACTTAACTCAAACCACGGCCCCGGCCGTAAACCTACCTATCAACCCCCTACGTAGCGCCAGCATCCTTTAAGAGCGACGTGACCCCGGGTCCGGAGGCGCTCGAGCCACCCACCGACGAGCCCGGATCCGAGCGGCTCGGCTGCAGCTGAGCGCGGGGCGGTACATTTAGCTTTAGCTTAGAAAACTAAGTAAATTATTGGTGGTGGCTTTTCGCTATGGGCCAGGAGTGAATAGTGCTTGACAGGAATGAGAATGTTGTGACATGTCTGCACCAAAGTGTATCTAGAGCGACGGAGGACACGTGACTGTCTGGGTTATGGGGCGGGGAGCATTTTCCTGCCAGGAGTCGGTCCTATTTTAGGGACTAGAAGGTAAGCTGCTTTGGTATGTGACGGCCAGTTAGGAGTGATTGCTGAAGTGTTTCAGCATTTGCTTGTGAACCACGAGCAGTGGCGAAAAACCCAAACAGCCCAAGAATGGAGAAGTGTGAGCAGATCAGATGGGAACAAATACGGGGCAGGTGCAAAGAGAGGGGCAGGAGGCACCGGATGATCCAGAGAACGGCAAAGACAGGTGCAGAGTCAGAGAACCAAGAGGGGACTGTACAGGAGGAGCTCAAGAGGCACCGGTCTGAGAGAGCCACCAGTGTGAGAGAGGCACAAGTGTGGGAGAGAGGCACCGGTGTGAGAGAGGCACTGGTGTGGGAGAGAGGCACTGGTGTGGGAGAGAGGCACTGGTGTGGGAGAGAGGCACTGGTGTGAGAGAGGCACCGGTGTGAGAGAGGCACCGGTGTGAGAGAGGCACCAGTGTGGGAGAGAGGCACCGGTGTGAGAGAGGCACCGGTGTGAGAGAGGCACCGGTGTGGGAGAGAGGCACTGGTGTGAGAGAGGCACCGGTGTGAGAGAGGCACCGGTGTGGGAAATAGGCACCAGTGTGAGAGAGGCACCAGTGTGTGAGAGAGGCACCAGTGTGGGAGAGGCACCGGTGTGAGAGAGGCACCGGTGTGGGAAATAGGCACCAGTGTGAGAGAGGCACCAGTGTGTGAGAGAGGCACCAGTGTGGGAGAGGCACCGGTGTGAGAGAGGCACTGGTGTGAGAGATTCACCGATGTGGGAGAGGCACCGGTGTGGGAGAAGCACCGGTGTGGGAGAAACACCTGCATTGTAGAGGCACTGTTGATTGAGAGGCACTGTTGTGGGAGAGACACCGGTGTGGGATACGGCACAAATCTGATCAGTACAGCCAGGATAGTGCTCATAAGAGTGTGAACTGGAGGCAAGTGATTGTCTGAGACAGAGCGGGTGCAATGTGCAGAATAGATATCCTAAGGCTTGGGCGTGCAGGGAGCCTTGAAACATTGAAAGAGTAATCGGCATTTTAATTTGTATTTAATAAATCAATAATATGCATAAAAATAAGAAACTTTGCAATATATCACATCAGACAAATCTGCTTCTTCTCCTCTTGGACTGATCTTTCATTCACAAGTCAGTGGTAAAATCTGTCATTTTTATACTCAGTGAAGACAGATTTTCCCATTACTGAGATAAGAATTACAGTTGGTGGTTTTAAAATTCTATGGTGGAGGAGGAGCTAGAGGCGGAAACACACAGAGGGGGAGGAGCTAGAGGCAGAGACATACAGAGAGGGAGGAGATAGAGGCAGAGACATACAGAGGGGGAGGAGCTAGAGGCGGAGACATACAGAGGGGTAGGAGCTAGAGGCGGAAATAGACAGAGGGGGATGAGCTAGAGGTGGAGACATACAGAGGGGGAGGAGCTAGAGGCAGAGACAGACAGAGGGGGAGGAGCTATAGGCAAAAGACATACAGAGGGGGAGGAGCTAGAGGCCGACAGACATTCTGCTGCAAGTTCTCCTGAAACTTCAGTTACATTCCTCTATAGAATTTTATCAGCACCAACTGCCGTTTCTGATCTCAGTCAAGGCAAAAACTGTCGTCACTGAATGCAGAAATTATACACTTTACCTATGAATTGAGAATGAATGATCAGCCCAGGAGGAGAAAAAAGCAAATTTCTCTGATAAGACCTATTACAAACGCCATTTTCAGTAACTTATACAGTGACATGCAAAAGTTTGTGCACCCCTGGTCAAAATTACTTTTATTGTGAACAATTAAGCAAGTTGAAGTTGAAATTATCTCTAAAAGCCATAAAGTTACAGATGACACATTTCCTTCATCTTTTATTATATTTTAAAATTTATAAAAAAAAAAAAGAAAAGTGGGCTGATGCAAAAGTTTGGGCACCCTGCATGGTTAGTACCTAGTAGCACCCTCTTTGACAGTGTCACAGCTTGTAAACGCTTTTCGTAGCAGCCAAGAGTCTTTCAATTCTTGTTTCATCTATTCTGTCTTGGAGATGTCTTCCAGTTCTGTGAGATTCCTGGCTTGTCCTGCATACACTGCTCTTCCTTGGAGATGTTTTCCAGTTCTGTGAGACTCCTGGCTCGTCTTGTCTGCACTGCTCTTTTGGGGTCTAGCCACAGATTTTCAAATCAGAGGACTGTGAGGGCCATTGTAAAACCTTCAGCTTGCACCTTTTGAGGTTGTCTATTGTGGATTTTGACCTGTGTTTAGGATCATTATCTTTGTAGAAGTCATCCTCTTTTCTCCTCTTTCCTCCTCTTTCCTCTTCTTTTCACCTTCAGCTTTTTTACAGATGGTGTTATGTTTGCATCAAGAATTTGTTGAGATTTCATTGAATCCATTCTTTTCTCTACCCGTTAAATGTTCCCCGTGCCTTTGACTGCAACACAAACCCAAAGCATGATCAATCCACCCCATGCTTAATGGTTGGCGATATATTCTTTTCCTGAAATTCTGTGCCCTTTTTTTCACACATAGCTTTGATCATTGTGGACAGAGTTCTATTTTATCCTCATCGGTCCACAGGACTTGTTTCCACAATGCATCAGGCTTGTTTAGATGTTCTTTTGAAGACTTCTGATGCTGAATGTTATGGCGAGGATGCAGGAGAGGTTTTCTTCTCATGACTCTTCCATGAGGACCATATTTGTGCAGGTGCCTCTGAACAGTAGAACAATGTACCACAACTCCAGAGTCTGATAAATCTTCCTGAAGGTCTTTTCCAGTCACACAGGGGCTCTGATTTGCATCTAGCCATCCTACCAGCAGCTCTCACAGAAATTTTGCTTCGTCTTCCAGACCTTATCTTCACCTCCACTTTTCCTGGTAAAGGTCATTTCTTAATTACATTTCAAACTGAGGAAAGGACAACCTGAAAACGCTTTGCTGTCTTTTTATAGCCTTCTCCTGCTTTGTGGGCCTCCACCATTTTCCTTTTCAGAGTGCTAGGCAGCTGCTTAGAAGAACCCATGGCTGCTGATTTTTGGCGCAAGGTTAGAGGAGGCTCTGCTTTTATACAGCTGGGAAATTTGCGTCACCGGCCTTTCCTAACGATGATGGTGAACAAGCCATAACCCTAACAGGCTATCTAAGGTCTGAAAACTTGGTCAAAGTTATCTGAGCTCACAAATCTCCAAGGGTGTCCAAACTTTTGCATCAGAACATTTTCTATTTTTATTAATTTTAAAATGTAAAAGATGAGAATAAATATATTTTTCGCCTACAATACAAAGGAAATGTGTCATCTGTAACCTTCTGCCTTTTAGAGATCATTTCATCTTCATCTTGCTCAACTGTTCATAATAACAGTAATTTTGACCAGGGGCGCACAAACTTTTGCATGCCACAGTAATGTGCCAATTTATGGTGGACGGTGGTGCCTCTGAGTATAGTCCATGGCTATTCTCTACCACAAGGATATGCTAGTCCAGATTATAGTAGAACCATAAAAAGATGATTCAACATTTAAAAGCAAAAACATTAAAAAGCCAAAATAAACGTAAAAAAACCCCCAACAACAATAATTGCAAAACAAAGAATGAATAGAAATTAACCCTAACAGTGTCTGAAAGCGAGAATGTGTCTCTATAGGTCAAAATGCTGTTGTTTTGCAGTATATAGATCATACAATCAAAAAGCTTAAAAAAAAATATAAATATATATATATTGTAAATATATGTATATATATAAATATATATATACAGTCATATGAAAAAGTTTGGGCACCCCTATTAATGTTAACCTTTTTTCTTTATAACAATTTGGGTTTTTGCTACTTCAGTTTCATATATCTAATAACTGATGGACTGAGTAATATTTCTAGATTGAAATGAGATTTATTGTACTAACAGAAAATGTGCAATCCGCATTTAAACAAAATTTGACCGGTGCAAAAGTATGGGCACCTCAACATAAAAGTGACATTAATATTTTGTAGATCCTCCTTTTGCAAAAATCACAGCCTCTAGTGGCTTCCTGTAGCTTTTAATGAGTTCCTGGATCCTGGATGAAGGTAGATTTGACCATTCCTGGTTACAAAACAATTCAAGTTCAGTTAGGTTTGATGGTCGCCGAGCATGGACAGCCGCTTCACATCATCCCACAGATGTTCAATGATATTCAGGTCTGGGGACGGGGATGGCCATTCCAGAACATTGTAATTGTTCCTCTGCATGAATGCCTGAGTAGATTTGGAGCGGTGTTTTGGATCATTGTCTTGCTGAAATATCCATCCCCTGCGTAACTTCAACTTCATCACTGATTCTTGCACATTATTGTCAAGAATCTGCTGATACTGAGTTGAATCCATGCGACCCTCAACTTTAACAAGATTCCCGGTGCTGGCATTGGCCACACAGCCCCAAAGCATGATGGAACCTCCACCAAATTTTACTGTGGGTAGCAAGTGCTTTTCTTGGAATGCCGTGTTTTTTGCCTCCATGCATAACGCCTTTTTGTATGACCAAACAACTCAATCTTTGTTTCATCAGTCCACAGGACCTTCTTCCAAAATGTAACTGGCTTGTCCAAATGTGCTTTTGCATACCTCAGGCGACTCTGTTTGTGGCGTGCTTGCAGAAACGGCTTCTTTCGCATCACTCTCCCATACAGCTTCTCCTTGTGCAACGTGTGCTGTATTGTTGACCAATGCACATTGACACCATCTGCAGCAAGATGCTGCTGCAGGTCTTTGGAGGTGGTCTGTGGATTGTCCTTGACTGTTCTCACCATTCTTCTTCTCTGCCTTTCTGATATTTTTCTTGGCCTGCCACTTCTGGCCTTAACAAGAACTGTACCTGTGTTCTTCCATTTCCTTACTATGTTCCTCACAGTGGAAACTGACAGTTTAAATCTCTGAGACAACTTTTTGTATCCTTCCCCTGAACAACTATGTTGAATAATCTTTGTTTTCAGATCATTTGAGAGTTGTTTTGAGGAGGCCATGATGCCACTCTTCATAGGAGATTCAAATAGGAGAACAACTTGCAAGTGGCCACCTTAAATACCTTTTCTCATGATTGGATACACCTGCCTATGAAGTTCAAAGCTCAATGAGGCTACAAAACCAATTTAGTGCTTCAGTAAGTCAGTAAAAAGTAGTTAGGAGTGTTCAAATCAAGAAATTGATAAGGGTGCCCATACTTATGCATCTGTCAAATTTAGTTTAAATGCAGATTGCACATTTTCTGTTAGTACAATAAACCTCATTTCAATCCAGAAATTTTACTGAGTCCATCAGTTATTAGATATATGAAACTGAAATAGCAAAAACCCAAATTGTTATAAAGAAAAAAGGTTAGCATTAATAGGGGTGCTCAAACTTTTTCATATGACTGTATATATTTATTTATATATATATATATATATATATATATATATATATATATATATATATATATATATATATGTATATATATATATATATATATATATATATTTCCCCCTTTTCCTGTTTAAAAATAGAGAAATATACAAATTTGGTTTTGCTGCATCTATAAAAGTCTGATCTATTAAAATATAAATGTAGTTAAAAAAATGTAAACATATTTGCAATTTTCCGGTTGGCGCACTTCCTTAAAAAAGCGAATAAAAAGCAATAAAAACTTTGCATTTGCCTTAGTTTAGTATCTATAAAATGCCAACTTGTAATGCAAAATACAAGTCCTTTCCCAGTATAATGGGCGGAAAAAATGAAAAAAGTTACGAGTTTGAGAAAATCCAAATTTTTTTTACAATTTTTTTTTAAATTGTTTGAATAAACAAAAATGTTTTTTATCGCAATAATCGCACTGAACTAGAAAATCATGTTCCAAGTTCCTTTTTACAATGAATTCCATAAAATAAAAAGAAACACAAAATCTAATGGCAGAAATACTTTTTTTTGTTTCTTCTTAGAATTTTTTTTAAACGCATTAGTGAAGTGAACGGTTTCATTCAAAACTACATCTTGTCCCGTAGAAAACGAAACCTGATACGGCCGGAACGAAACCGAAAAAAAAAGTTACCGTATTTTCCGGTTATAAGACGCACTTCTTTCCTTCCAAAACTATGGGGGTACATCTTATAATCCGGATATTGCTTACCAGAGCGGCGGTGGTGGAGCGGGGTCACAGGAGGAAAAGTCGGCGATACTGAGTGCTCTGAGGAGGGCTGTCATTGCAGTGGAGCAACTCAGGAGGGTCACAGAACAAAGGGTTGGCGATGCGGTGTGCACCAATGATTTGAAAGTGGGCTGCAGGCTCCATTGATTCGCCAGCAGTTGATACAATGGACTTCAAGAAAATAGCCACGGAGCCAGCGCGTGCACAGATTGATGCGATGGACTTCAAGAAAATGGCCTCAAAATACTATCTGTACACGCACTGCCTCTGTATCCATTTTCTTGAAGTCAATCTTCAACCACGGGCAATTCAATGCAGCCTGCAGTTCACTGGCAGATCAATGGACCCTGTCGCTGCGACACCCCTGAGTCTACTGCATCACTGACCCTCCATCCACTGACCCTCCTGACCTGCGACACCCCCTTCTCTGAGTCCAACCCTCCATCCAGTGACCCTCCTGAGCCGCGAAACACCCTCTTCTGAGTCCGCTGTATCAGCGACCCTCCATCTAATGACCCTCCTGAGCCGCGAAACACCCTCTTCCGAGCCTGGTGCATCGCCGACCCTCCATCCACTGACCCTCCTGAGTTGCGACACCCCCTTCTTTGAGTCCACTGCATCACTAACTCTCCATCCACTGACCCTACTGAGCCATGACACCCCCTTCTCCGAGTCTGTTGCATTGCCGACTCTCCATCCACTGACCCTCCAGAGTCATGACACCTCCTCCTTCGAGTCCGCAGCATTACTGACCCTCCATCAACTGACCCTCCTGAGCCACGACACCCCTTCCTATGAGTCCGTTGCATCGCTGACTCTCAATCCATTGACTCTCCTGAGCCATGACACCCCCTCCTCCGAGTCCGCTGCTTTGCCTACCCTTCATCCACTGACCCTCCTGAGCCGCAACACCCCTTTTTTCGAGCCCACTACATCGACGACCCTCCGTACACTGACCCTCCTGAGCCGCGACACCCCTTCCTCTGAGTGAGCTGCATCGCCAACCCTCCATCCACTGACCCTCCTGAGCCGCGACACCCCCTCCTCCGAGTCAGCTGCATCGCCAACCCTCCATCCCCTGACCCTCCTGAGCCGCGACACCCCTTTCTCCGAGTCTGTTGCATTGCCAACTCTCCATCCACTGACCCTCCTCAGCCGCGACACCCCCTTCTTCGAGCCCGCTACATCGCCGACCCTTCCCCCTGGAGAGATATTTTAACATTAAAAACTATTTTTTCCTATTTTCTTCCTCTAAATTTGGGGTGCGTCTTATAATCTGGGGCGTTTTATAAAACGAAAAATACGGTATGGCTTTTGGAAATAGAGTCAAAAATTGGAAAAGCAAAAAAATGAAAGTAGAGGAAAAGGGATGAAAAATGTAACAACCTTCAAAATGATACATTTGGAAAACTCAGCTCTCCGGCATAACACAAAATCCCCTGTATTGCTACATTAATGCAAAAACAAAAAAGTATAAATTCTGCAGAAGGATGAAGGAAATATTGATACATAATAGGACTTTTTTCGCCACATTGCCTGCAGCCGGATTTCTTGGTGAACGGAAGGAGTTTGCAGGGACTTGTATAGAGGGAATCCTATATAATCCTCCTTATTTTTATGTGGACATTATATGCTGCTATGGGGCCGTGAAAAGGAGGCGCAGAGACGGGCCATGATATGTCCCTTATACTAGTGGCTGCCTGGATATGAAAGTGTTAAGTGGAAAGCCCCTTAAAGCCGTGCCAGAAAGGCACAGACGCTGAAGAACTGAATCGCTGGCCTGAAAATAACCCGAAAATTACACGTTTCATTTGCTGCACGTCTGTATTTAGCCTTTTCACTTTCCGCACCATCTAATTTACTGCAGAGCAGATTTAAGACCCTCGTATTATAGCGGTTTATGTCTCTATCAGAGTATGGCGGTAATATCCTATAGGGAAGGATAATAGCGCCAGCGAGTGCGGTGACTGCGCCACATTTATGCACTAAAAGCTACGAGGGCTCTGTGATTGGATCAGGTTTCCTAAAGTCTGAACTGTCCCAGAAATGTCACTAAATGTTACAGATAGTGATAGACCCGAACTGCAAAAGTCTGGATCTGTTCCACATGGGTTCAAAAGTCCCCGAGCACTGATCATTCTGAGAAAACTCCAGATAAACTCCAGAAACTCGAGGTAAAAAAATAAAAATAAAGAAAAAATAAAGAAAAATTGGGGAGAGCAGACGTGCTTTCAGCACCAAATCTGCATCTCTTGGCCCAAAAATGCACAAAACCAGGTTTGATACCGTTTCAGTGTGGTTTCCAGCCAGGAGGTGCAAATTTGGTGCTGAAAAGTCTGCATCAAGTTCAGGGACCCATTAGATGTGGCAATCCTGGGTGGCTGCATGCTGCTATTTTTAGGCTGGGGGGCCAAGAATCATGGGCCTCCCCAGCCTGAGAACACCAGCCCCCAGCTGTCGTGCTTTTTCTTGGCTGGATATCAAAATTGGGGGAGACCACACGCTGTTTTTTTAAATTAATTAAATAATTTTAAAAAGCTGGATGCGCACTTCTGGGGGCTGCAGCCTGTAGCTTTGGGCTTTATCTGTGCTGGGTGTCATAATATGGGAGGACCCTAAGCCAATTTAGTTATTTTTTTTATTTCTAGAGAAACACAGCATCTGTGATTGGTTGCAGTCAGGAACGCTGTGACACAGGGTGGGGGCGGATGTTACTGCAAACATATTATGTGTGCTCTGCACAGCACTATATGGCAATGTAGTGGCTGAAATGATGAGAAAATATTACATGTGTTTATTTTGTAAAACCTTTGGGATTATATGGCGGTATTATTATGGCTTTTTCACATTATTAACTTGGCACTATATGGCGGTGTGTTTGAGCAGAAATTTAGTATAATATTTGGAGACTATATGGCTGTATTGCGTGTGGCAGTATAATCTATATGGCAGTGTGTGGCTGAAATGATGAGAAAACCTTACGTGTTTATTTTGCAAAATATTTGGGAACTCTATGGCGGTTTTATGTGGGCTGTGCAAAGCATTATATGGCAATATCCAGCTGAAATGATGAGAATAAATGACATGTCTATTTGACATTTTATTTTAAGACGGTATTATGTGGTCTGCACATGGCAGTATAATATGACATGGTTAAGTGTAGGCTGTATTTATGAGACAAATGAGGTGAATACTTTGTATTTTAATTGGGGACTATATAGCGGCATTATGGGGGCTGTGTGTGGAAGTATTATGTTGAGACTATATGGCAATGTGTGGCTTAAATTATGAGAAAACATAAAGTGTTTATGTTGCAAAACATTTGGGGACTATATGGCAGTATTATGTGTGCTGTGCATAGCACTATATATATATATATATATATATATATATATATATATATATAGTTGTGTGTGACAGTGTTATTTTAGGTTTATATGCAATGTAGTACATGGCAATATTCAGGTTGATATGATGAGAATAAATGACATGTCTATTGTGCATATCATATGGGACAATATAGCGGTATTATATTAGTTGTGTGTGGCAGTATTATTTTGGGTTTATATGGCAATGTACAACCAAATATTATGAGAGTAAATGACGTGTCTATTTTGCCTATTATTTGGGGACTATATAGCGGTATTATGGTGGCTGTATACTGCAGTATTATCTTGGCACTAACTTCCTATGTTTATTTTGTAATATTTGGAGTACTGTATAGCGGTATTACAGTATGTGGACTTGAATGACAGTATTATGGAGGTGTACATGTTGAAAGAATTCAAATGACATTTTTCTATTTTGCATTTTAGTTGTAGACTATTAGACGGTATTATGTGGGCTGCACATGGCAGTATAATCTCACAATGACATTGTTACGTGTAGGCTGAAATTATGAGAAAAATTAGTTGGATATTATGTATTTTATTTGGAGACTATATAGCGGTATTGTGTGGGCTGTGTGTGGCAGTATTATATTGGCACCATATGGCGATGTAAGCTGAAATTTTGAGTGACAATATCCTATGTCTTTTGCATGTTATTTGGGAATGGTGGACTTTTTCAAAACTAGTCAAAAAGATCACTATAAAAAGGAAAAAAATCCCACGATGGCCTCGTACACTCAGGCCGCTTTCACTTCTGGGGATTTCTTTATTTTCTGCAAGTTTTGAAATTAAAAAAAATCCTTTAAGGAATAAATACAAACGAAGATGTATAAATAGAACCGTAAAACAATGCTTGAAGGTGAGAATCCCAGCGTAAGGCTGAGTTCACACGTTGCTTATTTGGTGCGGATTTGGTCCATGAGGTCATCAGTGGATTGGTCCATGAGGTCATCAGTGGATTGGTCCATGAGGTCATCAGTGGGTGGGTCCATGAGGTCATCAGTGGATTGGTCCATGAGGTCATCAGTGGGTTGGTCCATGAGGTCATCAGTGGCTGGGTTTATGAGGTCATAAGTGGGTTGGTCCATGAGGTCATCAGTGGGTTGGTCCATGAGGTCATCAGTGGGTTGGTCCATGAGTTCATCAGTAGGTGGGTTCATGAGGTCATCAGTGGGTTAGTCCATGAGGTTATCAGTAGGTGGGTTCATGAGGTCATCAGTGGGTTAGTCCATGAGGTCATCAGTAGGTGGGTTCATGAGGTCAGCAGTGGGTTAGTCCATGAGGTCATCAGTAGGTGGGTTCATGAGGTCAGCAGTGGGTTAGTCCATGAGGTCATCAGTGGCTGGTTTTATGAGGTCATCAGTGGGTTGGTCCATGAGGTCATCAGTGGGTTGGTCCATGATGTCATCAGTGGGTTGGTCCATGAGTTCATCAGTAGGTGGGTTCATGAGGTCATCAGTGGGTTAGTCCATGAGGTTATCAGTAGGTGGGTTCATGAGGTCATCAGTGGGTTAGTCCATGAGGTCATCAGTAGGTGGGTTCATGAGGTCATCAGTGGGTTAGTCCATGAGGTCATCAGTAGGTGGGTTCATGAGGTCATCAGTGGGTTAGTCCATGAGGTCATCAGTAGGTGGGTTCATGAGGTCATCAGTGGGTTAGTCCATGAGGTCATCAGTGGGTGGGTTCATGAGGTCATCAGTGGGTTAGTCCATGAGGTCATCAGTGGCTGGGTTTATGAGGTCATAAGTGGGTTGGTCCATGAGGTCATCAGTGGGTGGGTTCATTAGGTCATCAGTGGGTTGGTCCATGAGGTCATCAGTGGGTTGGTCCATGATGTCATCAGTGGGTTGGTCCATGAGTTCATCAGTAGGTGGGTTCATGAGGTCATCAGTGGGTTAGTCCATGAGGTTATCAGTAGGTGGGTTTATGAGGTCATCAGTGGGTTAGTCCATGAGGTCATCAGTGTGTGGGTTCATGAGGTCATCAGTGGGGTGGGTCCATGAGGTCATCAGTGGGTTGGTCCATGAGGTCATCAGTGGGTGGGTCCATGAGGTCATCAGTGGGTTAGTCCATGAGGTCATCAGTGGGTGGGTTCATGAGGTCATCAGTGGGTTAGTCCATGAGGTCATCAGTGGCTGGGTTTATGAGGTCATAAGTGGGTTGGTCCATGAGGTCATCAGTGGGTGGGTTCATGAGGTCAGCAGTGGGTTAGTCCATGAGGTCATCAGTGGCTGGTTTTATGAGGTCATCAGTGGGTTGGTCCATGAGGTCATCAGTGGGTTGGTCCATGATGTCATCAGTGGGTTGGTCCATGAGTTCATCAGTAGGTGGGTTCATGAGGTCATCAGTGGGTTAGTCCATGAGGTTATTAGTAGGTGGGTTCATGAGGTCATCAGTGGGTTAGTCCATGAGGTCATCAGTAGGTGGGTTCATGAGGTCATCAGTGGGTTAGTCCATGAGGTCATCAGTAGGTGGGTTCATGAGGTCATCAGTGGGTTAGTCCATGAGGTCATCAGTGGGTGGGTTCATGAGGTCATCAGTGGGTTAGTCCATGAGGTCATCAGTGGCTGGGTTTATGAGGTCATAAGTGGGTTGGTCCATGAGGTCATCAGTGGGTGGGTTCATTAGGTCATCAGTGGGTTGGTCCATGAGGTCATCAGTGGGTTGGTCCTTGATGTCATCAGTGGGTTGGTCCATGAGTTCATCAGTAGGTGGGTTCATGAGGTCATCAGTGGGTTAGTCCATGAGGTTATCAGTAGGTGGGTTTATGAGGTCATCAGTGGGTTAGTCCATGAGGTCATCAGTGGGTGGGTTCATGAGGTAATCAGTGGGTTAGTCCATGAGGTCATCGGTGTGTGGGTTCATGAGGTCATCAGTGGGGTGGGTCCATGAGGTCATCAGTGGGTTGGTCCATGAGGTCATCAGTGGGTGGGTCCATGAGGTCATCAGTGGGTGGGTTTATGAGGTTAACAGTAGGTGGGTTCATGAAATCATCAGTGGGTAGGTCCATGATGTCATCAGTGTGGACATTCCTTGCATTCCCTTACAGGGCAGGGTATAGAGGACAGGAAGCAGTGGCCATCTTTAGATCTGTGTCACGTGTATGATCTGAACAGGCTTATGTAAGGTGAAATAATACACTTCATCGGTCATATCCCACAATCCCCTACGACTCAAGGTTAATTAAGTATTTGATCAGGACAATCTAACAATTTCAGTGGAGACCTTAAATCCAAGCGTTAAAGTGCCGGCCTGCAATTGTTATGTTAACAAAAACATCAAGATGCTGAAAATCAGAGTGGATTTTAGACACAGATATGTTGCAGATTTCAGTTTAGCAATCTGAGTGTAAAATCCTTACCAAATGCACAACATGTAAACCTGAAATAGTCTGGATTAGCGGATTGCATATTTGGTGCGGATTTTTCCAGTAAATTTTCAGCATGTAAAATCTGGAGCATTTTACAGTACCAGCAAAGTGGATGAGTTTTACCGTAATCTCACACATTTTCAGCACTTTTTTTTGTGTGGAATCCACGCGGAAATTGGCTACGGTTTACAATCCACACCAAATCCTTGCAGATTACCTACCAAAAACGTTTATTTCCACAACAGAAGAGGACGTGCTGTGGATTTAAAAAAAAAAAAGTACGAAAAAATTAATTTACGCTCAGATTCTGCAGCAAAATATAAAATTGAAAGAATGTGGATGGGAGTAACACAGGGCTACTGCTGGTAATGTTGAATGCTGAGGATTTTGTTTGTAAAATCCACACCTAATTTGCAATGTGTGAACCCAGCCTTGCTTTTGCAGCTGCCACCTGACATTGAGCTCTGAGCTCTTGAGGTGTCTGATAGATGCCTCTCCATTATTAACCTCTGGGGTTGATGCCAGCTGACACTACACAGCTGACATCAACCCCAAAAGTATTATTGGGTTTCAGGAAGGGCCAGAATTGGCGCAACTAATGTAATAAATTGGTTAACCATAGCTAGAGTCAGGGTGTGTTTTTTAAAATACAGTATTTTTGTGTTTTCTCTTAACTTATGGGGGTGTCTAATAGACACCTCCCCATTATTAACCCCTGGGCTTAATAACAGCTGGCAATACACAGCTAACCTCAACCCCAAAAGTATTAACCCTATACCCACCGAACCAGGACAGTCGGGAAAAACCATGGTGAAGCGCTAATGGCAAATCTAATGGAGCACCTGCAGGCTGCTATTTTTAGGCTGGGAGGGGCCAAATAACCATGGACCTTCCCAGCCTCGTAATATCAGTCTCCAGCTGTCTGCTTTACCTTGGCTGATTGTAAAAAATAGGGGGGGACCCCACTTTGTTTTTTTTTTCATTTATTTATTTTATCATAAAAATCTATCCAATAAGCTACACAAGGAGCAATTTTATTACATGTCCATCGCTTTCTCTGTCTTTCTATTTCTATCTATTATCTACTGCTATAGATCCTACAGAAATAAAGACACTACTCTCCATTGATTAATTAAAATCCTTTACTGGTACATCAATTCAAAGGGATATATAGAAAATAGGTAACTGTGTAGGATGAAGAAAACCAACCCAGGCCACAAAGTAAAAATGTTGTCTGAATCAAGCCATCACATTGGTTGTATAAATAACATTTAAATAATGGATGGTTGTGTGATGTATAGGGCAAATAGGAAAACATGTATATACTGTATAAAGACAAAAGAAAGTAAACAGATTTTGTGTGAGTAAAGGCTCCAAGATGTGAAAGTATGGGAGTCTCACAAAGGGAGAACTAAGCAAGTATGTACTAAGCCATACATGTGAAAGTATGGGAGTCTCACAAAGGGAGAACTAGGCAAGTATGTACTAAGCCATACATGTAAAAGTATGGGAGGTTCACAAAGGGAGAACTAAGCTAGTAGATACTAAGCCATACATGTGAAAGTATGGACATTTCACAAAGGGAGAACTAAGCTAGTGCATACTAAGCCATACATGTGAAAGTATGGGAGTCTCACAAAGGGAGAACTAAACCAGTAGATACTAAGCAATACATGTGAAAGTATGGGAGTCTCACAAAGGGAGAACTAAGCCAGTGCATACTAAGCCACACATGTGAAAGTATGGGCGTTTCACAAAGGGAGAACTAAGCCAGTGCATACTAAGCCACACATGTGAAAATATGGGAGTCTCACAAAGGGAAAACTAAGCCAGTATGTACTAAGCCACACATGTGAAAGTATGGGAGTCTCACAAAGGGAAAACTAAGCCAGTACATACTAAGCAATACATATGAAAGTATGGGAGTCTCACAAAGGGAGAACTAAGTCAGTGCATACTAAGCCACACATGTGAAAGTATGGGCGTTTCACAAAGGGAGAACTAAGTAGGTGCATACTAAGCCACACATGTGAAAGTATGGGAGTCTCACAAAGGGAAAACTAAGCCAGTATGTACTAAGCCACACATGTGAAAGTATGGGAGTCTCACAAAGGGAAAACTAAGCCAGTACGTAGTAAGCCATACATGTGAAAGTATGGGAGTCTCACAAAGGGAGAACTAAGCCAGTAGATACTAAGCAATACATGTGAAAGTATGGGCGTTTCACAAAGGGAGAACTAAGCCAGTACACACTAAGCCATACATGTGAAAGTATGGGAGTCTCACAAAGGGAGAACTAAGCCAGTAGATACTAAGCAATACATGTGAAAGTATGGGAGTCTCACAAAGGGAGAACTAAACCAGTAGATACTAAGCCACACATGTGAAAGTATGGGTGTTTCACAAAGGGAGAACTAAGTCAGTGCATACTAAGCCACACATGTGAAAGTATGGGAGTCTCACAAAGGGAGAACTAAGCCAGTACGTACTAAGCCATACATTTGAAAGTATGGGAGTCTCACAAAGGGAGTTCTAAGCAAGTATGTACTAAGCCATACATGTGAAAGTATGGGAGTCTCACAAAGGGAGAACTAAGCCAGTACATACTAAGCCATACATGTGAAAGTATGGGAGTCTCACAAAGGGAGAACTAAGCCAGTACATACTAAACCATACATGTGACAGTATGGGAGTCTCACAAAGGGAGAACTAAGCCAGTACATACTAAGCCATACATGTGAAAGTATGGGAGATTCACAAAGTGAGAACTAAGCCAGTACATACTAAGCCATACATGTGAATGTATGGGAGTCTCACAAAGGGAGAACTAAGCCAGTACATACTAAGCAATACATGTGAAAGTATGGGAGTCTCACAAAGGGAGAACTAAGCCAGTAGATAATAAGCCATACATGTAAACGTATGGGAGTCTCACAAAGGGAGAACTAAGCCAGTACATACTAAGCCATACATGTGAAAGTATGGGAGTCTCACAAAGGGAGTTCTAAGCAAGTATGTACTAAGCCATACATGTGAAAGTATGGCAGTCTCACAAAGGGAGAAATAAGCCAGTACATACTAAGCCATACATGTGAAAGTATGAGAGTCTCACAAAGGGAGAACTAAGCCAGTACATACTAAACCATACATGTGACAGTATGGGAGTCTCACAAAGGGAGAACTAAGCCAGTACATACTAAGCCATACATGTGAAAGTATGGGAGTCTCACAAAGGGAGAACTAAGCCAGTACATACGAAGCAATACATGTGAAAGTATGGGAGATTCACAAAGTGAGAACTAAGCCAGTACATACTAAGCCATACATGTGAAAGTATGGGAGTCTCACAAAGGGAGAACTAAGCCAGTAGATAATAAGCCATACATGTGAAAGTATGGGAGTCTCACAAAGGGAAAACTAAGTCAGTGCAAACAAATGAGCAGACCGAGGGGCAAAATGAAATTACATCCACAAATAACCATTATAATATCTTAATACACCTGTAACCAATGCAGGTGAATAATAAACCATATGAATGTGGCCCAGGAAGACCCAGGGGTCATATTGGCAATGACGCCAAATAAGTTTTTATTATCTCTATAGCATTCACTGCTGTCTACAAACGCAAGCAAAAATGCTATAAAATGCTACAAAAATGCATAAAAAACACAATAAAAACACACTGTGTGCACACAGCCTAAAAAGTAAAAGAAATTGCAAAATCGTTCCTTTATCTGGCTGATTTGGGTAAAAAACCTGGCAGGTATCAGCAGGATAAGACGTGCCGTTCATGTTATCATACACTCCATCTTTATGTACGCAGCTCCTTCCCGTAATCCCTGCCCCATTCTGCTCTACAGTCACCGGTTTACAAACACTCGAGATTCCAAGTTCTAGCATGTACAGTAAGAGCAATAATCCACAGAAACCTACAGACAGGTCAGACTTTGACTACTTTTGACTTCTCGACTTCTTCTGGTCTCCATCTTGGTCTCTAGAGTTGGATTTGGTGCCAAGATCTGGATATCCAGTATATTAATTTTCTTGTTCAGTAGTAACTGGGTCCATTGGTTGAATGGTATAATTCATAATCACAAAAAAACTCAATAACCGCCACATTTAGGAAGCCGCCAGAGGTTCTGGCTAGCAGCAAGGACACCATCAGTCCACTCTTCCCTACCGGAAAGCTTAATAATTGTCTCAAGGAATAAATAGGGTCAGTCTTTGTTGACTATCGACTATCTGCATGTACAAGGTGCAAGCCCCGGGTTTCCATGTAACACAATTAAAGTGTTGGTCCCGCTCAGATTTTCTGCTGATTGTGGCACACAAAGGGTTAAACAGCGATTTTCATTCTAGCTGTCTCCATGACAAATATGCAGTTAAAAGCATTTCACAAACACAGAAAAAGCTCAATTCTTTTTTTTATATTCTCCATGAATTTCAAAAGAATTTTCTACAGATCTCTTTGTTTTTGGCAGATAGTTTACATAAAGAATTACAGTCAGGGACAAAAGTATTGGCGCCCTGGAGATTGTCCCATACAATGAAGTATTTCTCCCAGAAATTATTGCAATTACACATGTTTATTTCCTTTGTGTGTATTGGAACAACACAGAAAAACAGAGGGAAATAAGGCAAATTGGACAGAATTTCACACAAATCTCAAAAATTGTCCCCCTCACCTTAATATTTGGATGCGCCCTTTACCCATTAGAATCTGCAGTCAGTCGCCTCCTATAACCGTCCACAAGCTTCTTCCTCCTCTCAACCGGAATCTCGTACTCTTCTTTATAAACTACTTTAGATCTCTCATATGTGAAGACGTCTTCTCTTCTCTTCCTCTCCTCTTCCTCTTCTCTTTCTCTTCTCTTTCTCTTCTCTTCCTCTTCTCTTCCTCTTCTCTTACTCTTTTCTTCCTCTTCTCTTCCCCTTCTCTTCCTCTTCTCTTCCCCTTCTCTTCCTCTTCTCTTCTCTTCCTCTTCTCTTCCTCTTTTCTTCCTGTTTTCTTCCTCTTCTCTTTCTCTTCCTATTCTCTTCCTCTTCTCTTCCTCTTCTCTTCCTTTTCTCTTCCTCTTCTCTTCCTCTTCTCTTTCTCTTCTCTTTCTCTTCTCTTTCTCTTCTCTTTCTCTTCTCTTTCTCTTCTCTTCCTCTTTTCTTCCTCTTCTCTTCCCCTTCTTTTCCTCTTCTCTTCTCTTCCTCTTCTCTTCCTCTTTTCTTCCTCTTTTCTTCCTCTTTTCTTCCTCTTCTCTTCCTCTTCTCTTCCTCTTCTCTTCCTCTTCCTCTTCTCTTCCTCTTCTCTTCCCCTTCTCTTCCTCTTCTCTTCCTCTTCTTTTCTCCCAACAGCAATTTTCAGATCTTTCCATAGGTGTCAATAGGATTTATATCTGGACTCATTGCTGCCAATTCACAACTCTCCAGCACTTTGCTTCCATCCATTTCTGGGGCTCCTTGGAGTCATTGTCCTGCTGGAGACCCCTCACCTAGGACGCACCCTCAGCTTTCTGACACTGGGCTCTACATTGCCACCCAAAATCCTTTGGTAATCTTCAGATTTCATGATGTCTTGCACACAGCCAAGGCACCCAGTGCCAAAGGCAGCAAAACAACCCCAACCATCTCTGACCTCCACCATGTCTGACTGTAGGTGCTGTGCTATTTACTTTGTAGGCCTCATTCTGTTTTTGGTAAACATTAGAATAATGTGCTTTACCAAAAAGCTCCATCTTGGTCTCATCTGTCCACAAGATGCTTTCCCAGAGGATTTTGATTACTCGCGTACGTTTTGGCTTTTTTCTGTCTCTGTGTCAGCAGTGGGGTCCTCCTGGTTCTCCTCCATAGCGTTTCACTTCATTCAGATGTGGATGGATAGTTTGCGCTGACACTGATGCCCCCTGAGCCTGTAGGATAGACTGAATTTCTTTGGAACTTGATTGGAGCTTATCCACCATCTGGACTATCCCGCGTTGCAACATTTCCTCATTTTTTCTCTGCCGTCCACGTCCAGGGAGATTAGCTACCCATTAACATGGGTTGTAACCTTCTTGATTATGTTGCGCATTGTGGACCAAGGAACATCAAGATCTCTGTAAATGGACTTGTAAACTTGAGATTATTGATATTTTTCAACCATTTTGGTTCTCAAGTCCTCAGACAGTTCTCTTCTCCTCTTTCTGTTCTCCATGCTTAGTGTGGCACACACAGACACACAATGCAAAGATTGAGACAACTTCTCCCCAATGAGGAGTGATCTCACCCATGTGTTGGTGTCCGAGATTCACTGTCTTCTGCCTTGGGAGGCACTTAGGGCTTCAGCAGAGACAGCCATATGCAGTATTAGATGTGGACTGTCCTTGTAAGGATGGAAATTTTGGGTTGTGTAGGCCCAGAATACCCTTACAGGGATACAGTGTGCCTTCCCCAAGCCCCCCTTGCTAGTGCTGCTTTCAAGACTGAAGACAGTGAATCGCGGACACCATCACATGGGTGAGATTGTTCCTTATCTGTTTTGTTTGAGACGTTGCTTTGCCATATATTTGAGGGTGCCCCCTGAATGGTATTATAGGTGCTGAAAGGGTCTGCTACAGGTCATCGAGGTGCTAATCACACAATGGGGGGGAGAGCATCTACCCTATAAGCAATGTTTCTTCTTTCAGTATTTGAGTGATATGGGGTCTCAGGGATACTACTGTGTTGAAAGTTTTGGATGGATGCATTTTCTTTACAGGTCCTCCAAATGGTAATCACAGCACACACTGACTACTTCATTGTATTGTGCTGCAGCTTCTGTATTGCCGCCACTACAATTGGAGTTGTGATTTGTTTTTATTATACCTTACCCTGTGTGGGGTGCTATACATTTTTGAACTTTTTTATCTAACAATTAAAAGTTCACTTTTACACTCACTCTAGTGACGTTTACATAATCAAACCTACACCAGCACAGCAAACTATGTACAGATGTTACACAGACTCTACAGCAGCACAGCCAGCTATATACAGATGTTACACAGACTCTACACCAGCACAGCAAACTATGTACAGATATTACACAGACTCTACAGCAACACAGCCAGCTATATACAGATGTTACACAGACTCTACAGCAACACAGCCAGCTATGTACAGATGTTACACAGGCTCTACAGCAGCACAGCTAGCTATGTACAGATGTTGCACAGACTCTACAGCAGCACAGCCAGCTATGTACAGATGTTACACAGACTCTACACCAGCACAGCCAGCTATGTACAGATGTTACACAGGCTCTACAGCAGCACAGCCAGCTATGTACAGATGTTACACAGGCTCTACAGCAGCACAGCCAGCTATGTACAGATGTTACACAGACTCTAAAGCAGCACAGCCAGCTATGTACAGATGTTACACAGGCTCTACAGCAGCACAGCCAGCTATGTACAGATGTTATACAGACTCTAAAGCAGCACAGCCAGCTATGTACAGATGTTACACAGGCTCTACAGCAGCACAGCCAGCTATGTACAGATGTTACACAGACTCTACAGCAACACAGCCAGCTATGTACAGATGTTACACAGACTCTACAGCAGCACAGCCAGCTATGGACAGATGTTACACAGACTCTTCAGCAGCACAGCCAGCTATGTACAGATGTTAAAAAGACTCTACAGTAGCACAGCCAGCTATGTACAGATGTTACACAGACTCTACAGCAGCACAGCCAGCTATGGACAGATGTTAAACAGACTGTACAGCAGTGCAGCCAGGTATCTACAGATATTACATAGACACTACAGCAACATAGCCAGCTATCTACAGATGTTACACAGTCTCTACAGAAGCACAGCCAGCTTTGTATAGATGTTACACAGACTCTACAGCAGCACAGCCAGCTATGTACAGATGTTACACAGACTTCTCATCAGCGCAGTCAGCTATGTTCAGATGATACACAGATTCAACAGCAGCACAGCCAGCTATGTATAGATGTTACACAGACTCGACAGCAGCAGAGTTAGCTATATACAGATGTTACACAGAGTCTACAGCGGTGCAGCCAGCTATGGACAGATGTTACACAGACTCTACAGCAGCACAGCTAGCTATCTACAGATGTTACATAGTCTCTGCAGCAGCACAGCAAACTATGTACAAATGTTACACAGACTCTACAGCAGCACAGCCAGCTATCTACAGGTGTTACACACACTCTACAGCAGTCCAGCCAGCTATCTACAGATGTTAAACACACTCTACAGCAGCACTGTCAGCCATGAAACATGTTACACAAATTTACAGCTGTACAGCCTGTTATGTACAAGCGATGCATACATATATATATATATATTTTTGACAAACATGGTATATTCCAAGATCAGACAATGGGACGAATCCTAAGATAAATTGAATAATTGAGATGCCAGTGACCCTAGTGTAGGTCATACTTAGAATACATAGACTGGACTGTTTGGAGCTCAGTTTCTGTATTTCCCATTGTTTAGGAGCTCACATAACGGAGTACACCAAACCAACTCTGAAGGAAATAATGATGATTTTCACTGTTTTCCAGATATCTTCCATTAATGGACCATTGTGCTAGACGGCATGGAGTCATTGCCGCTCTGTTCCTGACTCTCAAATTTGGACTGTGGCATTGTCAAGGTATGTCCTGATGTTACGGTTGCTGCGAGCACTGGAGACTATGTCCAGATTTCTTGCTACTGCACATGTGCGAGCGCTGGAGACTAAGTCCAGATTTCTTGCTACTGCACATGTGCGAGCGCTGGAGACTAAGTCCAGATTTCTGGCTACTGCACATGTGCGAGCGCCGGAGACTAAGTCCTATCTTGGAGCCATTGCACATGTGCAGGTGACATCATCGCTGACACGAGGTCACATGTCTCTGACACCTTCTATGCCGATTGGTCGCTGGTCATGTGCTTGTGACGCCTTGCTCGGTGATAGGCCAGCATGACGTCACTCCTGTCGTTCTGGCAGCGGATTGGCTCTGGTGTTCTCCATCTTGGATGAGGCACAGAGTCTATATAAGACCCTGACACACGCCGCATGGCGCTCAGTCCTCTTGGTTCATGCATAAGAGTAGACGCTCTGTGCGCGTTCCTCTAGGCATTCCTCTGTCTATGCTAGGTGAGCGCTACCGGCAGGGTAGCGTTCTTATACCTTACAGCTTCGGCTGCTGTCCGTATCCTTACCTCTTAGTGGAGCGGACATAGGCAGGTGCCTGAGGCACATGGTCTGGCTGGGCCTTGTGATTCGACTCGTAGGTGGACGTTGCCGCTAGGGTAACGTTCCTTATACTGCGTCTGGCAGTTGTTCGTATCCTCGCACACTAGGGGAGCGAACAGAGGTAGGAGCTTTGTGCGGCTTACGCTGCTGTTCGTCTCTTTTGCACCACTAGAAGAGCGGACCTAGGCAGGTGCCATATCTAGTGGTTCGTGTCCTCGCACACTAGTGGAGCGAACAGAGGTAGGAGCTTTGTGCGGCTTACGCTGCTGTTCGTCTCTTTTGCACCACTAGAAGAGCGGACCTAGGCAGGTGCCATATCTAGTGGTTCGTGTCCTCGCACACTAGTGGAGCGAACGCAGGTAGGAGCTTTGTGCGGCTTACGCTGCTGTCCGTCTCCTGGCACCACTAGAGGAATGGACCTAGGTAGGTGCCATTTCGCACACATTGCCTTTGTCTCTGTGATTATTAACAGAGATCATTCCACACACCCTCCAAGTAAGGGAGGAATTGCTTTACTTACTTATTATATTCCTCTGTGAGTTAACAGAGGTATTGCACTCTGCCATAGTCTGCAGCAAAGTCTTTGCACGGTGGACCCTGACTGTCTGATACTCCTTTAGGTTATTATCAGACAGCCCCCGTAACACCTGAACTGCAGCATTCTAGATCAAGATAATCAATGTGATCTTGTAAAAAAAAAACCAGAGAAGTTCTCAAGTAAATATCTCCAATCCATCTTACAGATGGAGTTATACTTTCAGTAAACTGCGACTGTAACACACACTTCCTGTATGGTCTATAGAGGTGCCCATATACATAACCTGCCATATACAGAAGTTGTACAGACTATAGAGGAGGATCGATAGTGAAGTGCAGGAGTTACATGAACAATACATCAGCAAAGCCCACTACATACTAGAGTTATTCAGACCCTGCAGCAGCAAAGCTAGCTATGTACAATGGGTATGCAACAGAATAACATGCTATATACAGCAGTAATACAGACTAGATAGAAGCACAGATAGTGAAGTACAGGAGATACATGAACAGCACTTCAGCAAAGCCCGTTACATACTAGAGTTGTTCAGACCCTGCAGCAGCACAGCTAGCTATGTACAGGGTGTATACAGACTATACAACAAAATTGCATGCTATATACAGCAGTTATACAGACCATACAGGATCACAGATAGTGAAGTACAGGAGTTACATGAACAGCACATCAGCTAAGCCCACTACATACTAGAATTATTCAGACCCTGCAGCAGCGCAGCTAGCTATGTACAGAGGGGGCATACAGACTATACAACAGAATAGCATGCTATATACAGCAGTTATACAGACTACATAGGAGCACAGATAGTGAAGTACAGGAGTTACATGAACAGCACATCAGCTAAGCCCACTACATACTAGAATTATTCAGACCCTGCAGCAGCACAGCTAGCTATGTACAGAGGGGGCATACAGACTATACAACAGAATAGCATGCTATATGCAGTAGTTATACAGACTACATAGGAGCACAGATAGTGAAGTACTTGAGTTACATGAACAGCCCTTACATACTAGAGTTGTTCAGACCCTGCAGCAGCACAGCTTGCTATATATAAGATACTCAGAAACCCAAAATCCATATAAAAAAAAGCCAAAATACATAACTTTAAGCAAATTTAAAAAAGAACCAGCTTTCTATCAGGCAAAATAAGATCATTTTATTGATAGAAAATATATAACATATAATTGTATATTAAAAATAAGAGAATACAGAGGAGGACAAAGATGAATCAGAGACAGATTAAGAACTTGGTCGTTCGAAACGCGTCCTCTTGTGGGGCAGGTTGAAACATAACATGGATTTTTTTAAAATGGAATTATAAATAAATAAGAATCTTAAATGAAATCTTTCCGTGGACTTGTTTGCTGGAATTCACTTCTAATTTATGCCATGAGTTCTGCTACCTTCCTTTTCCCTGCACGGTCCTGGATAAGCAATCTCCGATGAGAAACAGGTGAGTTGGACAAAAGTTTGGTTTTGTTCTAGAGGAGGACAAAGATGAGTATACCGAGAAATAAAAATAAATATATCCACCATAATCTCCTCTGCAGATCAATAGTATGTATCACATATAACCTACAACTTCATTAGAAGGGGTTATAAACATTAATCTCATGAAAAACAGCAAAAGTGGAAGGTAGAGTCACAACAGGACAGGTTTGGCCAAAAAATAAGGTTAAGTATGGAATTAATATGTAACCCAATTGTCTAAGATAACCGTAGTCTGTGCATTCACCCGTGCAGCGGATGAGACATCGGTGAACAATTAATTTAGGATTTAAAAATAAACTTATCTGGAACTCGTCTGTCATTGTGGCTTTGGACTCTGCACTAATTTGTTGTTTTCTTTTGCTTTTTTCTGTTTTAGAAACGGTTGTGTCTTTCCCACCAATCAACCTGGAAATTTACAATGATTCATTGCACCAGCGTTTATATGTGGAATGGAATGTCACTAGAACCACGTATGAGACATCAGACATAATGTTTCACATCCAAGTGGCCAGGTCTGAAAACATGAATATTATTGAAAACGTAAGTATGCAGGATCTTATCATGTATCTGTGTATGCAGGGAGCTCCCCCTAGTGGTGGCTGCAGACAGGATCTTATCATGTATCTCTGTATACAGGGAGCTCCCCCTAGTGGTGGCTGTAGACAGGATCTTATCATGTATCTCTGTATACAGGGAGCTCCCCCTAGTGGTGGCTGCAGACAGGATCTTATCATGTATCTCTGTATACAGGGAGCTCCCCCTAGTGGTGGCTGCAGACAGGATCTTATCATGTATCTCTGTATACAGGGAGCTCCCCCTAGTGGTGGCTGTAGACAGGATCTTATCATGTATCTCTGTATACAGGGAGCTCCCCCTAGTGGTGACTGCAGACAGGATCTTATCATGTATCTCTGTATACAGGGAGCTCCCCCTAGTAGTGGCTGCAGACAGGAGCTTATCATGTATCTCTGTATACAGGGAGCTCCCCCTAGTGGTGACTGCAGACAGGACCTTATCATGTATCTCTGTATACAGGGAGCTCCCCCTAGTGGTGGCTGCAGACAGAATCTTATCATGTATCTCTGTATACAGGGAGCTCCCCCTAGTGGTGACTGCAGACAGGACCTTATCATGTATCTCTGTATACAGGGAGCTCCCCCTAGTGGAGGCTGCAGACAGGATCTTATCATGTATCTCTGTATACAGGGAGCTCCCCCTAGTGGTGGCTGCAGACAGGATCTTATCATGTATCTCTGTATACAGGGCGCTCCCCCTAGTGGTGACTGCAGACAGGACCTTATCATGTATCTCTGTATACAGGGAGCTCCCCCTAGTGGAGGCTGCAGACAGGATCTTATCATGTATCTCTGTATACAGGGAGCTCCCCCTAGTGGTGGCTGCAGACAGGATCTTATCATGTATCTCTGTATACAGGGAGCTCCCCCTAGTGGTGGCTGCAGACAGGATCTTATCATGTATCTCTGTATACAGGGAGCTCCCCCTAGTGGTGGCTGCAGACAGGATCTTATCCTGTATCTCTGTATACAGGGAGCTCCCTCTAGTGGTGACTGCAGACAGGATCTTACCATGTATCTCTGTATACAGGGAGCTCCCCCTAGTGGAGGCTGCAGACAGAATCTTATCATGTATCTCTGTATACAGGGAGCTCCCCCTAGTGGTGGCTGCAGACAGGATCTTATCATGTATCTCTGTACACAGGGAGCTCCCCCTAGTGGTGGCTGCAGACAGGATCTTATCATGTATCTCTGTATACAGGGAGCTCCCCCTAGTGGTGACTGCAGACAGGATCTTATCATGTATCTCTGTATACAGGGAGCTCCCCATAGTGGTGGCTGCAGACAGAATCTTATCATGTATCTCTGTATACAGGGAGCTCCCCCTAGTGGTGGCTGCAGACAGGATCTTATTATGTATCTCTATATACAGGGAGCTCCCCCTAGTGGTGGCTGCAGACAGGATCTTATCATGTATCTCTGTATACAGGGAGCTCCCCCTAGTGGTGGCTGCAGACAGGATCTTATCATGTATCTCTGTATACAGGGAGCTCCCCCTAGTGGTGACTGCAGACAGGATCTTATCATGTATCTCTGTATACAGGGAGCTCCCCATAGTGGTGGCTGAAGACAGAATCTTATCATGTATCTCTGTATACAGGGAGCTCCCCCTAGTGGTGGCTGCAGACAGGATCTTATCATGTATCTCTGTATACTGGGAGCTCCCCCTAGTGGTGGCTGCAGACAGGATCTTATCATGTATCTCTGTATACAGGGAGCTCCCCCTAGTGGTGGCTGCAGACAGGATCTTATCATGTATCTCTGTATACAGGGAGCTCCCTCTAGTGGTGGCTGCAGACAGGATCTTATCATTTATCTCTGTATACAGGGAGCTCCCCCTAGTGGTGGCTGCAGACAGAATCTTATCATGTATCTCTGTATACAGGGAGCTCCCCCTAGTGGTGGCTGCAGACAGAATCTTATCATGTATCTCTGTATACAGGGAGTTCCCTCTAGTGGTGACTGCAGACAGGATCTTATCATGTATCTCTGTATACAGGGAGCTCCCCCTAGTGGTGGCTGCAGACAGGATCTTATTATGTATCTCTATATACAGGGAGCTCCCCCTAGTGGTGGCTGCAGACAGGATCTTATCATGTATCTCTGTATACAGGGAGCTCCCCCTAGTGGTGGCTGCAGACAGGATCTTATCATGTATTTCTGTATACAGGGAGCTCCCCCTAGTGGTGACTGCAGACAGGGTCTTATCATGTATCTCTGTATACAGGGAGCTCCCCCTAGTGGTGGCTGCAGACAGTATCTTATCATGTATCTCTGTATACAGGGAACGCCCCCTAGTGATGGCTGCAGACAGGGTCTTATCATGTATCTCTGTATACAGGGAGCTCCCCCTAGTGGTGTCTGCAGACAGGATCTTATCATGTATCTCTGTATACAGGGAGCTCCCCCTAGTGGTGGCTGCAGACAGAATCTTATCATGTATCTCTGTATACAGGGAGCTCCCCCTAGTGGTGGCTGCAGACAGGGTCTTATCATGTATCTCTGTATACAGGGAGCTCCCCCTAGTGGTGGCTGCAGACAGGATCTTATCATGTATCTCTGTATACAGGGAGCTCCCCCTAGTGGTGGCTGCAGACAGGATCTTATCATGTATCTCTGTATACAGGGAGCTCCCCCTAGTGGTGGCTGCAGACAGGATCTTATCATGTATCTCTGTATACAGGGAGTTCCCCCTAGTGGTGGCTGCAGACAGGATCTTATCATGTATCTCTGTATACAGGGAGCTCCCCCTAGTGGTGGCTGCAGACAGGATCTTATCATGTATCTCTGTATACAGGGAGCTCCCCCTAGTGGTGGCTGCAGACAGGATCTTATCAGGTATCTCTGTATACAGGGAGCTCCCCCTAGTGGTGGCTACAGACAGAATATTATCATGTATCTCTGTATACAGGGAGCTCCCCCTAGTGGTGGCTGCAGACAGGGTCTTATCATGTATCTCTGTATACAGGGAGCTCCCCCTAGTGGTGGCTACAGACAGGATCTTATCATGTATCTCTGTATACAGGGAGCTCCCTCTAGTGGTGGCTGCAGACAGAATCTTATCATGTATCTCTGTATACAGGGAGCTCCCCCTAGAGGTGGCTGCAGACAGGATCTTATCATGTATATCTGTATACAGGGAGCTCCCTCTAGTGGTGGCTGCAGACAGACTCTTATCATGTATCTCTGTATACAGGGAGCTCCCCCTAGTGGTGGCTGCAGACAGAATCTTATCATGTATCTCTGTATACAGGGAGCTCCCCCTAGTGGTGTCTGCAGACAGGATCTTATCATGTATCTCTGTATACAGGGAGCTCCCCCTAGTGGTGGCTGCAGACAGAATCTTATCATGTATCTCTGTATACAGGGAGCTCCCCCTAGTGGTGGCTGCAGACAGGGTCTTATCATGTATCTCTGTATACAGGGAGCTCCCCCTAGTGGTGGCTGCAGACAGGATCTTATCATGTATCTCTGTATACAGGGAGCTCCCCCTAGTGGTGGCTGCAGACAGGATCTTATCATGTATCTCTGTATACAGGGAGCTCCCCCTAGTGGTGGCTGCAGACAGGATCTTATCATGTATCTCTGTATACAGGGAGTTCCCCCTAGTGGTGGCTGCAGACAGGATCTTATCATGTATCTCTGTATACAGGGAGCTCCCCCTAGTGGTGGCTGCAGACAGGATCTTATCATGTATCTCTGTATACAGGGAGCTCCCCCTAGTGGTGGCTGCAGACAGGATCTTATCAGGTATCTCTGTATACAGGGAGCTCCCCCTAGTGGTGGCTACAGACAGAATATTATCATGTATCTCTGTATACAGGGAGCTCCCCCTAGTGGTGGCTGCAGACAGGGTCTTATCATGTATCTCTGTATACAGGGAGCTCCCCCTAGTGGTGGCTACAGACAGGATCTTATCATGTATCTCTGTATACAGGGAGCTCCCTCTAGTGGTGGCTGCAGACAGAATCTTATCATGTATCTCTGTATACAGGGAGCTCCCCCTAGAGGTGGCTGCAGACAGGATCTTATCATGTATATCTGTATACAGGGAGCTCCCTCTAGTGGTGGCTGCAGACAGACTCTTATCATGTATCTCTGTATACAGGGAGCTCCCCCTAGTGGTGGCTGCAGACAGAATCTTATCATGTATCTCTGTATACAGGGAGCTCCCCCTAGTGGTGGCTGCAGACAGGATCTTATCATGTATCTCTGTATACAGGGAGCTCCTCCTAGTGGTGGCTGCAGACAGGATCTTATCATGTATCTCTGTATACAGGAAGCTCCCCCTAGTGGTGGCTGCAGACAGGGTCTTATCATGTATCTCTGTATACAGGGAGCTCCCCCTAGTGGTGGCTGCAGACAGGGTCTTATCATTTATCTCTGTATACAGGAAGCTCCCCCTAGTGGTGGCTGCAGACAGGGTCTTATCATGTATCTCTGTATACAGGGAGCTCCCCCTAGTGGTGGCTGCAGACAGGATCTTATCATGTATCTCTGTATACAGGAAGCTCCCCCTAGTGGTGGCTGCAGACAGGGTCTTATCATGTATCTCTGTATACAGGGAGCTCCCCCTAGTGGTGGATAATTTTACATCTAATTACGTATGATATATTTTTAACTGTCTTCCAGAAATATTTCAAACCAGATCTTTCCATAAGTCGTACGAGCTTCAACTGGACGTGGGATTCTCAGCTTCCCTTGGAATGTGACTCGCATTCGGTGCGTATACGGGGCACACATGTAGGCAATGTCCCAACTGCAGAAATAAAATGGAGCAGGTGGAGTTCATGGAAAACTCATTATGGTGAGTCGGGATGTTCATGAAGTCACGCTGCCTTTCGGGGGGGGACATTATGCAATTCAATGGGTTTGTGGGAAATATTGATTCTACCGGTAGAACTTAGGTTTTCCACTCCACACTTTACCTTTCCACTAGGCACATGCCCCCATTACTTCCATAGGGCCCATTCCTATCTCGCTCCATGCTTTCTGCAGAACACTGAGGATAGTAACATTATAATAAAGGGGTGTCATATCACAAGCATTATCAATACGTCCACTGAATAGGTGGTGAATGATAAATCGATGGGGGTCCAGCCGCTGGGACCACCACTGATTGTAGAATCCATGTGAATCTAGAATGCTGGCATTTGTGATACATAATATCTTCAGCTATTCCGGAGACCAGATGGAGAAGGTCGGAGCCACAAAAGGTCGCATTATATTGAATATATGTTTAAGTTTTGAGGTTTTGGAGTAATAATGCTTCGTGATCTTTCCTGGGAAAATGAAATCTGAGTCCTGCAGTCCAGTAAGCGTGGAGGGGATTCCCTCTCTGTGTAACCAAAAAGGGTTTGGGGCTTTAAAAAAAACACTTCTAATTAATAAAAATTACAACATCATGTTCCAAAGTAAAGAACATTTCATCATTTCTTCAATGGACTAGAATCCACACAGCATGAGATATTCAGAGGTTTGAAACATTTTGCTGCAAGCAAAAGGGTAACAATGTTTTGACCCTTTTGGCTTTCAGGCTCCATATCTCACCATGCTCTACAGCTGTGAGCGTGAGACGAGCTTTATTTTATAGACAGTCATCTTGACTATCTCATACAGATATCTAAATGAAGGTCGTCTCACGCTCAGAGCTGTAGAGGCTGGGGAGATATGAAGCAACACATTGTTACCCTTTTGTTTGTCAGTGTATATACTGTATGATGGCCAGGAAAATATATCATGTGGGCACTTAGAAAGAAGCGGACACATCTGTATGTCACCTCATGGTTAAATTGCAGAGTTCAATGTAATATTTAAAATTATCAATGCGGTGACCCCTCCCATTCCAGTGGTGGTTGGTGAAATTTAGCCATTACTGCATTTGTACTCAGTAAAGTAGAACTCTCTCCGTAGAGGTGACTGTATAAATATGTATGTAGTGAGCTCCTCTAGTGGTGACTGTATAAATATGTATGTAGTGAGCCCCCTCTAGTGGTGACTGTATAAATCTGTATGTAGTGAGCTCCTCTAGTGGTGACTGTATAAATATGTATGTAGTGAGCTCCTTCTAGTGGTGACTGTATAAATCTGTATGTAGTGAGCTCCCCCTAGTGGTGACTGTATATATCTGTATGTAGTGAGCTCCCTCTAGTGGTGGCTGTATAAATCTGTATGTAGTGAGCTCCCCCAAGTGGTAGCTGTATAAATATGTATGTAGTGAGCTCCTTCTAGTGGTGACTGTATAAATCTGTATGTGGTGAGCTCCCTCTAATGATGGCTGTATAAATCTGTATGTAGTGAGCTCCCCCTAATGGTGACTGTATAAATCTGTATGTGGTGAGCTCCCTCTAATGATGGCTGTATAAATCTGTATGTAGTGAGCTCCCCCTAATGGTGACTGTATAAATCTGTATGTAGTGAGCTCCCTCTAGTGGTGGCTGTATAAATCTGTATGTAGTGAGCTCCCTCTAGTGGTGGCTGTATAAATCTGTATGTAGTGATTTCCCTGTAGTGGTGACTGTATAAATCTGTATGTAGTGAGCTCCCTCTAGTGGTGGCTGTATAAATCTGTATGTAGTGATTTCCCTCTAGTGGTGACTGTATATATCTGTATGTAGTGAGCTCCCTCTAGTGGTGACTGTATAAATCTGTATGTAGTGAGCTCCCCCTAGTGGTGGCTGTATAAATCTGTATGTAGTGAGCTCCCTCTAGTGGTGGCTGTATAAATCTGTATGTAGTGAGCTTCCTCTAGTGGTGACTGTATAAATCTGTATGTAGTGACCTCCTTCTAGTGGTGGATGCATAAATCTGTATGTAGTGACCTCCTTCTAGTGGTGGCTGTATAAATCTGTATGTAGTGACCTCCCTCTAGTGGTGGCTGTATAAATCTGTATATAGTGAGCTCCCACTAGTGGTGACTGTATAAATCTGTATGTAATGAGCTCCCTCTAGTGGTGGCTGTATAAATCTGTATGTAGTGATCTCCCACTAGTGGTGGCTGTATATATCTGTATGTAGTGAGCTTCCTCTAGTGGTGGCTGTATAAATCTGTATGTAGTGAGCTCCCTCTAGTGGTAACTGTATAAATCTGTATGTAGTGAGCTTCCTCTAGTGGTGACTGCATATATCTGTATGTAGTGAGCTTCCTCTAGTGGTGGCTGTATAAATATGTATGTAGTGAGCTCCCTCTAGTGGTAACTGTATAAATCTGTATGTAGAGAGCTCCCCCTAGTGGTGACTGTATAAATCTGTATGTAGTGAGCTCCCTCTAGTGGTGGCTGTATAAATCTGTATGTAGTGAGCTCCCTCTAGTGGTGACTGTATAAATCTGTATGTAGTGAGCTCCTTCTAGTGGTGACTGTATAAATATGTATGTAGTGAGCTCCCCCTAGTGGTGGCTGTATAAATCTGTATGTAGTGAGCTCCCTCTAGTGGTGGATGTATAAATCTGTATGTAGTGAGCTCCCTCTAGTGGTGACTGTATATATCTGTATGTAGTGAGCTCCCCCAAGTGGTGGCTGTATAAATCTGTATGTAGTGAGCTCCCTCTAGTGGTGGCTGTATATATCTGTTTGTAGTGAGCTCCCTCTAGTGGTGGCTGTATAAATCTGTACATAAAGAACTCCCCCCAGTGGTGACTGCAGTCGCTGCATGCAGAGGGAGTAGTTCAGTCATGTGCTCATTCCCACCACAGACCCCATAGGAGCCAGATGATAAGACCTCCGGCTGTTTTTAATATGAATGTCTCACAATAGATACTGATTGACTTTAGTGGTTTAAACCACAACTGCAGCTGAGTCCTCAGTGAAAGTGGTGACGTGTCCATTAGACTGAGTGTACGGTTTTGCTCAATCTCAAATTGTTCTGATTTTCATCCAGAAAAGTTGGATGAGTGAAATCTGTTGGTATTCTGTATGTTATGCGTGTGCGATTTTTTTTATTTTAGTTTTTTTTTCTCTATAGCTTTTATTCTACAATCATTTACGGTGTTCTGTGATTTAAAATGATAATGTATCAGTAAAAAACGGATGGTGCACAGACAGTCCGTGTACTGTGCTATTTTCTCTCGCACCCATAGACTTGTATAGGAGAGTTTCGGCCGTTTTACGGGGCCATACACACGCTTCGATTAGGCCTAAAAGCGCTGACTCAGCGAATGTTGCGAGTGTGATTTTTTTTTTATCTTATTCCTTCACTTTCCCCCTACAGGAGACCATAGCGAGAGAGCGAGCACAGTCATTTATCCGCACGAGCGAGTGGTCCTGGAGGGGTCCGAGGTCACTTTTTGCTGTTTGCCTGGACGGGATCAGACCATACAAGAAATGATGTACCGCACTGAAAAGATCCAACGATCTCGCGACATGGGGACCGACAGTTACGTCATCACGGTAAAAAATGTGACAATGACAAGATCAGACGGCGGCACCGTCCTGTGCGTGGTGGATAACATCGGAGACGACATCACTCCCGGGAACGTGCTCATCGTCAGCAGTAAGTGTGACCCGTGGATCCATCATCTCTATATGTAATAATTCTAGAAGGTTCTTTCTATCCTTCTTCCCTTTACTACTATATGGTAATATCATTTAGGCACCACGAATACCTTTTATTTGGGCAATGTAGATTTTTTGTGGATATATTCTAAGTGTATTATATGGTTACTCTGTGGCAGTGTTATGTGGGCACTGTATGACATTAAAGTCTAGACTATAAAATTCTAATTAACAAGAATTCACCCACAGGTAAATGTAATAATCCATTATACCAGTGGCCAGCAAACAGTGTACTATAAAAAGGCTTTACATAAAAAAAAACACTTCCCATTTCACGCTGTCAGCAATGGTACCACATGGAAGAGAAATGTCAACAGTGGCACCACATGGTAGAGAAATGTCAAAAGACTTGAGAAAGAAAATAATTTATTTACACAAAAAGGTGAAGGCTGCATGATCAGCAAAGCTTTACTTAACAGTCAAGTACTAGTGCAAAAGGGATATAAAAATGTAACAAAGATGGAACTGCAGCATTTCATAAGCGACCAAAAAAGGTACCGCTTAAAGAGGAGTGCCTTCTGATGAGAAGGGGAGAAAACCTACATGTAAGTTCTGCAGTTATCTATGGGGGTAGAAAGCCAAAACAGGGGCAGTGTTTCTGGTGACAGAATTCGGCGCACACTGCAGAGGAACGGTATGTATGGGCGTCGTCTATGTAGGAGCCACTCCTAAAGCCAATGCACAAAAAAGTCAGCTACAATGTACCGAGCCGAAGCTGAAAATATGAAGATACTGGGACCCTGTACTCTAGAGGGAAAACTTTGTAATGAAACTACGATTATTAATTGTGATGGTCGAATATTTGGGGTCAGGTTATTTGTCTCAGATACTTCGTAATATTCGTGTATTCATCACGACTAAAGAATCTAATACAAGTCAATGGGAAACTCAAATAATTTTCCGGTAGACCCTCCCAGGATGTCTGGTGGGGCGGTAAAAATACTAAAATGGATGAAAAAGTGCTAAAATTGAATGGGAACACCATGAAGGAGATGCCTGGATGCATCTCTGAAACACAGGTCGCTTCTGGGAACAATATTGTTAAGAGTATTAAGCCACTTTGAAGTGCCGCCCTTCACCGATTTGAGATCAGTGCAGGTAAAGTAGACAGCTGTGGGCTTTATCTTGGCTGGTTATCAAAAATAAAGTGGATCTGATGCCTTTTTTATTTATTTGAATTAATTTTAAAAAATAACGTTGGCTTTTTTGATAACCAGTGCAGATCAAACAGACAGCTGGGGGCTGGTATTCTCAGACTGGGAAGGTCCATGGTTATTGGCCCCTCCCCAGCCTAAAAATAGCAGCCCACAGCCACCCCACAATTGGCGCATCCATAAGATGAGCCAATTGTGGTGCTTTAAATGGCTCATCCTGATTGCCCTGGTGCAGGTAATATATGGGTTTCATGTCAGCTTTGTAAAAAATCACAGCTGCCATCAAGCCCTGGGTTGGTAATGGAGAAGTGTCTATGTAAGTAAAAAGAAAGAAAACACAAACACACGAAATCCTTTATTTTAAATAAAACAAAGACCTTCTTTCACCAATTTATTTACCCCTCCCCCCCCAAAAAAAAAGTCCTGCAGTTCCGACGTAATCCACATGGTGTCCCGAGACAAATCCTGGCTCTGCTACATCCAGAGGCTATGGTGAGTGGCGGAATTAGAACGCATGACTGCTCACTGTGGCCTCTGTTACATGCTGAGAGCAACATCGCAGCTGCCAGAAGTGACCTCAGGAGAACTCTGTATCGAAATGTCAGACTACACTTTCGCCGTGTCACAACAACAGCACAGTCCGACAGTCCAGCAGAGTTCACCTGAGGTTACTTCTGGGGATTCTCAGGGTATCCGCTGTGTGAGCTGCCAGCTGTGACCTCAGGTGAACTCAGTTTTCGATTGTCAGACTGCACTGTCGCCATGTCACAGCGGCAGCGCAGTCTGACAGTCCAGCAGAGTTCACCTGTGGTCACTTCTGGTGGTTTTTAAAGTACCTTCTCTTTGAGCTACCAGCTGTGACCTCAGGTGAACTGAGTGCCGGATTGTCGGACTGCTTTGCCACCATGTCACAGCGGCAGCACAGTCCGTCAGTCTAGCAGAGTTCACTTGAGGTCACTTCATGTGGTTCTCATGGTACCCTCTGTGTGAGCCAGCTGTGACCTCAGGTTAACTCAGTTTTGGATTGTCAGACTGCACTGCTGCCATGTCACAGTAGCAGCAGTAGCAGCACAGTCCAACAGTCCAGCAGAGTTCACCTGTGGTCACTTCTGGTGGTTCTCACAGTACCTTCTGTGTGAGCTACCAGCTGTAACCTCAGGTGAACTGAGTGCCGGATTGTCGAACTTCACTGGCACCATGTCACAGCGGCAGCACAGTCCGTCAGTCCAGCAGAGTTCACCTGAGGTCACTTCTTGTGGTTCTCATGGTACCCTCTGTGTGAGCCACCACCCGTGACCTCAGGTGAACTCAGTGCCAGACTGTTGGACCATAGAGGGGCATGAATATATTTTGATATAGACTTTGCATAAAATGACACACATGCAAATGTACTGTATATATACTGTGATGCTTCCCTCTACAGTTCTGTACGTCGTGGTGCTGTATATACATACTGTATATATTTACATACTTGTTACTTTATGTCATTATTCCATGCGGAATGTTTTTTTTGTTATTTGGAATTCCACAGTATTATTATTTGGCACCATATTGAGCACTGTATGGCAGCATTACTTAGGTAGTATCAGTAAGTAATTAGGCAAGGTTCCCCCCATGTTAGGGCACGTTTTGGAAATTAGTCTTCTTATCAAGCTCTTGATCATGAACTTGTACCCTTTGTTTGACCTTTTTAGCATCGCCACAAACCCAAGAAACCGGTCAAAGACTTTTTGCCCCGAAACAAACCTCAAAATCTGCAATACTTTGTACAATCAAAAAAAAATGACATTTAGTAGATATATGTCCAGGGTCATAAGAATGTATTTATGGTGCAGATTGGAAGATGGAGGTCTACATCCTTTCACATTTTTGACCTGTTGTTGCAGGGCCCCCGGATCAACCGAAAAACTTTTCATGTGTGACTGAAGATCTGCAATCCTTAATCTGCAGTTGGATCCCTGGCCCGATCTATAACTTCTTCCGGATTCTCAAGGTGGACTATGATCTACATGAATGGTACGAATATCCACTAATGATAATAGTAAAACTGAAGACAATGCAGAGATTTCTACACATTTCCCCAAAGTCTCCTCCTTCCTCCATTTTCTCTATGTTGAGTCTCTTATTGATTAATTTCTTATTATGTCTTCATTGCTGGTGTTCTGCTCCGAATGCCCAGCATCGATTTATATGATAAAATTGTGACTACCTGCAGCCACCACTAGAGGGAGCTCCAGACTCACCCTAATGTGGTAGCAATGAAAAAATACAATCCACCCTGCAAAAAACACTCCCCCATCTGGAACATCAATGAAGACTTTATGGCTTTTAAAACGCAGCAATGATAAAGCTTTAAAAAGAAATCCACATCCTTAAGAAGCAGAGTTCTTCTTTTTAGGATCATAGGATGTTTATTGGCTTCATGCTGCCCTCTAGTGGCTAAACGGGGAGCGTCATCACAGGTTCATTAAAAGATTATTTAAAATAATAGAATAAAGAATAAATTATTTTTTTTTTTGACACCTTGCTGTTCGTTAGGGTCTATGACTTCCTTTTTTCCAAGATCAGGGCTCTGCACTCCAGTCCTGAATGGAGCAAAAGCCGAGCATTCGCACTTTTGGTACAATCATGAACTACTGTAACATCCTCCTCTGTGGCCTCCCTGCCAACACGCTCGCCCCTCTCCAGTCCATCCTTAACTCTGCTGCCCGACTTATCCACCTCTCTCCTCAATACCACCCCGCTTCTCCCCTCTGCATGTCCCTCCACTGGCTTCCAATCTTCCACCGTATCTAATTCAAACTTCTAACACTGACCTACAAAGCTGTGCATAATCTTTCCCCTCCGTACATCTCCGAACTACTCTCCCACTACACTCCAACACGTCACCTCCGGTCCTCCCAAGATCTCCTCCTCTCCTCCTCTCTCATTCGCTCCTCACGCAACCGACTCCAAGACTTCTCCCGAGCATCCCCAGTCTCCTGGAACTCGCTGCCTCAACACGTCAGACTATCCCCTACCCTTGCAAACTTCAAACGGAACCTGAAAACTCATCTGTTCAGAAATGCCTACAATCTACAATGAACTCGCTGCCGCCCGACCACCGTGCGGAGCTGCCGCCCGACCACCGTGCGGAGCTGCCGCCCGACCACCGTGCGGAGCCGCCGCCTGACCTACACCCCACCTATTGTCTCCTCCCCATAATCCTATAGAATGTAAGCCCGCAAGGGTAGGGCCCTCTTCCCTCTGTACTAGTCTGTCTACTGTAACTTGTATACGTATTTTGTATGTAACCCCCTTCTCATGTACAGCACCATGGAATTAATGGTGCTCTATAAATAAATAATAATAATAATAATAATAATAACTAATATTTTGGGGGTCCACAGCCCTGATCTTGGGATTACTAGAGGTCCCAACAGTTGGTATCCCAGTAATCAGCGAGTTACCACCTACCCTGTGAATATGGCATAACTTGATTATTGAGGATAACCTTTTTATAATACTAGGAGGCAACATGGAGCTTTATTTAAAGGAATTGTCCAGATGGCACAGCCCCTTTAAGAACGGGTGGGTTTCCCCTGGTGTGATGTCAGCGCTGACCAATCAGATGTCTCCCCTCTGCTGTTCCCATCCTAGAAGTTCCATAGGTGGAGCACATAGACTGTAATGTGATCCCTCTCACAGCACAGACTCTGAGACCCTGCAGCTGCATCCCCCTCCTCCCCCTCTTCCTTACTTTTCTATATCTCTCCTATAAATTTGATTCCATTTCTTTTTAAGGTCATCTATGAAATCCCATCCCTGCGAAAGAGATCATTGCATTTTGCAGATTCAGCAGCAGGTGTATAACTTTACATTGACTGCTAAAAACCTCCTAGGAGAGAGGAGCGTCAACGCCATTGTGCATCTAAACCAGAGAGGTACAATATATCTGTGCACCCGAGTGGACGGGACAGTAAACTGTCCAAATATTATAAATCTGATGACTATTAAAAAACTGTACATTAATATTCCATGTCTAATAATCTGCTGTAAATCAATACATTTGTTATCAAATATCTGCTACATTTGTACAATGTATCAATGTAAAAAATGTCTCACACACCGCACTCTCTCACCGCACTCTCTCTCACCACATGCTTACTCACCGCACTCTCTCTCTCATCACATTCTTACTCACCACACTCTCTCACCGCACTCTCTCTCACCACATGCTTACTCACCGCACTCTCTCTCTCATCACATTCTTACTCACCGCATTCTCTCACCGCACTCTCACTCACCGCATTCTTACTCACCGCACTCTCTCTCACCGCATTCTTACTCACCGCACTCTCTCTCACCACATTCTCTCTCACCGCACTCTCTCTCACCACATTCTTACTTGCCGCACTCTCTCACTCACTGCACTCTCACTCACCGCATGCTTACCCACCGCATGCTTACTCACCGCACTCTCTCACCCACTGCACGCTCACTCACGGCACTCTCACTCATGGCATTCTCACTCACCGCATGCTTACTCACCGCACTCTCTCTCACCACATTCTTATTTGCCGCACTCTCTCACTCACTGCACGCTCACTCACGGCACTCTTACTCACGGCACTCTCACTCACCGCACTCTCACTCACTGCATTCTTACTCACCGCACTCTCTCTCACTACATTCTTACTCACCGCACTCTCTCACCACATGCTTACTCACCACACTCTCTCTCACCGCACTCTCTCTCACCGCACTCTCTCACCACACTCTCTCACCACACTCTCTCACCGCATTCTCTCTCACCGCACTCTCTCTCACCGCACTCTCTCACCGCATTCTCTCTCACCGCACTCTCTCACCACACTCTCTCTCACCACACTCTCTCACACCGCACTCTCTCACCACACTCTCTCTCACCGCATTCTCTCTCACCGCATTCTCTCTCTCACCGCACTCTTCTTTTTTCTAACTCTAGTTTTGTGTAACTTTTCTTACTTTTCCAGTCCTGCTCCCGGCACCTTCCAGGTTAGTCGTGACTCATGAGAGCTCCTCCCGGGTCTCATTATCTTGGTCCCTGGCAGCAGATTACACCTCCCTGCAGATCCGGTGTCAGGTGAAGGACCTGGTAAGTGAGGACGGGAATCTGTCCTTCTCGGTTCCTTTGTTTCTCTTCTTAGCATTGTTTCTTACTTATTTCCCTGAACTAGTCATCTGCACAGATGTGGACTATGTGGCATAACAATTGAGGAAAAATGGCTCTGAGTGTGTAGTTTTTACTGCCTTGAGTTCCCATAATGCACTGCTCCATAGGAATAGAAAAGTGTTGAGATTTTCTTTATAGGGGTCTTTAGTAGAGGACATGATATGAGATGACTTCTGCTTGTTAAGTGTTAGCTACGTATACTTACCAGCATTATATTAGTACTAGAAGGTGGCCCGATTCTACGCATCGGGTATTCTAGAATTTACGTATTGTGTAGTTCATGTATGATTTTTGTTATATATATATATATATAGATGTTGTTCTGTGTAGTTACCAAGTGTTTGTGTAGGGGCTGTACATGTTCTGAGTGTTGTCTGGGTGTGACGGGGGGTGAGAGCGGTGTTGTATGTGTGTTGCGTGTGTTGCGTTGTTTGTGGAGCGCTGTGTGTCTGTAGCGTTGTGTGTGTGTTGCGCGGTTTGTGTGTGTGTGGTGTGTTTTGGGGGGAGGTATGTTTTGTGCAATGTGTGTGTTGTGCGGTATGTGCGTATATTTCTGTGTGCCGCGGTGTTTGTGTGTTGGGTGTTGTGTGTGTGCAGCGTTGTCTGTGTGTGTGGGTGTCTGTGTAGGGCAGTTGTTTGTGGTTCCCAGTGTGTGTGTGTGGTGTGTGGTGTGTTGTGCAGTGCGCGCGCGTGTGTGTGTGTGTGTGTGTTGGGGGGAGGTGCGCACTCCCAAACGTGCTCCATCCCCCATGCAGCGCACTCCCCATCGTGCTCCATCCCCCATGCAGCGCACTCCCCATCGTGCTCCATCCCCTATGCTGCGCACCCCCCATCGTGCTCCATCTCCTATGCTGCGCACTCCCAAACGTGCTCCATCCGCCATGCTGTGCACTCCCAAACGTGCTCCATCCGCCATGCTGCGCACTCCCAAACGTGCTCCATCCGCCATACTCCGCACTCCCGATCGTGCTCCATCCCCGATGCTGCGCACCCCCCCATCATGCTCCATCCCCGATGCTGCGCACCCCCCCATCGTGCTCCATCCCCCATGCTGCACCAGCATCAGCCTCTCTGCCCCCAGCATCAGCTTCTCTGCCCCCAGCATCAGCCTCTCTCCTCCCAGCATCAGCCTCTCTCCTCCCAGCATCAGCCTCTCTCATCCTAGCATCAGCCTCTCTCCTCCCAGCATCAGCCTCTCCTCTCTGTCCCCAGCATCAGCCTCTCTCCTCCCAGCCTCCCTCCTCCCACCCTCCCCCAGCATCAGCCTCCCTCTCCCAGCCTCCCCCAGCATCAGCCTCCCCCAGCATCAGCCTCTCTTCTGTCAGCCTACCTCTCCCAGCCTCCCTCAGCATCAGCCTCCCTCTCCCAGCCTCCCCAAGCATCAGCCTCCACCAGCATCAGCCTCTCTCCTTCCAGCCTCCCCCAGCATCAGCCTCCGCCAGCATCAGCCTCTCTCCTTCCAGCCTCCTCCAGCATCAGCCTCCCTCTCCCAGCCTTCCCCAGGATCAGCCTCTCTCCTCCCAGTCTCCGTCCTCCCAGCCTTCCCCAGCATCAGCTTTCCCCTCCCAGCCTCCCTCAGCATCAGCCTTCCCCAGCATCAGCCTCTCTCCTTCCAGCCTCCCCCAGCATCAGCCTCTCTCCTTCCAGCCTCCCTCAGCATCAGCCTCCCCTTCCCAGCCTTCCCCAGGATCAGCCTCTCTCCTCCCAGCCTCCTTCCTCCCAGCCTCCCCCTCCCAGCCTCCCTCAGCATCAGCCTTCCGCTCCCAGTCTCCCCCAGCATCAGCCTCCCCAAGCATCAGCCTCCACCAGCATCAGCCTCTCTCCTTCCAGCCTCCCCCAGCATCAGCCTCTCTCCTTCCAGCCTCCCTCAGCATCAGCCTCCCCTTCCCAGCCTTCCCCAGGATCAGCCTCTCTCCTCCAAGCCTCCTTCCTCCCAGCCTCCCCCTCCCAGCCTCCCTCAGCATCAGCCTTCCCCTCCCAGTCTCCCCCAGCATCAGCCTCCCCAAGCATCAGCCTCTCTCCTTCCAGCCTCCCCCAGCATCAGCCTCCCCAAGCATCAGCCTCCACCAGCATCAGCCTCCCTCGTCCCAGCCTCCCCCAGCATCAGCCTCCCCCTCCCAGCCTCCCCCAGCATCAGCCTCTCTCCTCCCAGCATCAGCCTCTCTCATCCCAGCATCAGCCTCTCTCCTCCCAGCATCAGCCTCTCCTCTCTGTCCCCAGCATCAGCCTCTCTCCTCCCAGCCTTCCCCAGCATCAGCCTCTCTCCTCCCAGCCTCCCCCAGCATCAGCCTCCCCCAGCATCAGCCTCCCTCAGCATCAGCCTCTCTTCTTCCAGCCTCCCCCAGCATCAGCCTCTCTCCTTCCAGCCTCCCTCAGCATCAGCCTCCCCTTCCCAGCCTTCCCCAGGATCAGCCTCTCTCCTCCCAGCCTCCTTCCTCCCAGCCTCCCCCTCCCAGCCTCCCTCAGCATCAGCCTTCCGCTCCCAGTCTCCCCCAGCATCAGCCTCCCCAAGCATCAGCCTCCACCAGCATCAGCCTCTCTCCTTCCAGCCTCCCCCAGCATCAGCCTCTCTCCTTCCAGCCTCCCTCAGCATCAGCCTCCCGTTCCCAGCCTTCCCCAGCATCAGCCTCCCTCTCCCAGCCTTCCCCAGGATCAGCCTCTCTCCTCCCAGTCTCCGTCCTCCCAGCCTTCCCCAGCATCAGCTTTCCCCTCCCAGCCTCCCTCAGCATCAGCCTTCCCCAGCATCAGCCTCTCTCCTTCCAGCCTCCCCCAGCATCAGCCTCTCTCCTTCCAGCCTCCCTCAGCATCAGCCTCCCCTTCCCAGCCTTCCCCAGGATCAGCCTCTCTCCTCCCAGCCTCCTTCCTCCCAGCCTCCCCCTCCCAGCCTCCCTCAGCATCAGCCTTCCGCTCCCAGTCTCCCCCAGCATCAGCCTCCCCAAGCATCAGCCTCCACCAGCATCAGCCTCTCTCCTTCCAGCCTCCCCCAGCATCAGCCTCTCTCCTTCCAGCCTCCCTCAGCATCAGCCTCCCCTTCCCAGCCTTCCCCAGGATCAGCCTCTCTCCTCCCAGCCTCCTTCCTCCCAGCCTCCCCCTCCCAGCCTCCCTCAGCATCAGCCTTCCCCTCCCAGTCTCCCCCAGCATCAGCCTCCCCAAGCATCAGCCTCTCTCCTTCCAGCCTCCCCCAGCATCAGCCTCCCCAAGCATCAGCCTCCACCAGCATCAGCCTCCCTCGTCCCAGCCTCCCCCAGCATCAGCCTCCCCCTCCCAGCCTCCCCCAGCATCAGCCTCTCTCCTCCCAGCATCAGCCTCTCTCATCCCAGCATCAGCCTCTCTCCTCCCAGCATCAGCCTCTCCTCTCTGTCCCCAGCATCAGCCTCTCTCCTCCCAGCCTTCCCCAGCATCAGCCTCTCTCCTCCCAGCCTCCCCCAGCATCAGCCTCCCCCAGCATCAGCCTCCCTCAGCATCAGCCTCTCTTCTTCCAGCCTCCCCCAGCATCAGCCTCTCTCCTTCCAGCCTCCCTCAGCATCAGCCTCCCCTTCCCAGCCTTCCCCAGGATCAGCCTCTCTCCTCCCAGCCTCCTTCCTCCCAGCCTCCCCCTCCCAGCCTCCCTCAGCATCAGCCTTCCGCTCCCAGTCTCCCCCAGCATCAGCCTCCCCAAGCATCAGCCTCCACCAGCATCAGCCTCTCTCCTTCCAGCCTCCCCCAGCATCAGCCTCTCTCCTTCCAGCCTCCCTCAGCATCAGCCTCCCGTTCCCAGCCTTCCCCAGCATCAGCCTCCCTCTCCCAGCCTTCCCCAGGATCAGCCTCTCTCCTCCCAGCCTCCGTCCTCCCAGCCTTCCCCAGCATCAGCTTTCCCCTCCTAGCCTCCCTCAGCATCAGCCTTCCCCAGCATCAGCCTCTCTCCTCCCAGCCTCAGCCTCTCTCCTTTCAGCCTCCCCCAGCATCAGCCTCTCTCCTTCCAGCCTCCCTCAGCATCAGCCTCCCCTTCCCAGCCTTCCCCAGGATCAGCCTCTCTCCTCCCAGCCTCCTTCCTCCCAGCCTCCCCCTCCCAGCCTCCCTCAGCATCAGCCTTCCCCTCCCAGCCTCCCTCAGCATCAGCTTTCCCCTCCCAGCCTCCCTCAGCATCAGCCTTCCCCAGCATCAGCCTCTCTCCTTCCAGCCTCCCCCAGCATCAGCCTCTCTCCTTCCAGCCTCCCTCAGCATCAGCCTCCCCTTCCCAGCCTTCCCCAGGATCAGCCTCTCTCCTCCCAGCCTCCTTCCTCCCAGCCTCCCCCTCCCAGCCTCCCTCAGCATCAGCCTTCCGCTCCCAGTCTCCCCCAGCATCAGCCTCCCCAAGCATCAGCCTCCACCAGCATCAGCCTCTCTCCTTCCAGCCTCCCCCAGCATCAGCCTCTCTCCTTCCAGCCTCCCTCAGCATCAGCCTCCCCTTCCCAGCCTTCCCCAGGATCAGCCTCTCTCCTCCCAGCCTCCTTCCTCCCAGCCTCCCCCTCCCAGCCTCCCTCAGCATCAGCCTTCCCCTCCCAGTCTCCCCCAGCATCAGCCTCCCCAAGCATCAGCCTCTCTCCTTCCAGCCTCCCCCAGCATCAGCCTCCCCAAGCATCAGCCTCCACCAGCATCAGCCTCCCTCGTCCCAGCCTCCCCCAGCATCAGCCTCCCCCTCCCAGCCTCCCCCAGCATCAGCCTCTCTCCTCCCAGCATCAGCCTCTCTCATCCCAGCATCAGCCTCTCTCCTCCCAGCATCAGCCTCTCCTCTCTGTCCCCAGCATCAGCCTCTCTCCTCCCAGCCTTCCCCAGCATCAGCCTCTCTCCTCCCAGCCTCCCCCAGCATCAGCCTCCCCCAGCATCAGCCTCCCTCAGCATCAGCCTCTCTTCTTCCAGCCTCCCCCAGCATCAGCCTCTCTCCTTCCAGCCTCCCTCAGCATCAGCCTCCCCTTCCCAGCCTTCCCCAGGATCAGCCTCTCTCCTCCCAGCCTCCTTCCTCCCAGCCTCCCCCTCCCAGCCTCCCTCAGCATCAGCCTTCCGCTCCCAGTCTCCCCCAGCATCAGCCTCCCCAAGCATCAGCCTCCACCAGCATCAGCCTCTCTCCTTCCAGCCTCCCCCAGCATCAGCCTCTCTCCTTCCAGCCTCCCTCAGCATCAGCCTCCCGTTCCCAGCCTTCCCCAGCATCAGCCTCCCTCTCCCAGCCTTCCCCAGGATCAGCCTCTCTCCTCCCAGCCTCCGTCCTCCCAGCCTTCCCCAGCATCAGCTTTCCCCTCCTAGCCTCCCTCAGCATCAGCCTTCCCCAGCATCAGCCTCTCTCCTCCCAGCCTCAGCCTCTCTCCTTTCAGCCTCCCCCAGCATCAGCCTCTCTCCTTCCAGCCTCCCTCAGCATCAGCCTCCCCTTCCCAGCCTTCCCCAGGATCAGCCTCTCTCCTCCCAGCCTCCTTCCTCCCAGCCTCCCCCTCCCAGCCTCCTTCAGCATCAGCCTTCCCCTCCCAGTCTCCCCCAGCATCAGCCTCCCCCTCCCAGCCTTCCCCATGATCAGCCTCTCTGCTCCCAGCCTCCTCCAGCACGCCGTGCTCCTCTGCCGACACTCACACACACACGATCGCATCCACTCACACACACACGATCGCATCCACTCACACACACCCGATCGCATCCACTCACACACACCCGATCGCATCCACTCACACACACCCGATCGCATACACTCACACACACCCGATCGCATACACTCACACACACAGACACTGACGATATCGCACATACGCGCTCACACTCACAACATCCGGAGATACCACATGCCTCTGGCCATGTGATCCTCCGTCAGGTCCTGGAAGGTCACAACAGCACAGTATCGAGGCCGAGAAGCAAGCGATATCGCCGGAAGCTGTGAGTGTGTGGATGCGATGTGAGGTGTGTGTGAGGTGTGTGTGTGAGAGTGAGTGTGATCTGATGTGTGTGTATGTTTGTGTGTGTGCTGTTATGCGTGTGGATCTTCCACCGCAGCAGGACCTTGATGCGCTTGTAACCATGCGAGCATGGTTACCAACGTATCCACACCACTCCCGTGCGAGCGGGGGCCGCGGGGGGTTGGGGCTGGAGTACAGTACTCACCTCTGTGACAGCCGTGTCAGTTCGGGGAATGCGCGGAGGGGGGGGGGGGGGGAGTACAGTACTCACCTCCGTGACAGCCGTGTCAGTTCGGGGAATGCGCGGAGGGGGGGGGGGGGGGGGAGTACAGTACTCACCTCCGTGACAGCCGTGTCAGTTCGGGGAATGCGCGGGGGGAGGGAGGGGGCGGGGCCAGAGCTAGCGTGCATTGCGTGAGGGGGCGGGGCCGAATTGCCAATGCCTGCAGGGTGCCGGGGCGAGAGGCCAATCTGTGGGGGGGGGGGCGGAGCCTGGGCGAGCGGCTGGCCAATCCGTGTGGGGGTGCAGCCTGGGCGAGCGGCCAATCCGTGTGGGGGGGCGGGGCCATGGCGAGCCCAGCGGCCAATCAGCTTTGTGTCACCGTAAGGACACAATTTTGGAGCATGACAGACAGACAGACAGACAGAATAAGGCAATTATATATATATAGATATTAAGGATCGTTAAGTCCCGCCCCCGAGGAACACCACAATCCTTTATTTGGAAACAACACAAGCCAGGAAGAAAAGCTCACTTTGGGGTTTATGTAAACTGGTGCCTGTTTGGCACCGGACAGTTCCTGAGATTTTGCTGACATTGTATCGGAAAAATGGGGACAAACTTGGCAACTTTGGGGCCGTTGGCCCATATCCCCAAGTGTTTGTATGATAGGTAACATCTAAACCTGGAGACTTCAAAAAAATTATCTCTCTCCATTCAATTAGGTCGATGTGATGAGTAGAGGAAAAGGTCCGAAAGAGATCTACAAAGTCAGCCTCGAAGGATTACAGCCGGACACACAATATGACCTGGCGGTGCGCTGCATGGCGGAGTCATCGCTGGCCGGATGGAGCAAGTGGACTCATCTCGTGGTCAAAACCAAGGAAGATGGTAGGAACAGTTTACTAAGAAATGTAGCATCCAGCTTTACAATAGCACTGTCATTAACCATCGTGAGATGACTCTGTTTGTTCTGTCCCAGTCTGTACAGCAAAGCTGATGCATAAACTGCATAGGGAGAGAAAAATACTTTATTTGCATGAGTTGATATTGTATATACACAATATAGTTAATCTCTGTATGAATCTGTGTCCACAGAGCGCCTCCTAGTGGTGGATTCAGATATAAAGTACTTGTATGTTTGTGCTGTTAGTATGTGGCCCTCAGAATACTGGGGCCCATAACATTTGCTGTAATTACACACAAACATGTTAAAATTATTTTTATGACCTTAATTTCAGCCCCTACGGGAGCTCTAGATGTTTGGAGATGTGTTAAAGATGATGAGGATGATGATAAAAGGATTGTGATCCTCTACTGGAAAGTAAGTATCATACATAAAAAGCAAAAAAAAAATGGCTCCATAATCTCACTGCTTTTACAGTAAAGAATTCCTATTGGTTCCATAGTCTCATTGGTTTTACAGTAAAGAATGCTTATCAGCTCCTTAATCTCACTGCTTTTACAGTAAAAAATCCTTGTCGGCTCAATAGTCTCACTGCTTTTCCAATAAAGAATCTATATCGCCTCCATTTCTCACTGCTCTTACAGTAAAGAATCCCTATTGGCTCCATAGTCTGTGTTTTTACATTAAATATTCACTTTTGGACTCCATTGTCTCACTGTTTTTCTATTAAATAATCCCTGTCAGCTCCATAGTCTCACTGCCTTTACAGTAAAGAATCCCTATTGGCTCCATAGTCTCACTGCTTTTACAGTAATGAATCCCTGTCAGCTCCATCGTCTCACTACTTTTGCAGCAAAGGATTCCTATCGGTTTCATAGTCTCACTGCTTTTACAGTAAATAATGCCTATCAGCTCCATAGTATCACTGTTTTACAGTAAAGAATCCCCCTGTCAGCTGCATAGTATCACTGTTTTACAGTAAAGAATCCCCGTCAGCTGCATAGTATCACTGTTTTTTGTAAACAATCCCTGTTGGCTCCATAATCTCACTGCTTTTACAGTAAAGAATCCCTATTGGCTCCATAGGGATTCTTTAGTGGAAAAGGAATGAAACTATCGGCTCCATAGTCTAACTGCTTTTACAGTAATGAATCCTTGTCGGCTCCATCATGTTACTACTTTTACAGTAAAGGATTCTTATCGGTTTCACAGTCTCACTGCTTCTACAATAAATAAACCCTTTTAACTCCATAGTCTCACTGTTTTTACAGTAAAAAATCCCTGTCAGCTCCATAGTCTCACTGTTTTTACAGTAAAAAATCCCTGTCAGCTCCATAGTCTCACTGCTTTTACAGTAAAGAATCCCCCTATCAGCTCCATAGTCTCACTACTTTTACAGTTAAGAATCCTTTCCCTTTTTTGTAGAGGATGATCCTTGCCATCATTACAGGTCTACGTATGAAAGGACCATTAGTCGTTTTGCTGAATAACCCTAAGTCTGATCTCCTGTCTCGGTTCTGCCGTCCACCCATCCCCTTAATAACCTTGGGCATTCACCTTTCTAGTTCTGCGATGTCCCATGATGATAATTGCCTTTTCTTTGTGGATATTTTCTTCTCCCTTTTAACCTTATTTTCAATTACTTTTTAGCCATCACCGATATTCAAGGCCAATGGAAATATCACTCATTATAATATAAAGGTGCAGCCACTAGAGGGCGCTCCCACAGGAGGAGAGATCAGGGTCTCACATGTGAACAGCACCCGAATATCCATAGGGAGACAAGCGTGTGCTATCAGCGTCACCGCCCACAATAACGCTGGAGGCTCCACCCCTGCGGAGCTGAGGATCCCGGCACACACTGCAAAAGGTATAGGAGATGTCAGGTTAATGGAATATTCTCATAGATCAGTTTCGGGGAGGGGGTGGGGGGTGGGGGGTTAGATGATGACTTCTTCTGAAATTATTCCTATATGTGTCCTTTAAAAACATAGACACTAACTCACTGATTGCTGAGAGGACGTACGGCAGAGACGGAGGAGTAAACGTAACATGGCGAAAGACGCCTAGCGCGCACGGATACGTTGTGGAATGGTGTGCTGCGCCGAGATCTGCGCAATGTGACCTGCAGTGGAAAAAATACAGCGCCACCATCCACAGCGACCTCATCACATCACGTAAGATCATTAGTAAAAAAGGGGGGAAAAAAATAGCAATTTTAAAGGGTGTGGAAATTTTTTTAAATATTTTTTTATTTTTCCAAAGTATTATTGTAACAAAATTACGTAAGATTATAAAAATGGAAAAATAAAAAAATATGTAAAAAAAAAAATAGGAAAAACATTTTAACAAATTTGAAGGGTGTGTTTATTTTTGTTTTACATATTTTTTTATTTTTCCATTTTTATAATCTTACGTAATTTTGTTACACTAATACTTTGGAAAAATAAAAAAATATGTAAAAAAAAAAATAAACACACCTTTCAAATTTGTTAAAATGTTTTTCCTAAGTATTAGGGCGGCTTTGCACGTTGCGATATTGCACGTGCGATGTCGATGGGGTCAAATCGAAAGTGACGCACATCCGGCGTCGCAGTCGATATCGCAACGTGTAAAACCTTTTTGATACGATGAACGAGCGCAAAAGCGTCGTTATCGTATCATCGCTGCAGCCTCCGACATTTCCATAATGCCGGTGCAGCGACAGGTGCGATGTTGTTCCTCGCTCCTGCGGCAGCGCACATCGCTGTGTATGAAGCCACAGGAACGAGGAACTTCACCTTACCTGCCGCCGGCTGCAATGAGAAGGACGGAGGTGGGCGGGATGTTTACATCCTGCTCATCTCCGCCCCTCCGCTTCAATTGGCCGCCTGCCGTGTGACGTCGCTGTGACGCCGCACGACCCGCCCCCTAAGGAAGGAGGCGGGTCGCCGGCCAGAGGGATGTCGCACGGCAGGTATGTGCGTGTAAAGCTGCCGTAGCGATAATAATCGCTACGGCAGCTTTCACTAGATATCGCACGTGCGACGGGGGTGGGACTATCGCTGCAGCATCGGTAACACATTGTTACCGATGTCGCAACGTGCAAAGCCCGCCTTAGTGTAACAAAATTACGTAAGATTATAAAAAAGAAAAACATTTTAATAAATTTGGAAAAATAAAAAAAAATATTTAAAAAAATTTACACACCCTTCAAATTTGTTAAAATGTTTTTCCTTTTTTATTATCTTACGTAATTTTGTTACACTAATACTTAGGAAAAACATTTTAACAAATTTGAAGGGTGTGTACATTTTTTAAAATATATTTTTTTATTCTTCCAAAGTATAAGTGTAACAAACTTCCATAAGATCATAAAAAAGGAAAAACATTTTAACAAATTTAAAGGGTGTGTAAATTTTTTTTGTTGTTTAACGTTATTGTCCCAATGAATTACTGTAACAAAATTAAACAAATTTGTAAGTAGCCTTAATTACAAATTTCTTACCGTTTGGGTTCTACAGCTTCCTGTGCAGATCTGTTTCCATGGCGACAGACTACAAACAAACACTTTGTAGTCAGATTCTGCTGGTGGGCTGTCACAAACCACCGGGGGGTCACTCAGAAATCCCCCGCGCTGGCTACCAGTACGTCACAATCGGGGGGTAACAAGTGGGGGTCACCCCTCCTTTATACCTCCCGACCGACAGACAGAGCACGTGACGCGCTCTCTAGCGCCCCTCTTATAGTCAGGCCAATTATGGAATTGCCCGACAATAAGCAAGGAGGCCGCTATACTACTTATGCCGATTATTGAAGGGTCCCCGGTGAGAGTAGGGTATATATTCCCCCGACCTCCGCGGGCGGAATATATAAAATCTCCCCGAATCTCACTGGCCTCCCCACAATAATCCTTGGCACAACTCGCTGCCACCAACCGCTTCACGGTAACTATTAGCCGAACACACAGACGTGGGATTCAAGATCGAGATAACAGAACAGCCCAAGATTAATTATATAATTTAATCAGCCTAAAGCACACTAGAAACTACAATATATACAATAGGGAATCTACAGAATATACATATGTCAGAGTACAGTTACAGATAAAGCATGGTTTACAAACAGGTATACACAGTTCCAGCAGTTACCTTGTTGCGTCTGGCCACAGGGGGGCGCTGTAGGCCAGGTTTCTAGGATCCTTCCCACAGATGTTTCCTACACGTGCCCCCAGCGAAAAGAACACTGGAAAATGCCCGAAGTAGGGTTATCAACCTGGACAAATCCAGGTCCCCTCCTACCTTCGTGACCTCAGAGGGAGCACCGCTCCACCCCTGGCTGGAGTTATGGACAAAATCCACAACATGGAATATGGCCATAACTTTGCCTGGGAGCGTCGTAGGCGGACGCCAATGCTCTCATTGTGACAGTTATGAATTTAGCTACAGAACGAGGGGACTCATGACCTGTCTGCCAGTTCCCCATTGGCTGATATCACGCCTGGGGCATTTCCCAATGTCCTGCTCCCATAAAAAGGGTGTGCCGGCATCGTCCGCATGCGGAGACACCATTTTTATGGTTGCCATATTTATCGGAAATATGGCTTGCGAGATATGAACCATTTTTTACTGGAGTCGTTCTGTCTAGCTAGTTCCATAGCCTTGCTAATGAGATACAACTCTTGTTACAGGGTGACGGCAGGGAGTCATCCTGTGTCCATTGTTCCCACACCACCTCATTTCCATATCACAGGACATGGCCATGGAGGTGTAAGTGGAACACTGAGAACAAGAAGGGAGGGGGCACTGCCAGGGAGTGATGAGGGATTATGACTGGAGTCATAATTCATCTTCATATCCCGGGATTTGCCTCACACCTCCCCCCTTTTGAGGGCGCTAGGGGGCAGCACACTCCGGTGTTCCCCCGTGCGCCCGTCCGCGACCTCTCCTTGTCGGGACAGCCCGTCTGCGTTACCGTGGTCACGGCCCCTTTTGTGGCGAATGGTGAAGTTGTATTGCTGGAGCGCAAGGCTCCATCGCAACAATCGCCCATTCGTCCCAGAGACGGTGTGCAACCAGCTGAGGGGATTGTGGTCCGTCTCCACGATGAAGTGGCGCCCGTATAGATAGGGTTGCAGACGCTGCAGGGCCCACACTATGGCCAGGCACTCCTTCTCCATCGTGGAATAGGCAACTTCCCTTGGTAACAGCTTCCTGCTCAGGTACAAGACTGGGTGCTCTTGGCTCGCAGAGTCCACCTGGCTGAGCACCGCACCGAGGCCGAAGTCACTGGCGTCGGTCTGTACTACAAACGGCCGCGTGAAGTCGGCTGCCTGTAGCACGGGCGGGCTGGACAGGGCGTCCTTTAGGGCCCGGAAGGCTGTCTCGCAGTCCATTGTCCAATCGACTGCAGAGGGCAGCTTCTTCTTGGTGAGGTCCGTCAAGGGCTTTGCCAGGCTACTATAGCATGGAACAAACCTCCTATAGTACCCAGCGGTCCCCAAGAAGGACATCACCTGCTTCTTGGTCCTGGGGGTGGGCCAGGATGCGATGGCCTCCACTTTCTCAGGCTCGGGCTTCAGTGTCCTCCCGCCTACCCGGTGACCGAGGTACTGGACCTCGCTCATGGCCAGCTGACACTTTCCCGGCTTGATGGTCAAACCTGCCCGGTGGATCCGCCTGAGCACCTGTGCTAGATGCTCTAGGTGGTCCTCCCAGGTGGGACTGAAGACGGCAATGTCATCTAGGTACGCGGCCGCGTACCCTTCAAGTCCCTTGAGCAGGGTGTTGACCATCCGCTGGAAAGTGGCAGGGGCATTCCTCATCCCGAATGGCATCACCGTGGACTCGTACAGTCCAAATGGGGTAATAAAGGCAGAGCGTTCCCTGGCCTTGCGAGTCAGGGGGATCTGCCAATATCCCCGGCTCAGGTCCATGATGGTCAGGTACTGAGCCCCGGCCAACTGATCGAGCAGGTCATCGATCCGTGGCATTGGGTACGCATCGGCGACCGTGACAGCATTGAGCCCCCTGTAGTCCACGCAGAACCGAGTGGTTCTGTCCTTCTTAGGGACGAGGACTACAGGCGAGGCCCAAGCGCTGTTGGATGCCTGGATCACCCCCAGCTTCAGCATCTCGTCAATCTCCTGGCGCATGTGTTGCTGCACCTCCAGGGAGACCCGATATGCTGAACGCCGGATCGGGGGATGATCCCCAGTGTCCACGTGATGGACAGCCAAGTCAGTCCTTCCGGGCTGGTTGGTAAACAACCCCCGGAAGGGGAGGAGGGTGGCCCACAGCTGGGACCGTTGGTCTTCCAAGAGCTGGTGGCCAACCTCCACATCCTCAATGGATCCGCCTGCCCTAACCTGGGCTAGCATATCCAAGAGGGTTTCCGCTTCTCCCTCCTCGGGCAGGTTGCACACGGGGAGCGCACATGCCTCCCGCTCATGATGTGCCTTCATCATGTTCACATGGAAGGGCTTCCGCCTTCCACGGGCAGGGTCCAGGGTGACCAGGTACGTTACAGGGTTGAGCTGCTGGTACACGAGGTATGGGCCTTCCCAGGCTGCCTGAAGCTTGTCCTGTGGTACGGGGACCAGTACCCACACCTTTTGACCCACTTGGTAGGTCCTCTCACAAGCGTTCTGGTCGTACCAACGCTTCTGATCGGCCTGGGCTTGAGCCATATTGTCGTGTACCAGTTGCGTCAAGGCCTGCATTTTGTCCCGGAAGCGCATGACATACTCGATAACCGACACTCCAGGGGTGGCCAAATCCCCTTCCCAAGCCTCTTTCACCAGAGCCAGGGGGCCCCGCACACGTCGCCCGTACAGGAGCTCAAACGGTGAGAATCCTGTTGAGGCCTGTGGAACCTCCCGGTAAGCAAATAACAGGTGTGGGAGATACCGCTCCCAGTCACGCCCATGGGAGTCGACCAACATCTTAAGCATCTGCTTTAAGGTGCCATTGAACCGCTCGCACAGGCCATTAGTCTGTGGATGGTACGGGCTGGCCACCAGATGTCGCACCTGGACTTGCTTACAGAGGGCCTCCATCAGCTGGGACATGAATTGGGTCCCCCGGTCAGTGAGCATTTCCTGGGGAAAACCCACTCGGGAGAAAATCTCCAGCAATGCGGTGGCCACCTTGTCAGCCCGAATGGACGACAAGGCCACTGCTTCTGGGTACCGGGTGGCATAGTCCACTACCGTCAGTATGAAGCGTTTCCCGGAGCTGCTGGGGATGGCCAGCGGGCCGACCAGATCCACAGCCACCCTCCTGAAAGGCTCATCGATGATTGGCAGAGATACCAGTGGGGCTTTGGGGCGTGGCCCCGCCTTCCCCACTCTCTGACAGGTTTCACACGAACGGCAGTAGGCAGCCACATCGGCCCCCATTTTTGGCCAGTAGAAATGCTGGTTTAACCTGGCCTTGGTCTTAGCGATCCCTAGGTGTCCGGCCATCGGAATCTCATGTGCGATCCGCAACAACTCCGTCCGGAACGGATAGGGTACCACCAACTGTCGGTCCCTGGGCCACGCCTCCGGTGAACCCTGCTGGACCGTGGCCCGGTACAGCCGTCCTTGGTCCCAGACCACTCGCTCCGGGTCCGAGTCCGAGGGAGGCTGTGCCGCCTGCTCCTTAAGAGCTTTCAGGCTGTCGTCAGCTTCTAACGCTGCCTGAAACCCCTGACTAGATGTGGCCAGAATCGACGAGACTGTCACATCTTCAGTCAGTACCCCGGGACCTGTGTCCTGGCCTCCACCTGACTCGGCTGCCACTTGGTCAGAAGGGGAAGAGCTATCGGACCTCCGGGAGGCCCCTTGGCTTCCAGCACTCCCACTGCGGGTGACAGCGGCCACAGCCGCTGCGACCGTGGGTCGTGCCTGCTCCTCCTCCGTTCCTGACCAAGTCGCCGGTTCAGGCAGACCTACCTGGCTTCCTGACACCCCGGTTGTGGGGGAACCATGCACCGAGATCTTACCTGGGAGCACTTCCGCTCCTGGACCGGCCCCAATCTCACCTGCCTGTTCCCCCCCTGCAGCAACAGAACCCCGCTGTGAAATCTCTGGGGACCCCACATTTGCTGTGGTAGCCCCCACCCCACACACTGGTCCTCCCCCTGCAGCACCCTGCTCTCTGCTTATCCCTGCAGAGGGCAACAGATCCCAGCTCACAGGCTGGTTACTTGTAGAGGCATTGTCACACCTTTCTCTGACCCCCTCCCCTGTCACAGCTGCAGCTGTGTGTGTGTCTATGGTGTCTATGCAAGCAGAAATATCAGAGTTCACTCCCTCCTCCCTTACATCATTCATAGATAACACATTAACATTGTTAGGAGTCATGTCAGTACGGGCTGAAGGTTCAGCCCTTGGGGGGGGCCCAAACTGGGAGGTTATCTGCCCCAAATCTGTCCCAAGTAGCACGTTTGCAGGGATCCGATCAGTTACCCCCACCTCCCTCACCCCTCGCCCTGCGCCCCAGTCCACATAAATGTCAGCAACAGGCAGCGCCGGGTCAATGCCTCCAATCCCGGAGACAGCGAGGGTTTTTCCAGGGATCAAGTCTTGGGGGGACACCATCTCAGGCCGCACCAGAGTCACCTCCGAGGCGCTGTCTCGCAGTCCTATGGTCACAGACCGGCCGACGGTGACAGGTTGGAAGCTGTCCAGGGACCTACCACCACCCCCACCCACACAATACACCTTGGGCGGCCCTTGGGACGGGGACGGAGCCGGGGCCTTGGGACGCTGAGGGCACATGGCCTTGAAGTGTCCAGGTAGGTTGCACTGGTGGCACCGTCTTGGTTCTGCCACGGGCCTGGAGAGGGGAGTTGAGGGGGACACCCCCTGCAGTCTAGGGGCAGGTGGGGCAGTCGCCGAATTCATCTTACCCCCTCTCCAGGTGCTGCTGGTGGCCGCTCTCCTGGCCTCAGGGGCCCGGTTGTTGGTGTAGTCATCGGCAAGGGCGGCTGTAGCCGTGGACCCCTTTGGCTTCTGGTCTCGGATGAACTGGCGGAGATCCTCAGGGCAGTTCCACAAGAGTTGCTCCGTGATGAACAAGTCCAGGATCTCCGGTCCGGTGGAAAGCTGCAGGCCTTGGGTCCAGTGGTCGGCAGCTCGGGCAAGTGCCCGCCTGTGGTCAGCCCAGGAGTCCTTTGGTCCCTTCTGTAGGCTCCGGAACTTCTTGCGGTAGGACTCTGGGGTGAGGTTGTACTGTTGGATCAGGGCCCGCTTGATGGTGTCGTAGCCCTGATCTGCCTCAGCAGGCAAGTCCCCAAGGATATCCAGGGCCTTACCCCTTAAACGGGGGGTCAGGTATTTGGCCCACTGCTCCTTGTCCAGATGGTGCTGCAAGCAAGTCCGTTCAAAAGCAGTCAAGAAAGAGTCCAAGTCTCCATCCTTCCTCTCTTCGGCTCCTGCTTTAGCATTGGCCAGTTGCCTAGCTCTGCTCCTGGTGCCATCAGCCATTCTTGCAGACTTTTGGTCACTGACACAGAACTGACACCTGATGCCTCCACACACCTTACAGTATCTGCACTCTGACACTCTAGTGTTGAGCTAGTCTGAAGACCCCAGCAGCCACAGCTGCTGCAGGCAGTCTTTAGTGTCTGGGAGTATGGGTCTCACACTCACACACACTATTATCTCGATCCCACCGCTTGCCACCAATATGTCACAAACCACCGGGGGGTCACTCAGAAATCCCCCGCGCTGGCTACCAGTACGTCACAATCGGGGGGTAACAAGTGGGGGTCACCCCTCCTTTATACCTCCCGACCGACAGACAGAGCACGTGACGCGCTCTCTAGCGCCCCTCTTATAGTCAGGCCAATTATGGAATTGCCCGACAATAAGCAAGGAGGCCGCTATACTACTTATGCCGATTATTGAAGGGTCCCCGGTGAGAGTAGGGTATATATTCCCCCGACCTCCGCGGGCGGAATATATAAAATCTCCCCGAATCTCACTGGCCTCCCCACAATAATCCTTGGCACAACTCGCTGCCACCAACCGCTTCACGGTAACTATTAGCCGAACACACAGACGTGGGATTCAAGATCGAGATAACAGAACAGCCCAAGATTAATTATATAATTTAATCAGCCTAAAGCACACTAGAAACTACAATATATACAATAGGGAATCTACAGAATATACATATGTCAGAGTACAGTTACAATCAAAGCATGGGTTACAAACAGGCATACACAGTTCCAGCAGTTACCTTGTTGCGTCTGGCCACAGGGGGGCGCTGTAGGCCAGGTTTCTAGGATCCTTCCCACAGATGTTTCCTACACGTGCCCCCAGCGAAAAGAACACTGGAAAATGCCCGAAGTAGGGTTATCAACCTGGACAAATCCAGGTCCCCTCCTACCTTCGTGACCTCAGAGGGAGCACCGCTCCACCCCTGGCTGGAGTTATGGACAAAATCCACAACATGGAATATGGCCATAACTTTGCCTGGGAGCGTCGTAGGCGGACGCCAATGCTCTCATTGTGACAGTTATGAATTTAGCTACAGAACGAGGGGACTCATGACCTGTCTGCCAGTTCCCCATTGGCTGATATCACGCCTGGGGCATTTCCCAATGTCCTGCTCCCATAAAAAGGGTGTGCCGGCATCGTCCGCATGCGGAGACACCATTTTTATGGTTGCCATATTTATCGGAAATATGGCTTGCGAGATATGAACCATTTTTTACTGGAGTCGTTCTGTCTAGCTAGTTCCATAGCCTTGCTAATGAGATACAACTCTTGTTACAGGGTGACGGCAGGGAGTCATCCTGTGTCCATTGTTCCCACACCACCTCATTTCCATATCACAGGACATGGCCATGGAGGTGTAAGTGGAACACTGAGAACAAGAAGGGAGGGGGCACTGCCAGGGAGTGATGAGGGATTATGACTGGAGTCATAATTCATCTTCATATCCCGGGATTTGCCTCACACCTCCCCCCTTTTGAGGGCGCTAGGGGGCAGCACACTCCGGTGTTCCCCCGTGCGCCCGTCCGCGACCTCTCCTTGTCGGGACAGCCCGTCTGCGTTACCGTGGTCACGGCCCCTTTTGTGGCGAATGGTGAAGTTGTATTGCTGGAGCGCAAGGCTCCATCGCAACAATCGCCCATTCGTCCCAGAGACGGTGTGCAACCAGCTGAGGGGATAGGTCCGTGTTGAGGACTTCCCAGTGCTGGAGAAGGATGGAGACTTGGACTCTTTCTTGACTGCTTTTGAACGGACTTGCTTGCAGCACCATCTGGACAAGGAGCAGTGGGCCAAATACCTGACCCCCCGTTTAAGGGGTAAGGCCCTGGATATCCTTGGGGACTTGCCTGCTGAGGCAGATCAGGGCTACGACACCATCAAGCGGGCCCTGATCCAACAGTACAACCTCACCCCAGAGTCCTACCGCAAGAAGTTCCGGAGCCTACAGAAGGGACCAAAGGACTCCTGGGCTGACCACAGGCGGGCACTTGCCCGAGCTGCCGACCACTGGACCCAAGGCCTGCAGCTTTCCACCGGACCGGAGATCCTGGACTTGTTCATCACGGAGCAACTCTTGTGGAACTGCCCTGAGGATCTCCGCCAGTTCATCCGAGACCAGAAGCCAAAGGGGTCCACGGCTACAGCTGCCACCAATATGTCACAAACCACCGGGGGGGTCACTCAGAAATCCCCCGCGCTGGCTACCAGTACGTCACAATCGGGGGGTAACAAGTGGGTGTCACCCCTCCTTTATACCTCCCGACCGACAGACAGAGCACGTGACGCGCTCTCTAGCGCCCCTCTTATAGTCAGGCCAATTATGGAATTGCCCGACAATAAGCAAGGAGGCCGCTATACTACTTATGCCGATTATTGAAGGGTCCCCGGTGAGAGTAGGGTATATATTCCCCCGACCTCCGCGGGCGGAATATATAAAACCTCCCCGAATCTCACTGGCCTCCCCACAATAATCCTTGGCACAAACTCGCTGCCACCAACCGCTTCACGGTAACTATTAGCCGAACACACAGACGTGGGATTCAAGATCGAGATAACAGAACAGCCCAAGATTAATTATATAATTTAATCAGCCTAAAGCACACTAGAAACTACAATATATACAATAGGGAATCTACAGAATATACATATGTCAGAGTACAGTTACAATCAAAGCATGGGTTACAAACAGGCATACACAGTTCCAGCAGTTACCTTGTTGCGTCTGGCCACAGGGGGGCGCTGTACCCAGGTTTCTAGGATCCTTCAAGGGTGTGTAAATTTTTTTTGTTGTTTAACGTTATTGTCCCAATGAATTACTGTAACAAAATTAAACAAATTTGTAAGTAGCCTTAATTACAAATTTCTTACCGTTTGGGTTCTACAGCTTCCTGTGCAGATCTGTTTCCATGGCGACAGACTACAAACAAACACTTTGTAGTCAGATTCTGCTGGTGGGCTATTAGTAATCTGATGTTTCATTTTTTTTTACTATTTTAAATGCAGGGGAGCGGTAAACCATACTTGACAACAAAAATATATACACCTTTTAAATCACCTGTCAAAAATATTTACTGTACCCCCATAACAGCCACTTGCCCCCGAATAATAATATGACAGTACAATAATCAATGTGACCCAATAACAAGTAACCCAAATGATTGGCGATGTCAAATATTGCAACTTTGCAGGAGATTTCAGACGAGGCGTCAGATACGAGTTCAGAATATATAGATCTATGGACGACGGGGAACATCTCCTGGAGAAGAAAGAGGGGTACACAGAGGAGCTGGGTACGTGGACGCAATGGGGGGCATCTCTGCAGTGCTGGGTCCGGTAGACCATCGATGTTACTTGGTATCATCTATAAAGAATGTATCACTGCCTCATGAGTCTATATCACATTCTATATATTCTTTGTTGTTTTTTTACATTCCTTTTATTATATATTTTATGCATTTTGCGATTTTCTAGTTATTGATACTTTGAGGTTTTTTTTATATTTTAATTATATATATATATATGTATATACGTTACTTTGTATTTTACGTTCCTTTTACTCTATACTCTGTTATATTCTAGTTGTTGATATTTTGTGTTATTTTTGTTATATTCTAATCTATATATAATATGTTACTTTTTTTTTTGTATTTTTTTCTTCAATTTTAGCTTCTTCCGTAAAGCCAAACTTGAGAATCAGTAACATTACCCCCAGGTCATTTCTCTTGGATTGGTCGCCATATCCCTTGGACAGGTCTCAGGAAGGATTTGTTACCGGATACAACGTTTATGTGAACGACAGAGAGAAAGGCTGCAACCTGGATAAATCTGATGGACAAGTGCAGCCAGGTGGGAATCGCTACAATGTATCCATTGTCTATTCATCACATACCGATCTAATCTATCAATCCTGTTTTTATAGGTGACGTCTGCAGGTTTTATATTGATGATCCAAATAAAATGAAGGTCTCAATAAATCATCTAACACCGAATGGAAAATATGAGGTAGCTGTCGTGGCCATCACCGGTGGAGGAGAAACCCCTAGACAATACAGTGAGGCTTACACCCCCGCCGACAGTGAGTGGCTTTTTATAATAGATTAGTCAGTGACTATAGATAGCATTATGTCCACACAGTATCACATTGTATTCTATTTAACTATGAACATTTTTGTTTCCAGCACTATACTCCTGTACTGAGCTTGGGTTTGTCACCGTACTTGTGCCCTAGACTTGTTTCCAGAACTATACTCAGGTAGTGACAAATCCAAGTTCAGTAAAACAAAATAAAGTACCGGAAACAAGTCTAGGGCATAGGTGCAGTGACAAATTCAAGCTCACTACAGGAGTATAGTGCTGGGAAAAAGCTTATGGCATAGGTACAGTGATAAATCCAAGGTCAGTACAGGAACATAGTGATAGAAACAAGTCTAGGGCATAGGTGCAGTGACAAATCGAAGCTCAGTATAGGAGTATAGTGCTGGAAACAAGTCTAGGACATAGGTAGTGACAAATCCAAGTTCAGTACATATGTCCTAGACTTGTTTCCGGTACTTTACTTTGTTTTACTGATCTTGGATTTGTCACTGTACTTATGCCCTAGATTTGTTTCCAGAACTATATTTATGTACTGAGCTTGGATTTGACACTGTATCTATGCCCTGGACTTGTTTCCTGTACTACACTCATGTAGTGATATTGGAGTTGCCATTACCTATGCCCTAGACTTGTTTCCAGTACTATACTCATGTACGGAGCTTGGATATGTTACTGTATCTGGATTCTAGGCTTTTTTTTTCTCCATTTTTTACCATACTAGTTCTAATAACTGATCTTAGCTCAGTACATACGTATGGTAATAAAAACACATTTCGTGCATGCAGCAAAAGGTAATTACATAATAGAAAAATCTAAAACATAGATTCAGCACAATATTCAGAATCAATAAATAAGTATAGCAATAAAGAAATTTAAAACAAATACCGTACCAAATTCAGGGTAAGTACAGTACAAACATAAATAAGCCTAGAAGATAATTGAAGTAAACTATCTAAGCTCAGAATGTATGTAATGTAAAAGGAATCAACCTAGAACACATAGTATTTATCTTAAAATATATGAGATCCATCTCAACACAATTGTAGACTTGTTTCTATATGCTGATCTTGGATCTGTTTCTGTCTGTTCTTTGCCTATTTCTGTTAAAATACTTTTATACTAAACCTGTATGTGATACTGTATTCATTGTCTCAATTTTGTTCTGCTAGACTTATGTACTGACCCTGTATGTGGTACTGTATCTATGTAATAGATTAGTTACTATATTGTGTGTTATACATTAGTATACCAAATCTATTACAGTATCTATATTCTAGACATAGTTCTTGAACAGTATTTATGTTCTAGATTTGCTTCTTTTAGGTTTGTCCAGTCCAAAAATGTGAATTCTGCACTTCCCTTGTGACTGCAGACTTGTGAATTGTTACATCGTGCGTACTGCATATCCCTGACCACAATCTGAATAGTCTGTTACTGGTGTGCTTAATGCAAGTGTCTAGCGCAAGGCCAGAAACACGCATACTTGCAGTCATGTAGCCGCCGTTCCCGGCACTGACACTGGAGAATCCTCACAGCAAGCACTAGAATTCACAAGTCGCCAATCAGAAAGTGACTGCTGACTTTTGTTTCAGACTGGACAACCCCTTTAAGCTTGTAGTCTTATTCACTTACCCATTTACCATCTGCAAAATAGAGAGTTTTTCATTTGTGGAGCATCTGTTTTTCTTGTAATACCCCCACCAGAAAAAAAAACAAGCATCAACGAATTCCTTAGTCTAATCTCTGAAAAACTAACACACTTATTTGGTTTGGCCAGCTGTCTGCAAAATGGACCACAATGGGACTAGACTACGTGCTTTTTATGCAGTTCACTAGTGTTAAAAAACCCTCAAACATGTGAATAATCCAACAGAATATAATGTGTCTGTGTGCCGCCATGTACAGCAGCTGGACGACAAACATTGCTGTCTGAATAGGACCTTAACGTTTCATTCTTCTATGCTTAGATATGTAACTATCTACCATATAGACTTGTTTCTGTTACTATACGTATGTACTGAGCTTGGATCTGTTACTGTGTCTATGTTCTAGGTTTATATCTTTTACCATGCTTATGTACTGAGGTTGGATCTGGTTCTATATCTGTTTTAGGCCTCATTCAGACATCCATTTTGCACGTAGTGTTGAGTCTTTTTTTCACCCACTTTAATCTATGGTGATATTCTTGTGTCTGTGTTTTTACATGGATCGTGTGTTTGTGCAAAACAAATGGAGATGTCTAATTTTCCAGCAGCATAGATGTCAAGGGCCAATAAAAGACTATTGGACATGAAAAAAAAAGTGCAGCACATGGATGGAATCAGTGTGCTTGTGTGCCGCCCCCGTGTTGGCAGCCGGGCTGCTCGGATCCGGATCCACGGTAGCTCGAGGGATCTCCGGACCCGGGGGATCGCGCGGCCACTCGGAGTAGAGGGGGGATATTTACACGGGGTGTTTAGTTTGAAGTTCGTGACGCGACCCGTGGTGTGTGGTAAGGTGGAGTACCACCGCTGTAGTTGGGAGTACCCGGTGGCGATGGTGTTGGCAGCCAGATGTTTAACCCCTCCACGGGTAGGGGGGATGCCCTGGGACTCGATGAGGGTGACGGGGAGGTGCCGTTGGGACGGTAAGGGTCACTTGTTTACTCACTCAGTCCAATAACGCTGACACCGACAACTGTGGTAAACCAAAGTTCTTGACACTGCTGCCGCTGGGAGGGAGCACACCTGGATCCCATGCCCGTTGGTGTTGCCTGTTAGTCTGTGACCTTTACCTTGGCACCTAGTTTCTCTGGTTGGTTCCTTGAGTATAAAACTGGTCGGGTCCCGCTCACCAGTATGGCTAATTGGGTGAGTTTGCTCTCAGGGTTCACGCTTAGGATTTTCTGGACCGTGTAGTGGGAAAGTCCTATGCCCCTCGTTGCGCTAGTAGGCCATGTGCCCAGGGGAGCTTTTTGCTGCGGAGTTTGCCACGGAAAACCTGCGGATTTTTCTGGATTTTCCAGATAAATCCGCAGGGACATGGGGAGTGTCTGTGTCCACGCTGCGGAAAGTGCGGCTGCGGAATCTCCTGCGGAGATCCCTCAGCCACACCTAACTGCATGTCAATTATTCATGCGGATTTACTTGCGGAGATCCCGGCCCTCCGCTATGGAGATAGAGGCCGGGACGTCCGCAGGTAAATCGCGTGAAATTCCGCATGTTTCCCGCAGCTATTCCGCTGTACTACCGCAGCTAAAAATAGCTGCGGATGCCGGCGGGCAGCTGCGGGAAACATGCTGCCGTACCTGCAAATATATCCGCAGGTACGAGCGTCCCGTGGGCACATAGCCGTAAACTGATTTTAAAGCGGGTGGAGAACGGATCTTGAAGACTCCGTCCTCGTCGGGTAAATTGCCAGGACGCCTGAAGCTACTTCTTGACCTAGGGTCCACATACCCCATCGTGCCCTGGCCCCTGCCCAGTGATGCCACTAGGCCGCCAGCTGTCCTCCTCGACCGTCCGGGCCCCTTGTCACGATCCCCTGCGATCGGGGTTTAGCTCCTACCAGGCGCAGACCAAAGTCTGCCACCTACTAGTTACAAGGAGCCCAGCTCCTGACCTCTCCTCTCGAGAGTCACCACACAACTCACTGTCTCCTGACCTCCCCTTAACCAACCCCCCAGTGGGCGACCCTATTCCCTTCAGGTTAGCCACTGGTGTGTCTGGTGGGTGTGGTGTAGTGTTCCTAGGATTTTGATTAGCTTGTTCTTGGCAACACCAAAGGTCAGGGACACGTAACCAAGGAGGAGGTGGATACTGTGCAGAAGGGCAGATTGCACAATACCCTATAATTGCACAATACATTTTTAAAGAGTTCATCTCCTCAACGGTGGGACGCTACCGGTTTCAGTGGTAGCGGAGACTCAACCTGCTCCGTTGCAGCCTCTACCCACGACAGTCCAGTCCCATATCCCGTTAACCCGCCACCCAAACAACCCTTACCCGCTGCATACCTATGGTGGGTCCGTGACCAGGTTAAGGTCCCGGGCGTTGTGTTAGACGACTCTGGTGGGCACAGAAGGTGCAACTATATACAATACACAAGTTTGTGTTGGTCACGCCAGTCCTGTGACCTTGGTCCATGTTTACTAAATATAAAACTTTAACGGAGTCCATGTACCGGGTGCACATATCGTAACAATCTTCTTGCAAATCTGGTAACTTTCACTCTTTTCATTAAAACTGGTTGATTAGGCACTTATTTGCTAACATTTTCTATATGGAAAATGATAAACTATGGAAAACAACAAACGAAAACACCGATACCTAACAATTCTATGGCATCGTTAAACCACTGGTATTTTCAACATTTTTTTAACATTCTTCTTTGTACCGCTCACTGGGAGGCTGGTAGTCAACAGAGGCAGTTGGCACAACTTGCTCATTTACCATAGTGAGCCGCTTTCCATCCAGGGCATACCAGCCCTGCTCGCTCCAGTGCCGCGTGTAAGTGACCACCTCCCCCGGCTCCAGGCCACGGCCCGGGTGATCCCTCGGGAGATGCTGCTCGATATCCCTTTGAGCTACAAACACTTCATCAGGAAGGCTTGCTTCCCAGAGGAAACCCCACCCCTTTTCAGGGTCGAAGCGCCGCACGAGGCCCCTTCATTGCAGCCCTCGAACACGAAAGGTGGCTTTCCTCAAATTTTCTTTCTCCCTCCGTGTACGGGCAACGATATCCCGCTGCCGCTGATCTGGAGTTGTGATCGCTGGTGTCAGCTTTCGCTGGTGGTGTCGTTCCCAGTAGGGGGCATCAGCGTCCGGCCTCAGCTCCCTAGCTGGCTCTGGTTTTATATGGACTCTTGCGGCCCCAACAGCCGTCGGGATGCCGCGCGGCAGTGGAACCGGGAGATCTTTAGGTTGCACTTCCGCATCTGCAGATTGAAGAACTGACTGCTCTGCAGTTGGGGTTGCAGGGTCCGGGTGCTCCACCTCTGAGGACGGGCCCGGTGATGTGGCTGGGTCTACTCTGGCCAGGGTCCGGATGACCGCTGTCATGACTGAGATGAGGGACAGCACCGTGGTTTCTGCAGCTGGAGCTTTACTTAAAGGCACCGAAGGTTCCGCTGCCGGGATGGTAGTGGGCAGCTTGGCGTCTGCCGAGGACGGGGTAGGTGACGGTGGAGTGCTTACCGCGAGCGGGGGCGGTCCAGATCCCTCAGACGCTGGGGGCGGATTTTGGGCAATCAATAGGGACTGGGTAACCGCTTACCCTCCCTTCACGTGGGATTGTGATCTTACGGGCTCGCACCGTAATCACCAGGCTCCTCATCTCTTCCCTCTAGTGGTTCAAGATGAACAGGAACTGTGTCCGCATTCTCCTGCACAGCTGCTCTGTCTCCTCCTCAATCCAAGTCGCGGTCCTGGGAACAGCACGTTCCGGTGACCTGTCCCGCTCCACCATCTTGCCTCTGCGTCATCCAGGAACGTTATGGCAGAGTCCTGGCGTCCCTGCTTCTCTTCCGCTGTAGTTACATTCCAGCACGCCCCCTCGGTTTTCACTCAGCACTCTTTCGCGCGCTGTGGCCTTCTGGGATCTTCTGGTTCTGGCCTCACACTCAGGACGAAGGGCGAGGATTCTGCTTCGCGCGCTTTCACGGGAAGACGGCGTTTTGGCGCGAAAAGATGGCGGAAAATGACGGAATTGGCGGGAAAAGGAATTTTGACTCGCGGTTTTCGGCTCCAAGGCACACATCACCCAGGTAAATGGGTCCTGCTCAGATCCTGTTCGTGACGCCAAAGTTTCCAAGGTGTGCTGCCCCCGTGTCAGCAGCTGGGTTGCTTGGATCCGGATCCACGGTGGCTCGAGGGATCTCCGGATCCGGGGGTCGGGGTCTTGCGGCCACTCGGAATAAAGGGGGGATATTTACACTGGGTGTTTAGTTTGAAGTTCGTGACGCCACCCGTGGTGCATGGTAAGGTGGATTACCACCGCTGCAGTTGGGAGTACACAGTGGCGATGGTGTGGGCAGCCAGATGTTTAACCCCTCCACGGGTAGGGGTGATGCCCCAGGACTCGATGAGGGTGACGAGGAGCTGCCGTTGGGGCGGTAAGGGAAACTTGTGTACTCACTCAATCCAATAACACTGACACCGACAGCTGTGGTAAACCAAAGTTCTTGACACTGCTGCCGCTGGGAGCAAGCCAGTTTGCGAAAATACAATTTAGCTCAGTTTAATATTGTGAAGTGGACGTAATTGTCTGCCTGTTTCTATCGACTACGGACTCTGCCGGTTCACTGGCAGGTGAACGCCTAAGCAGGAGCACGGAGGAATCTATGTCCTAGGACGGTGCAATCCTGCTACAGCAACTCCCAACTAGCATCCTGTTTTGGATCTAAGGACTTTCGCAAACTGCGACCCGGCATTACTCCCTCCTCTCCAGCTGGGAGAGAGAATCGCTCCACGCAAGGACCATACGTCACGGAGCTCCCATTGCCAGCGCGGGTGTCAGGTAACATACACCGGGACTTGTAACGAGTTCCCGGTGCACTGATCCCTCTGCCTGTTAGACTCCTTGGTAGAAGCGCGGCCTATTCAATCTCACTCAGGGACCGTGAAAACTTGCAGCGTGGATGTCAGTGCAATTTAATCAATTTTGAAGTATTCATCTGGGCACTAGTACCCGCCAGAAGGAATCCTTGCCCTCACATATGGGCTAGCACGGACGTGGTACCCCCCTTGAAAAAAACTTTTGTAACAATTATTATTCATTTTTGATCATTCCTGAGGAAGTTATTTTTCTTGGTCGGCTTTTTAGTTTTACTAATACTTATTAATATTCGTGGTGCCACCGGCCGGGGCCCCACGAGAGTACAGTTTTTATTATACTTCTTGTTTGTATATCTATTTTGTCCTTTGTGTCCTGTCCTATGTAGTAGTATTACTATTCATTGTTATTTTCATACTGCTATTTAATAAAATAATAAAATACCAAATAATCTTATTATTCAGCGCTGGTTGGTGAGTTTTTTCTACCTATGAAAAATCTCAAATTTATTATTTGGATCTTGAAGACTCCGTCCTCATCGGGTAAACTGCCAGGACGCCTGAAGCTACTTCCTGACCTAGGGTCCACATACCCCGTCGGGCCCTGGCTCCTGCCCGGTGATGGCACAAGGCCGCCGGCTGTCCTCCACGACAGTCTGTGCCCCTTGTCACAATCCCCTACGACCGGGGTCCAGCTCCTACCAGGCCCAGACCAACGTCTGCCACCTAGTAGTTACAAGGAGCCCAGCTCCTGACCTCTCCTCTCGAGTCACCACTCAACTCACTGTCTCCTGACCTACCCTTAACCAACCACCCCAGTGGGCGACCCTATTCCCTTCAGGCGTCCACTGGTGTGTCTGGTGGGTGTGGTGCAGAGTCTTCCTAGATTTTGATTAGCTTGTTCTTGGCAACACCAAAGGTCAGGGACACGTAACCAAGAAGGAGGTGGATACTGTGCAGAAGGGCAGATTGCACAATACCCTGTGACGACCTGATAGGCCAGGGTGTAACACTTGTACGTACTTAAACTTTACAATGTTTCTCAAATACTTTTAATTTCTTTATTTATTGATCCAGCCATAAAAATACTCATGGTAAAAACAGATGTGGATAGCACACTTATCCAAAACACTGGTTAAACCAGTGTCATCTTTTCATGGACGTGTGAATGAGGTCTTAGGCTTATTTAGGTTACCATAGTTATGTACTGAGCTTGGATCTGGTACTGTACAGTGCCTTGCGAAAGTATTCGGCCCCCTTGAATTTTTCAACCTTTTCCCACATTTCAGGCTTCAAACAAAGATAAAAATGTTCATGTTCTGGTGAAGAATCAACAACAAGTGGGACACAATTGTGAAGGTGAAGGAAATGTGTTTATTTTAAGCTTTTGTAAAAAAATAAATAACTGAAAATTGGGGCGTGCAATATTATTCATCCCCTTTACTTTCAGTGCAGCAAACTCACTCCAGAGGTTGATTGAGGATCTCTGAATGATCCAATGTTGTCCTAAATGACTGATGATGATAAATATAAGCCCCTGTGTGTAATCAAGTCTCCGTATAATGCCCCTGCTCTGTGATAGCCTCAGTGTTCTGTGTAAAGTGCAGATATCATCATGAAGACCAAGGAACACAACAGGCAGGTCCGTGATACTGTTGTGGAGAAGTTTAAAGCCGGATTTGGTTACAAAAAGATCTCCACAACTTTAAACATCCCAAGAAGCACTGTGCAAGCGATCATATTGCAATGGAAGGAGTATCATACCATTGCAAATCTACCAAGACCCGGCCGTCCATCCAAACTATCATCTCACACAAGGAGAAGACTGATCAGAGATGCAGCCAAGAGGCCCATGATCACTCTGGATGACTGCAGAGATCTACAGCTGAGGTGGGAGAGTCTGTCCATAGGACAACAATCAGTCGTACACCGCACAAATCTGGCCTTAATGGAAGAGTGGCAAAGAGAAAGCCATTTCTCAAAGATATCCATAAAAAGTGTCGTTTAAAGTTTGCACAAGCCACCTGGAGACACCAAACATGTGGAAGAAGGTGCTCTGGTCAGATGAAACCAAAATCAAAACTTTTTGGGCACAATGCCAAATGATATGTTTGGCGCAAAAGCAACACAGCTCATCACCCTGAACACACCATCCCCACTGTCAAACATGGTGGTGGCAGCATCATGGTTTGAGCCTGCTTTTCTTCAGCAGGGACAGGGAAGATGGTTAAAATTGATGGGAAGATGGATGGAGCCAAATACAGGACCATTCTTGAAGAAAACCTGTTGGAGTCTGCAAAAGACCTGAGACTGGGACGGAGATTTATCTTCCAACAAGACAATGATCCAAAACAAAGCAAAATCTACAATGGAATGGTTCACAAATAATCGTATCCAGGTGTTAGAATGGCCAAGTCACAGTCCAGACCTGAACCCAATCGAGAATCTGTGGAAAGAGCTGAAAACTGCTGTTCACAAACGCCTCCATCCAACCTCACTCAGCTCCAGCTGTTTACAAAGGGAGAATGGGCGAGAATTTCAGTCTCTCCATGTGCAAAACTGATAGACACATACCCCAAGAGACTGCAGCTGTAATCGCAGCAAAAGGGGGCGCTGCAAAGTATTAACCTAAAGGGGATGAATAATATTGCACGCCCCAATTTTCAGTTATTTTTTACAAGATTTAAAATAAGCAATAAATAGCGTTCAACTTCACAATTGTGTCCACTTCTTGCTGATTCTTCACCAGAACATTAACATTTTTATCTTTATATTTGAAACCTGAAATGTGGGAAAAGGTATACACAAGGCACTGTAGATACAGTACTAGATCCAAGTTTAGAACATAAGTATGGTAAAAGAAATAAGTCCAGAAGATAAGAAGTAAAATATCCAAGCTTCGAATGTATGGTTAAAGAATCAAGACTAAAACATAGCTACAGTAACAAAGCCAAGTTCAGTACATAAATATTGCAAAAGAAACAAGACTAAAGCATACATACAATACCAGATCCAAGTTCAGTACATATTTTCGTTGTCTTTTACCATATTCGTGTACTGAGCTTGGATCTGGTACTATGTTTATGTTCTTGCCTTACTTCTGTTAACATACCTATGTACTGAACTTGAATTTCTTATTGTAGCTACGTTTTAAGCTCATTCATTTTACCATCTTATGTCTAGAACATGAATGTTACAGGAACCATGACCTAAATATTTTTTTTCTAAACTTGGGTACTCTGCTTGGATCTGGTACTGTGTCTATATTCTAGACTCATTTATTTTACCATACTTATGTGCTGAACTTGGATCTGGCACTGTATCTGTTTAAGGCCCGTTTCACACGTCAGTGAAAAACACTGACGTTCTTCACTGACGTGTAAAACACGCACATGTCCCTCCGTGTTCCATGATTCATGGCACACGTGGGTTGTCCATGTGCAATCAGTGATTGCATATGGACATTACTCACCTGCCTTCGCTCCTGCTGTCCATGGTGCTGAAGTCCTCGGCTCTGCAGCGTCTGCCCACCGCTCTCAGCACCTACTTCCTGGTCGGTTTTCCTGCTCTCATGAATATTCATGAGCCGGGCAGAAACTGCCGAGAGCGGAGCAGGCACAGCGAATCGCAGGCAAGGTAAGTTGAAAATATTTAATATGTCCGTGATTTTCTGGTACGTGTTTCACTGATCACACATGGATCACACCATAGTGTGGTCCGTGGGTCATCAGTGATGTCAGAAAAAAACTGACTTGTCTCCGTGCAGAATCACAGCCACGCGTGTACGCAGCACGGAGACACGGTCAGTGAAAAATCACTGATGTGTGAGCAGACCCATTGATTATAATGGGTCTGCGTATGTCAGTGATTCTGGTACGTTTTAAAAAAAGCACAAACGTACCAGAATCACTGACGTGTGAAAGGGGCCTTAAGGTTATATCTGTTACAACATTAATATACAGAGATTGGATATGTTAATGTAGGTTATTACCATGTTTTTGTACCAAACCTATGTACTGAACTTTGATTTGGTTCTGTATCTGTTTTAGGAGTGTTTTTCTTAGTATGCTCTTATGTTTTGTCTTTTAGCTGTCGCAGCGCTACATTCCATTATTGTGCCAATCATTACAGTGTCAGTGATGGCACTATTGCTACTATTTATTGGATGCTGGAAAAGAGCTTGGTGAGTGTTCACAGACTACAGATACAACTTTACTGCAAATAGAAGACTGCAAGTAAAGACATTGAGGCTGCAGTCAATGCGTGCTGCATTAAAAACTGCAATGAGACTAACCATAACATCCTCATAGACTCGTTATCTAATGTTTCTAATTAGAGATTTGGTTCAGGCGTCACACCCCCACTGCCTGCTGGTTATAACCAGGGGGAAACTTTAGAACTTAGGAGATAATCACGTGTCTATTCTTTTGTAAAAACATCAGGAATTCTCTCATTTTAGGCTGAAGAGAATATGTCTCCCTGATATCCCAGATCCTAACAACAGCAAAATACTTTCCTTCAATGGAACAAAGGTAAAAGCTGTAAAGTATCTACTTTCGCAAATTATTGGTTGTAGGGGTTCTCTGCTCACGTCTAAGCTAATAAAAGCATATTAGGACAAGTGAAAGAGTACCAAAAACATATTGGAACAGGTAAACTTAAAGTGGAGGACATATTAAAGAATTGTAACTGCAGAATCTGACTACACACGGGTTGTTTGTAGTCTGTAACCATGGAGACACATAGGAGCTGTATACACAAAACGGTTGTTGGTGTTTAAAGACTAATTATGCTAATTTTGCCTCCTGGATGTCCAGGAACAATTTAAAGTGTTGACACATAATATATCAGATACAATGTATCAGTTTTTCATTACTCAACATATTTTTCTTCTTTTTATCAGGGTGCCTTTAGCAGAAACATCCTACTGACCCCCAATCACGAACCACAAATTGTGGACATCGTCAGAATTCAGGAAAGCAGGCATCATAAATCATACGATGAGCTGACTGAATCCCCCGATCATCAACTACAGGAGATGGACACCAAAATCCAGACGAGAGAAGGAAGCAAGAGTGACGAGGATGGCGGCGAAAACTATCTTCCTTGTGGTAGAGAGAAATCTTCGTATTCACTGATGAATGATCCATCCTGCAAATCCCCGCCATTTCCATACCTGCAATTCTGTAACCGGACCTACATAGGCACATTGGATGAACTATGTGACAGTGTACACGGATACAGACCACAGACAAATACAGAACAAGTGGACAGTCCGCCATATTCCACGCAGTCCGCGGATTCAGGGTTGGGACTTCATGAGGATTCGGACGTTTGCTTTCATAGCCCTGTTTATGCTACGAGCCCGACCTCTGTGGGTTCAGCCACATTCATACTAGTGGAGTGAAGGGAACGTTGCCTGGATCACACGTTGGACATTTAAACACTTAAGCATTAAACAAAAACTTCACGTCAATATTATTGTGGGTTTTGGCATTGGAAGCCACCAGGCTCATATCAAACCTGGAGGAAGAGAGGCCTTGTTCTGTATGTTTTGCACTCCTGACATCTAGTAGACCTTATCCAATCCAGCACGTAATATGTACTAAAGCTGACCATAGGTGTCTAATTGGCGGGGCTCCTAAAGGCTGTGGCCACAGAGAGGCGGCTCGGGGAGCTGGATATCAACAATGGTGTCTGCAGTGTCTAGCAGCGGTTTACTCTTCTCTAAACCTAATGCGGAGCATTCACGCATACGATGAGGACGCGTGTTGGGCAAACAAATTTATTGCTGAACTTAATTGCTCATCTCACAAACAAAACTAGAAAGTCTGATGAAAAGACCAGGCTGTCTGATCAGCTGTCTCCGAAAATCAGCACAAATGCCTGTACTTGCCCTCATCATCTTCCACTGAGACTACCGCAACACTACAGCACCCCTCTGCTTTCACACTGCGTTCCTCTCCCCGTTCAGTAATCCCGTAGGGACTTCCATCAAAACTAGAACGAGGCTGATGAAAAAAACAGGTCTGATCAGCTATATCCTACAATCAGCACAAATACTTGTACATGCCCTCATCATCTCCTGCTAAGATTACTTCAACACTACAGCACCCCTTTGGTTTCACACTGCATTCCTCTCCCCGTTCAATTGTCCCATTGGGTCTTCCGTCAAAACTAGAACGACTCTGATGAAAAGACAAGGCCGTCCGATCAGCTATCTCCTTGAATCAGCACAAATGCTTGTACATGTCCTCATCATTTCCCACTCAGATTACTTCAACACTACCCCTTTGCTTTCACACTGCGTTCCTCTCCCCGTTCAGTGGTCCCGTCAAAACTAGAACGAGTCTGAAAAGACAAGGCCGTCCGATCAGCTATCTCCTCGAATCAGCAAAAATACTTGTAAATACCCTAATCAACTCCCGCTGAGACTACTGCAACACTACAGCACCCCTCTGCTTTCACACTGCATTCCTCTCCCCGTTCAGTGGTCCCTTCGGGCTTCCGGTCAAAACTAGAACGAGCCTGATGAAAAGACAAGGCCGTCTGATCAGCTATATCCTCGAATCAGCCCAAATGCTTGTACATGCCCTCATCATTTCCCACTGAGATTACTTCAACACCCCTTTGCTTTCACACTGTGTTCCTCTCCCTGTTCAGTGGTCCCGTCAAAACTAGAACGAGTCTGATGAAAAGACCAGGCTGTCTGATCACCTGTCTCCGAAAATCAGCACAAATGCTTGTACATGCCCTCATCATCTCCCACTGAGATTACTGCAACACTACAGCAACCCTTTGCTTTCACACTGCGTTCCTCTCCCCGTTCAGTGGTCCCATCGGGGCTTCCGCCAAAACTAGGACGGGTCTGATGAAAAGACCAGGCTGTCTGATCACCTGTCTCCGAAAATCAGCACAAATGCTTGTACATGCCGCCTTCTCCCGCTGAGACTACTGCAACACTACAGCACCCCTCGGCTTTCACTCAGCGTTCCTCTCCAGATTCAGTGGTCCCGTCGGGGCTTCAATCAAAACTAGAACGAGTCTGATGAAAAAAACAGGTCTGCTCAGCTATATCCTAGAATCAGCACAAATACTTGTACATGCCCTCATCTCCCACTGAGACTACTGCAACACTACTGCACCCCTCTGCTTTCACACTGTGTTGTGACTTATCTTCAGTGATTCAGTCAGGTCCGAACCCACCTTAAAATGGGATTTGGACATATGCGCCAGCGGGGCAACTATAATGGTGCAAAGTCACAATGTGCTCTGTCGTGCACCGTTTTTGAGCGCATATGGCTATTGGAGGCGGACACCCAGACGAAGTAGACTGTCAGGGTGTCTGCCTCCAGTAATCGTATACCCCCAAAAATGGGTGCACGAAAGAGCTCATGGTGACTCAGTCTTCATCAGTAGTCCTGACGGCGCATACGTCAGAGTCCTCTTTTGCAGGGGATTCGGACGGAAGCCCCGACAAGACAACTGAATGGGGAGAGCAACGCAGTGTGAAAGCCGCCTAATTCATCCTCTGTGCTACTTTAAGCGCCTCTGCTCCTGCCCCTTCACTCGCTATCCATCTGCTGGTAAAAGAATATCCGTTATCTGTCTGTTCCGTACATTTTTCTGCAAATCTCCCCAACTTTAATTTACAGTCCTCCCACAATCTCCAGTCCATAACCGGCCCTCTCCATCCATCTCTGCCCTAATCTAAATGTACAAGTTAGGTAAAGTTTTAAATAAAAAATCATCACCCCCCTCAACTTGCTCGAAGATTTTCTGGCCCCTGTAACATCGCTGTAAGACATAGAACATAACACTCCCCCCACCTCCTGTTTTATGTACTGAACATTAAATGTATATAGTTTTTGTATTGCAGATTAGTTTTATACTACAATAAAGGATTTTAGTTTCTACTGCTATAGTGTGTATTTCTAAAACTCAAATGTAAAGTTTTCAAATTTTAAAGGGATTCTGACAGCAAGTAATCCAAGAGCAGCATGCTATAGGGGCTGAGAGCCTGATTCCAAGGATGTGTCACTCAGGGGGCTGTATCAATAAAATCAGTGTTTTATCAGAAGGAGATTATCATCACTACAGGGACTAGGTGTCTCGTGACTAATCCTGGTCAACTGCTGTGTAACCCCGCCCCCACCACTATGCTCCAATCAGTAGTTTGGGCGTGGTTATATACAACTCAACAATCTGAGCTTTGCTACATCTGCAGCAGAGAAACCTATGATTGTATTGAAATGTCAGCAAGCAGCCCAGCAAGTGACACACCGCTGGAATCAAGTTCTCAGCCCCCTAACATGAAGCAATGCATTTTATGTTGGGGTCAAAACAGGTAAAGTGCAGAATGATCATGGGCTGATAGACCGCCCCAAACACAGGGATAAGGCTCACTGGGAAATAGATGGCATGATGTTATACAGTGTAAAATACTCTGTCTATAATAATGAGATGACTCTGCTCATTGTGTCCCAGTCTATACAACAAAGTGAGATGACTCTGCTCATTGTGTCCCAGTCTACACAACAAAGTGAGATGACTCTGCTCATTGTGTTCTAGGTTACACAACAAAGTGAGATAACTCTGCTCAGTGTCCCAGTCTATACAACAAAGTGAGATGACTCTGCTCATTATGTCCCAGTCTATACAACAAAGTGAGAATGATCATTGGCTGAAAGGCCGCCACAAACACAGGGATGATTTCACTGGTAAATAGATAGCATAATGTTATACAGTGTAAAAGAAGGGAATTTTGTTACTTACCGTAAATTCCTTTTCTTCTAGCTCCTATTGGGAGACCCAGACGATTGGGTGTATAGCACTGCCTCCGGAGGCCACACAAAGCATTACACTAAAAAGTGTAAGGCCCCTCCCCTTCTGGCTATACACCCCCAGTGGGATCACTGGCTCACCAGTTTTAGTGCAAAAGCAAGAAGGAGGAAAGCCAAGAACTGGTTTAAACAAATTCACTCCGAAGTAACGTCGGAGAACTGAAAACCGTTCAACATGAACAACATGTGTACCCGAAAAACAACCAAAAATCCCGAAGGACAACAGGGCGGGTGCTGGGTCTCCCAATAGGAGCTAGAAGAAAAGGAATTTACGGTAAGTAACAAAATTCCCTTCTTCTTCGGCGCTCCATTGGGAGACCCAGACGATTGGGACGTCCAAAAGCTGTCCCTGGGTGGGTAAAGAAATACCTCATGTTAGAGCTGCAAAGACAGCCCTCCCCTACGGGGAGGCAACTGCCGCCTGCAGGACTCTTCTACCTAGGCTGGCGTCCGCCGAAGCATAGGTATGCACCTGATAATGTTTGGTGAAAGTGTGCAGACTCGACCAGGTAGCTGCCTGGCACACCTGTTGAGCCGTAGCCTGGTGTCGTAATGCCCAGGACGCACCCACGGCTCTGGCAGAATGGGCCTTCAGCCCTGTTGGAACCGGAAGCCCAGCAGAACGGTAGGCTTCAAGAATTGGTTCTTTGATCCATCGAGCCAGGGTGGCTTTTGAAGCCTGCGACCCTTTGCGCTTACCAGCGACAAGGACAAAGAGTGCATCCGAGCGGCGCAGGGGCGTCGTGCGGGAAATGTAGATTCTGAGTGCTCTCACCAGATCCAACAAATGTAGATCCTTTTCATACCGATGAACTGCATGCGGATAAAAGGAAGGCAAGGAGATATCCTGATTAAGGTGAAAAGAGGATACCACCTTAGGGAGAAACTCCTGAATGGGGCGCAGCACTACCTTGTCCTGGTGGAACACCAGGAAGGGAGCTTTGGATGACAGCGCTGCTAGTTCAGACACTCTCCGAAGAGACGTGACCGCTACCAGAAATGCCACTTTCTGTGAGAGTCGAGAAAGTGACACATCCCTCAGGGGCTCGAAAGGCGGCTTCTGGAGAGCAACAAGGACCTTGTTTAGATCCCACGGATCTAACGGCCTCCTGTACGGAGGTACGATATGACACACCCCCTGCAGGAACGTGCGCACCTTAGACAGTCGCGCTAGACGCTTCTGAAAAAACACGGATAGTGCCGAGACTTGCCCTTTAAGGGAGCCGAGCGACAAGCCCTTTTCCAACCCAGATTGCAGGAAGGAAAGAAAGACAGGTAACGTGAATGGCCAGGGGGATACTCCTTGTGCAGAGCACCAGGATAAGAATATCTTCCACGTTCTGTGGTAGATCTTAGCAGACGTGGGCTTCCTAGCCTGTCTCATGGTGGCAACGACCCCTTGGGATAATCCTGAAGACGCTAGGATCCAGGACTCAATGGCCACACAGTCAGGTTCAGGGCCGCAGAATTCCGATGGAAAAACGGCCCTTGGGACAGTAAGTCTGGTCGGTCTGGTAGTGCCCACGGTTGGCCGACCGTGAGATGCCACAGATCCGGGTACCACGACCTCCTCGGCCAGTCTGGGGCGACGAGTATGACGCGGCCGCAATCGGATCTGATCTTGCGTAACACTCTGGGCAAGAGTGCCAGAGGTGGAAACACATAAGGGAGCCGGAACTGCGACCAATCTTGCACTAAGGCGTCTGCCGCTAGAGCTCTTTGATCGCGAGACCGCGCTATGAAGGTCGGGACCTTGTTGTTGTGCCGAGACGCCATTAGGTCGACGTCCGGCACCCCCCAGCGGCGGCAGATTTCCTGAAACACGTCCGGGTGAAGGGACCATTCCCCTGCGTCCATGCCCTGGCGACTGAGGAAGTCTGCTTCCCAGTTTTCTACGCCCGGGATGTGAACTGCGGATATGGTGGATGCTCTTTCCTCCACCCACATCAGAATCCGCCTGACTTCCTGGAAGGCTTGCCGACTGCGTGTCCCTCCTTGGTGGTTGATGTATGCCACCGCTGTGGAGTTGTCCGACTGAATTCGGATCTGCTTTCCTTCCAGCCACTGCTGGAAGGCTAATAGGGCAAGATACACTGCCCTGATTTCCAGAACATTGATCTGAAGGGTGGACTCCTGCTGAGTCCACGTCCCTTGAGCCCTGTGGTGGAGAAAAACTGCTCCCCACCCTGACAGACTCGCGTCTGTCGTGACCACTGCCCAGGATGGGGGCAGGAATGATCTTCCCTGTGATAATGAGGTGGGAAGAAGCCACCATTGCAGAGAGTCCTTGGTCATCTGAGAAAGGGAGACTGTCCTGTCTAGGGAAGTTGTCTTCCCGTCCCATTGGCGGAGAATGTCCCATTGAAGTGGGCGCAGATGAAACTGCGCGAACGGGACTGCCTCCATTGCTGCCACCATCTTCCCTAGGAAGTGCATGAGGCGCCTTAAGGGGTGCGACTGACCCTGAAGGAGAGACTGCACCCCTGTCTGTAGTGACCGCTGCTTGTCCAGCGGAAGCTTCACTATCGCTGAGAGAGTATGAAACTCCATGCCAAGATACGTTAGTGATTGAGTCGGTGCCAGGTTTGACTTTGAAAAGTTGATGATCCACCCGAAAGTCTGGAGAGTCTCCAGCGCAACATTCAGGCTGTGTTGGCATGCCTCTTGAGAGGGTGCTTTGACAAGTAGATCGTCTAAGTAAGGAATCACCGAATGTCCCTGAGAATGCAAGACTGCTACCACTGCCGCCATGACCTTGGTGAAAACCCGTGGGGCTGTCGCCAGACCAAATGGCAGAGCTACGAACTGGAGATGGTCGTCTCCTATCACGAAACGTAAAAAACGTTGGTGCTCTGTAGCAATCGGCACGTGGAGATAAGCATCTTTGATGTCTATTGATGCAAGGAAATCTCCTTGAGACATTGAGGCAATGACGGAGCGGAGGGATTCCATCCGGAACCGCCTGGCGTTCACATGCTTGTTGAGCAGCTTTAGGTCCAGAACAGGACGGAACGAGCCGTCCTTTTTTGGAACCACGAAGAGATTGGAGTAAAAACCTTGTCCTTGTTCCTGCAGAGGAACAGGGATCACCACTCCTTCTGCTCTTAGTGAGCACACCGCCTGCAGAAGGGCATTTGCTCGGTCGGGATGTGGGGAGGTTCTGAAGAACCGAGGCGGAGGATGAGAACTGAATTCTATCCTGTACCCGTGAGACAAAATGTCTGCTACCCACCGGTCTTTGACCTGTGGCAGCCAAATGTCGCAAAAGCGGGAGAGCCTGCCACCGACCGAGGATGCGGAGGGATGAGGCCGAAAGTCATGAGGCAGCCGCCTTGGAAGCGGTTCCTCCGGTTGCTTTCTTGGGGCGTGAATGAGCCCGCCAGGAATCTGAGCTCCTTCTGAGTCCCTTTGGACGAGGAGAATTGGGTCTTGCTGGAGCCTCGAAAGGACCGAAACCTCGACTGCCACTTCCTCTGTTGAGGTTTGCTCGATCTGGGCTGGGGTAAGGAGGAGTCCTTACCCTTGGACTGTTTAATGATCTCAGCCAATTGCTCACCAAACAGTCTGTCTCCAGATAGTGGCAAGCTGGTTAAACATTTCTTGGAAGCAGAATCTGCTTTCCATTCCTTTAACCACAAGGCTCTGTGCAAAACGACAGAGTTGGCAGACGCCATTGAGGTACGGCTCGTAGAGTCTAGGACAGCGTTGATAGCGTAAGTCGCAAACGCAGACATTTGCGAGGTTAGGGACGCTACTCGCGGCACTGCTGGACGTATGATAGAGTCCACCTGTGCCAGGCCAGCTGAAATAGCTTGGAGTGCCCACACGGCCGCGAATGCTGGAGCAAACGACGCGCCGATAGCTTCATAGACAGACTTTAACCAAAGGTCCATCTGTCTGTCATTGGCATCTTTAAGTGAAGCCCCATCTTCCACTGCAACTATGGATCTAGCCGCAAGCCTGGAGATTGGGGGGTCCACCTTTGGACACTGGGTCCAGCGTTTGACCACGTCAGGGGGAAAGGGATAACGTGTATCCTTAAGACGTTTGGAGAAAAGCTTATCCGGATAAGCATGATGTTTCTGGACTGATTCTCTGAAGTCAGAGTGGTCTAGAAAAGTACTCAATTTACGCTTAGGATACCGGAAGAACGGAATTTTGTATACTTACCGTAAATTCCTTTTCTTCTAGCTCCAATTGGGAGACCCAGACAATTGGGTGTATAGCTACTGCCTCCGGAGGCCACACAAAGTATTACACTCAAAAGTGTAAGGCCCCTCCCCTTCTGGCTATACACCCCCAGTGGGATCACTGGCTCACCAGTTTAGTGCAAAAGCAAGAAGGAGGAAAGCCAATAACTGGTTTAAAGACCAATTCAATCCGAAGAAACATCGGAGAACTACAACCATTCACATGAACAACATGTGTACCGAAAAAAACCCTAAGAAAACAGGGCGGGCGCTGGGTCTCCCAATTGGAGCTAGAAGAAAAGGAATTTACGGTAAGTATACAAAATTCCGTTCTTCTTTGTCGCTCCATTGGGAGACCCAGACAATTGGGATGTCCAAAAGCAATCCCTGGGTGGGTAAAATAATACCTCGTAATAGAGCCGTAAAACGGCCCCTTTCTACAGGTGGGCAACCGCCGCCTGAAGGACTTGTCTACCTAGGCTGGCGTCTGCCGAAGCGTAGGTATGCACCTGATAATGCTTGGTAAAAGTGTGCAGACTCGACCAGGTAGGTGCCTGGCACACCTGCTGAGCCGTAGCCTGGTGCCGTAATGCCCAGGACTCACCCACGGCTCTGGTAGAATGGGCATTCAGCCCTGAGGGAACCGGGAGCCTAGCAGAACGGTAGGTTTCAAGAATTGGTTCCTTGAGCCACCGAGTCAGGGTGGATCTGGAAGCTTGCGACCCCTTACGCTGACCAGCGACAAGGACAAAGAGTGCATCCGGGCGGCACAGGAGCGCCGTGCGGGAATGTAGATCCTGAGTGCTCTCACCAGATCCAACAGATGCAAATCCTTTTCAAATTGATGGACTGGATGAGGACACAAAGAAGGTAAGGTGATATCTTGATTGAGATGAAAGTGGGATACCACCTTAGGGAGAAAGTCCGGAATCGGACGCCGAACCCCCTTGTCCTGGTGAAGACCAGGAATGGAGATTTGCATGACAGCGCTGCTAGCTCGGACACTCTCTGAAGAGACGTGACCGCTACTAGAAAGGCCACTTTCTGTGAAATACGGAAAGGGAAACAACTTTCAAAAGCTCGAAAGGCGGCTTCAAGAGAGTCATTAGAACCTTGTTCAGACTCCAGAGCTCTAATGGCCGCTTGTATGGAGTGATGAGAAGACAAACTCCCTGCAGGAACGTGCATACCTGCGGAAGTCGGCTAGGCGTTTCTGAAAAAATACAGATAGCGCTGAGACTTGTCCTTTAAGGGAGCTGAGCGACCAACTATTTTCCAACCAAGATGGTAGGAAGGAAGGAAAAATAGGCGATGCAAATGGCCAGGGAGAAACTCCTTGAGCAGAGCACCAAGATAAGAATATCTTCCACGATCTGTGGTAGATCTTGGCGGACGTTGGCTTCTTGGCCTGCGTCATGGTGACAACCACTCCTGAGACAATCCTGAAGACGCTAGGATCCAGGACTCAATGGCTACACCGTCATGTTCAGGGCCGCAGAGTTCAGATGGAAAAAAGGGCCCTTGAAACAGCAAGTCTGGTCGGTCTGGTAGTGGCCACAGTTGGCCTACCGTGAGGTACCACAGATCCGGGAACCCCGACCTCCTCGGCCAATCTGCGACCAATGTTGAACTGAGGCGTCCGCCGCCAGAGCTCGATGATCGTGAGACTGTGCTATGAAGCCGGAACAAAGTTGTTGTGCCGTGACGCCATTATGTCGACGTCCGGCATCCCGCAGCGGCGACAGATCTCATGAAACCCGTCCGAGTGAAGAAACCAGTCCCCTGTGTCCATACCCTGGCGACTGAGGAAGTCTGCTTCCTAGTTTACCACGCCTGGGATGTGAACTGCGGATATGGTGGATGCCGTGTCTTCTACCCACGTTAGAATCCGCCGGACTTCCTGGAAGGCTTGCCGGCTGCGTGTTCTTCCGTGGTGGTTGATGTATGCCACCGCTGTGGAGATATCCGACTGAATTCGGATGTGCTTGCTTTTCAGCCACTGCTGGAAGGCTTGTAGGACAAGATACACTGCTCTGATTTCCAGAACATTGAGCTGAAGGGTGGACTCTTGCTGAATCCACGTACCTTGAGCCCTGTGGCGGAGAAAAAACTGCTCCCCACTCTGATAGACTCGTGCCTGTCGTAACTACCGCCCAGGATGGGGGTAGGAAGGACCTTTTTTCTGACCATGAGGTGGGAAGAAGCCACCACCGTAGAGATTCTTTGGCCGCCTGAGAAGGGGAGACGTCTCTGTCGATGGGCGTCGACTTACCGTCTCATCGGCGGGGAATGTCCCATTGTAGTGGACGCAGATGAAACTGCGCGAAAGGGACTGCCGCCATTGCTACCATCTTACGTGAGAAGTGCATGAGGCGTCTCAATGTGTGCGACTGATCCTAAGGAGAGATTGCAGCCTTGTCTGTAGTGAACGCTGTTTGTCTAGCGGAAGCTTCACTATCGCTGAGAGAGTATGAAACTCCATGCCTAGATATGTTAGTGATTGGCCCGGGGTCGGATCTGACTTTGAAAAGTTGATGATCCACCCGAAACTCTGGAGAGTCTCCAGCGCAACGTTCGGCTGTGTTGGCATGTTCCTTAAGAGGGTGCCTTGACAAGTAGATCTCCCAAACACGGGATCACAGAGTGACCTTGAGATTGCAGGACTGGTACTACTGCTGGCATGACCTTAGCGAAGACCCGTGGGGCTATCGCCAGCCAGAAGGCAGGGTTACGAACTGAAGGTGTTCGCGTCTTATAACAAAGCGTAGAAACGCTGGAGCTCTGGATCAATCGGCACGTGGGGATAAGCATCCTTGACGTCTATCGATGTTAGGAAATTTCCTTGAAACATTGAGGCGATGACGGAGCGGGGGATTACATCCGGAACCGCCTGGTGTTCACGAGCTGGTTGAGCCGTGTTAGATCCAGAACGGGACGGAAATACTCGTCCTTTCTTGGCATCGCAAATAATTCGGAGTAAAAACCGTGACCTTGTTCCTCAAGAGGAACGGGGGTCACCACTCGTTGTGCCTTTAGAGTGCCCACCGCCTGCAGAAGAGCGTCGGCTCGGTCGGAAGGTGGATGTGAGGCAAATCCCGGGATATGAAGATGAATTATGACTCCAGTCATAATCCCTCATCACTCCCTGGCAGTGCCCCCTCCCTTCTTGTTCTCAGTGTTCCACTTACACCTCCATGGCCATGTCCTGTGATATGGAGATGAGGTGGTGTGGGAACAATGGACACAGGATGACTCCCTGCCGTCACCCTGTAGTAGGAGCTGCTAGCTAGTTAGCAAGGCTATGGAAATAGCCAGACAGAACGACTCCAGTAAAAAATGGTTCATATCTCGCAAGCCATATTTCCGATAAATATGGCAACCATAAAAATGGTGTCTCTGCATGCGGACGATGCCGGCACACCCTTTTTATGGGAGCAGGACATTGGGAAATGCCCCAGGCGTGATATCAGCCAATGGGGAACTGGCAGACAGGTCATGAGTCCCCTCGTTCTGTAGCTAAATTCATAACTGTCACAATGAGAGCATTGGCGTCCGCCTACGACGCTCCCAGGCAAAGTTATGGCCCATATTCCATGTTGGGATATTGTCCATAACTCAAGCCAGGGGTGGAGCAGTGCTCCCTGTGAGGTCACGAAGGTAGGAGGGGACCTGGATTTGGCCAGGTTGATAACCCTACTTCGGCCATTTTCCAGCGTTCTTTCGCTGGGGGTCACGTGCAGGAAACATCTGCGGGAGTTCCTAGAAACCTGGTCTACAGCGCCCCCCTGTGGCCAGACGCACAAGGTAACTGATTGAATTGCATACCTGTTGTAAACCATGCTTTATCTGTAACTGTACTCTGACACATGTATATTCTGTAGATTCCCTATTGTATATATTGTAGTTTCTAGTGTGCTTTAGGCTGATTAAATTATATAATTAATCTTGGGCTGTTCTGTTATCTCGATCTTGAATCCCACGTCTGTGTGTTCGGCTAATAGTTACCGTGAAGCGGTTGGTGGCAGCGAGTTTGTGCCAAGGATTATTGTGGGGAGGCCAGTGAGATTCGGGGAGATTTTATATATTCCGCCCGCGGAGGTCGGGGGAATATATACCCTACTCTCACCGGGGACCCTTCAATAATCGGCATAAGTAGTATAGCGGCCTCCTTGCTTATTGTCGGGCAATTCCATAATTGGCCTGACTATAAGAGGGGCGCTAGAGAGCGCGTCACGTGCTCTGTCTGTCGGTCGGGAGGTATAAAGGAGGGGTGACCCCCACTTGTTACCCCCCGATTGTGACGTACTGGTAGCCAGCGCGGGGGATTTCTGAGTGACCCCCCCGGTGGTTTGTGACATATTGGTGGCATAGCGGTGGGATCGAGATAATAGTGTGTGTGAGTGTGAGATCCATACTCCCAGACACTAAAGACTGCCTGCAGCAGCTGTGGCTGCTGGGGTCTTCAGACTAGCTCAACACTAGAGTGTCAGAGTGCAGATACTGTAAGGTGTGTGGAGGCATCAGGTGTCAGTTCTGTGTCAGTGACCAAAAGTCTGCAAGAATGGCTGATGGCACCAGGAGCAGAGCTATGCAACTGGCCAATGCTAAAGCAGGAGCCGAAGAGAGGGAGGACGGTGCTGTGGGCAGTAATGAGGAGGTTGCCCACGAGTCCTCCAGGAGCTCGACGCCAGAAAACCGTTCTGCAGAGGACAGCGCACAAGCTGGCAATTATGGACAAGATGAGGAGCAGCTCACCCAAGGGTCCTCAACGAGCCAGATGCCAGCCCTCCGCTCTGCAAGGGACAGTGAATCACCAGGCTCCGCAGCGGGCCGCAGATCACCACGTGCCATTCCACCGAGCCTGGGAGGCTCGGATAGCCTTCTTCAAATGGCTATGGCCCTTCTCCAGGCTGGAGACCAGGAGGGCTACAAGGGACTCCTGGCAGAGCGCAGGGCAGAGCGGCAAGCAGCGCGTGAGGCTGAGGCTGCGGAGCGGCAGGCAGCGCGTGAAGAGCGCCAGGCAGAGCGTGACTACCAGCTGCAGCTAGCTCAGCTCCGGCCCTCATCAGCCCCACGTGACCTTCAAGACACCAAACTTCCAAAGGTCCGTGTTGAGGACTTCCCAGTGCTGGAGAAGGATGGAGACTTGGACTCTTTCTTGACTGCTTTTGAACGGACTTGCTTGCAGCACCATCTGGACAAGGACCAGTGGGCCAAATACCTGACCCCCCGTTTAAGGGGTAAGGCCCTAGATGTCCTTGGGGACTTGCCTGCTGAGGCAGATCAGGGCTACGACACCATCAAGCGGGCCCTGATCCAACAGTACAACCTCACTCCAGAGTCCTACCGCAAGAAGTTCCGGAGCCTACAGAAGGGACCAAAGGACTCCTGGGCTGACCACCGGCGGGCACTTGCCCGAGCTGCCGACCACTGGACCCAAGGCCTGCAGCTTTCCACCGGACCGGAGATCCTGGACTTGTTCATCACGGAGCAACTCTTGTGGAACTGCCCTGAGGATCTCCGCCAGTTCATCCGAGACCAGAAGCCAAAGGGGTCCACGGCTACAGCTGCCCTGGCCGATGACTACACCAACAATCGGGCTCCTGAAGCCAGGAGAGCAGCCACCAGCAGCACCTGGAGAGGGGGTAAGATGAACTCTACGACTGCCCCACCTGCCCCTAGACTGCAGGGGGTGTCCCCCTCAACTCCCCTCTCCAGGCCCGTGGCAGAACCAAGACGGTGCCACCAGTGCAACCTACCTGGACACTTCAAGGCCATGTGCCCTCAGCGTCCCAAGGCCCCGGCTCCGTCCCCGTCCCAAGGGCCGCCCAAGGTGTATTGTGTGGGTGGGGGTGGTGGTAGGTCCCTGGACAGCTTCCAACCTGTCACCGTCGGCCGGTCTGTGACCATAGGACTGCGAGACAGCGCCTCGGAGGTGACTCTGGTGCGGCCTGAGATGGTGTCCCCCCAAGACTTGATCCCTGGAAAAACCCTCGCTGTCTCCGGGATTGGAGGCACTGACCCGGCGCTGCCTGTTGCTGACATTTATGTGGACTGGGGCGCAGGGCGGGGGGTGAGGGAGGTGGGGGTAACTGATTGGATCCCTGCAAACGTGCTACTTGGGACAGATTTGGGGCAGATAACCTCCCAGTTTGGGCCCCAACCAAGGGCTGAACCTTCAGCCAGTACTGACATGCCTCCGGACAATGTTAATGTGTTATCTATGAATGATGTAAGGGAGGAGGGAGTGAACTCTGATATTTCTGCTTGCATAGACACCATAGACACACACACAGCTGCAGCTGTGACAGGGGAGGGGGTCAGAGAAAGGTGTGACAATGCCTCTACAAGTAATCAGCCTGTGAGCTGGGATCTGTTGCCCTCTGCAGGGATAAGCAGAGAGCAGGGTGCTGCAGGGGGAGGACCAGTGTGTGGGGTGGGGGCTACCACAGCAAATGTGGGGTCCCCAGAGATTTCACAGCGGGGTTCTGTTGCTGCAGGAGGGGAACAGGCAGGTGAGATTGGGGCCGGTCCAGGAGCGGAAGTGCTCCCAGGTAAGATCTCGGTGCATGGTTCCCCCACAACCGGGGTGTCAGGAAGCCAGGTAGGTCTGCCTGAACCGGCGACTTGGTCAGGAACGGAGGAGGAGCAGGCACGACCCACGGTCGCAGCGGCTGTGGCCGCTGTCACCCGCAGTGGGAGTGCTGGAAGCCAAGGGGCCTCCCGGAGGTCCGATAGCTCTTCCCCTTCTGACCAAGTGGCAGCCGAGTCAGGTGGAGGCCAGGACACAGGTCCCGGGGTACTGACTGAAGATGTGACAGTCTCGTCGATTCTGGCCACATCTAGTCAGGGGTTTCAGGCAGCGTTAGAAGCTGACGACAGCCTGAAAGCTCTTAAGGAGCAGGCGGCACAGCCTCCCTCGGACTCGGACCCGGAGCGAGTGGTCTGGGACCAAGGACGGCTGTACCGGGCCACGGTCCAGCAGGGTTCACCGGAGGCGTGGCCCAGGGACCGACAGTTGGTGGTACCCTATCCGTTCCGGACGGAGTTGTTGCGGATCGCACATGAGATTCCGATGGCCGGACACCTAGGGATCGCTAAGACCAAGGCCAGGTTAAACCAGCATTTCTACTGGCCAAAAATGGGGGCCGATGTGGCTGCCTACTGCCGTTCGTGTGAAACCTGTCAGAGAGTGGGGAAGGCGGGGCCACACCCCAAAGCCCCACTGGTATCTCTGCCAATCATCGATGAGCCTTTCAGGAGGGTGGCTGTGGATCTGGTCGGCCCGCTGGCCATCCCCAGCAGCTCCGGGAAACGCTTCATACTGACGGTAGTGGACTATGCCACCCGGTACCCGGAAGCAGTGGCCTTGTCGTCCATTCGGGCTGACAAGGTGGCCACCGCATTGCTGGAGATTTTCTCCCGAGTGGGTTTTCCCCAGGAAATGCTCACTGACCGGGGAACCCAATTCATGTCCCAGCTGATGGAGGCCCTCTGTAAGCAAGTCCAGGTGCGACATCTGGTGGCCAGCCCGTACCATCCACAGACTAATGGCCTGTGCGAGCGGTTCAGTGGCACCTTAAAGCAGATGCTTAAGATGTTGGTCGACTCCCATGGGCGTGACTGGGAGCGGTATCTCCCACACCTGTTATTTGCTTACCGGGAGGTTCCACAGGCCTCAACAGGATTCTCACCGTTTGAGCTCCTGTACGGGCGACGTGTGCGGGGCCCCCTGGCTCTGGTGAAAGAGGCTTGGGAAGGGGATTTGGCCACCCCTGGAGTGTCGGTTATCGAGTATGTCATGCGCTTCCGGGACAAAATGCAGGCCTTGACGCAACTGGTACACGACAATATGGCTCAAGCCCAGGCCGATCAGAAGCGTTGGTACGACCAGAACGCTTGTGAGAGGACCTACCAAGTGGGTCAAGAGGTGTGGGTACTGGTCCCCGTACCACAGGACAAGCTTCAGGCAGCCTGGGAAGGCCCATACCTCGTGTACCAGCAGCTCAACCCTGTGACGTACCTGGTCACCCTGGACCCTGCCCGTGGAAGGCGGAAGCCCTTCCATGTGAACATGATGAAGGCACATCATGAGCGGGAGGCATGTGCGCTCCCCGTGTGCAACCTGCCCGAGGAGGGAGAAGCGGAAACCCTCTTGGATATGCTAGCCCAGGTTAGGGCAGGCGGATCCATTGAGGATGTGGAGGTTGGCCACCAGCTCTTGGAAGACCAACGGTCCCAGCTGTGGGCCACCCTCCTCCCCTTCCGGGGGTTGTTTACCAACCAGCCCGGAAGGACTGACTTGGCTGTTCATCACGTGGACACTGGGGATCATCCCCCGATCCGGCGTTCAGCATATCGGGTCTCCCTGGAGGTGCAGCAACACATGCGCCAGGAGATTGACGAGATGCTGAAGCTGGGGGTGATCCAGGCATCCAACAGCGCTTGGGCCTCGCCTGTAGTCCTCGTCCCTAAGAAGGACCGAACCACTCGGTTCTGCGTGGACTACAGGGGGCTCAATGCGGTCACGGTCGCCGATGCGTACCCAATGCCACGCATCGATGACCTGCTCGATCAGTTGGCCGGGGCTCAGTACCTGACCATCATGGATCTGAGCCGGGGATATTGGCAGATCCCCCTGACTCGCAAGGCCAGGGAACGCTCTGCCTTTATTACCCCATTTGGACTGTATGAGTCCACGGTGATGCCATTCGGGATGAGGAATGCCCCTGCCACTTTCCAGCGGATGGTCAACACCCTGCTCAAGGGACTTGAAGGGTACGCGGCCGCGTACCTGGATGACATTGCCGTCTTCAGTCCCACCTGGGAGGACCACCTAGAGCATCTAGCACAGGTGCTCAGGCGGATCCACCGGGCAGGTTTGACCATCAAGCCGGGAAAGTGTCAGCTGGCCATGAGCGAGGTCCAGTACCTCGGTCACCGGGTAGGTGGGAGAACACTGAAGCCCGAGCCTGAGAAAGTGGAAGCCATCGCATCCTGGCCCACCCCCAGGACCAAGAAGCAGGTGATGTCCTTCTTGGGGACCGCTGGGTACTATAGGAGGTTTGTTCCATGCTATAGTAGCCTGGCAAAGCCCTTGACGGACCTCACCAAGAAGAAGCTGCCCTCTGCAGTCGATTGGACAATGGACTGCGAGACAGCCTTCCGGGCCCTAAAGGACGCCCTGTCCAGCCCGCCCGTGCTACAGGCAGCCGACTTCACGCGGCCGTTTGTAGTACAGACCGACGCCAGTGACTTCGGCCTCGGTGCGGTGCTCAGCCAGGTGGACTCTGCGAGCCAAGAGCACCCAGTCTTGTACCTGAGCAGGAAGCTGTTACCAAGGGAAGTTGCCTATTCCACGATGGAGAAGGAGTGCCTGGCCATAGTGTGGGCCCTGCAGCGTCTGCAACCCTATCTATACGGGCGCCACTTCATCGTGGAGACGGACCACAATCCCCTCAGCTGGTTGCACACCGTCTCTGGGACGAATGGGCGATTGTTGCGATGGAGCCTTGCGCTCCAGCAATACAACTTCACCATTCGCCACAAAAGGGGCCGTGACCACGGTAACGCAGACGGGCTGTCCCGACAAGGAGAGGTCGCGGACGGGCGCACGGGGGAACACCGGAGTGTGCTGCCCCCTAGCGCCCTCAAAAGGGGGGAGGTGTGAGGCAAATCCCGGGATATGAAGATGAATTATGACTCCAGTCATAATCCCTCATCACTCCCTGGCAGTGCCCCCTCCCTTCTTGTTCTCAGTGTTCCACTTACACCTCCATGGCCATGTCCTGTGATATGGAGATGAGGTGGTGTGGGAACAATGGACACAGGATGACTCCCTGCCGTCACCCTGTAGTAGGAGCTGCTAGCTAGTTAGCAAGGCTATGGAAATAGCCAGACAGAACGACTCCAGTAAAAAATGGTTCATATCTCGCAAGCCATATTTCCGATAAATATGGCAACCATAAAAATGGTGTCTCTGCATGCGGACGATGCCGGCACACCCTTTTTATGGGAGCAGGACATTGGGAAATGCCCCAGGCGTGATATCAGCCAATGGGGAACTGGCAGACAGGTCATGAGTCCCCTCGTTCTGTAGCTAAATTCATAACTGTCACAATGAGAGCATTGGCGTCCGCCTACGACGCTCCCAGGCAAAGTTATGGCCCATATTCCATGTTGGGATATTGTCCATAACTCAAGCCAGGGGTGGAGCAGTGCTCCCTGTGAGGTCACGAAGGTAGGAGGGGACCTGGATTTGGCCAGGTTGATAACCCTACTTCGGCCATTTTCCAGCGTTCTTTCGCTGGGGGTCACGTGCAGGAAACATCTGCGGGAGTTCCTAGAAACCTGGTCTACAGCGCCCCCCTGTGGCCAGACGCACAAGGTAACTGATTGAATTGCATACCTGTTGTAAACCATGCTTTATCTGTAACTGTACTCTGACACATGTATATTCTGTAGATTCCCTATTGTATATATTGTAGTTTCTAGTGTGCTTTAGGCTGATTAAATTATATAATTAATCTTGGGCTGTTCTGTTATCTCGATCTTGAATCCCACGTCTGTGTGTTCGGCTAATAGTTACCGTGAAGCGGTTGGTGGCAGCGAGTTTGTGCCAAGGATTATTGTGGGGAGGCCAGTGAGATTCGGGGAGATTTTATATATTCCGCCCGCGGAGGTCGGGGGAATATATACCCTACTCTCACCGGGGACCCTTCAATAATCGGCATAAGTAGTATAGCGGCCTCCTTGCTTATTGTCGGGCAATTCCATAATTGGCCTGACTATAAGAGGGGCGCTAGAGAGCGCGTCACGTGCTCTGTCTGTCGGTCGGGAGGTATAAAGGAGGGGTGACCCCCACTTGTTACCCCCCGATTGTGACGTACTGGTAGCCAGCGCGGGGGATTTCTGAGTGACCCCCCCGGTGGTTTGTGACAGTGGAGAAGTTCTGAAGAATTGAGTTGGAGGACGAGAACTGAACTCTATCCTGTACCCGTGAGACAGAATGTCTCTCACCCAACGGTCTTTGACCTGAGACAGCTAAATATCGCCAAGGCGGGAGAGCCTGCTACCGACCGAGGATGCGGAGAGAGGAGGCCGCAAGTCATGAGGAAGCCTCTTGGAAGTAGGTTTTCAGGCTGTCTTTTTTGGGCGTGACTGAGCCCGCCAAGAAACTGAGCTCCTCTGATCCTTTTGAGTCCTCTTTGGACGAGGAGAAATAGGACCTGCCCGAGCCTTGAAAAAACCGAAAACCCCGACTGTCCCTTGGTATGTTGGGGTTTGTTTTGTCTGGGCTGAGGTAAGGAAGAATCCTTACTCTTGAACTGTTTAATGATTACATCTCACGCACACTAAACAGTCGGTCAGCAGAACAAGGCAAACTGGTTAAGCCCTTTTTTGGAAGCAGAATCTGCCTTCCATTCAGTTAACACCCAGGCCCTGCGTAAAACCACGGAGTGAGCGGACGCCACTGCCGTACGGGTCGTAGAGTCCAGGACAGCATTAATCGCCTAAGACGCAAATGCAGACATTTGAGCGGTTAAGGATGACACTTGCGGAACAGATGTACGTGTGACCGTGTCCATCTGTGTAAGACAAGCTGAAGTAGCTTGGGGTGCCTCTACGGCTGCTGGAGCTAACAGCGCGCCGATAGCCTCATAGATGGATTTCGACCAGAGATCCCTCTGTCAGTCAGTGGCATCTTTAAGTGCAGCCCCCTCTTCCACTGCAACTATGGATCTAGCTGCAAGCTGGAGATTGGAGGATGCCCCTTGGGACACTGGGTCCAGCCATTGCCCACGTCAGGGGGTAGGGATAACGTGTATCCTCAGCCGTTTGGAGAAGCGCTTAACTGGATAAGCGTGGTGTTCTTGGACTGCCTGTGTAAAGTCAGGGTGGTCAAGGAAAGTATTTAATTTACGCTTGGGATACGTGAATGGAATTTCTCCTGCTATGAAGCTGACTCTTCCACTGGAGGAGCTGGGGGAGAAATAACTAACATTCTATTGATGGACGCTATGAGATTATTGACTCTGGCGTCACCATCAGGTGTATCCAGACTGAGAGCGGTCTCAGGATTAGATCTTGAGCAGCTACCTCCGCCACATCACACAGAGAGTCCTTGCTGGGACCCTGACTAGTGTGATGAAGTCGATGGCCGCTCATAGTGAGCCTCTCAGACTGTCTGGGACTGTCGTCCGTGTCAGAGCCGTCACTCTGGGAAGCACATGATACCCTCGGAGCTCAAAGTTGTTCCCACTGAGGGGGACCATGGATAATGTGAACAGTGGCCATGGATTTGAGAGACTTGTCTGGACTGCAAGGCTTCTAGTATCATAGCCATAGTCTCAGAAAAACTGTCAGTAAATACTGCAGGCTCCGTCCCCATGTCCTGGACGATTAGCAGAGACTCCGTAGTATACAATGGGGGTCTATGTACACTGCCGGCTATATAGCCGTACATGCTGTACCGGCTGCATAGAAAACATGTGCTTCTGCACCTCTGTTTTACACAGACAATATGCGGTTATGTCCTCCGCACAATCAAGGAGGGTATATACAAAAATGCAGCTAAACAGTGCAATGCATAGTGAATAAGCATATATGTATATGTGCACTTCGGCACTAGTGGAGTCAGCCCCACAGGTGCTGCTTAACGCCTGGTCACAGCGGTTGTGTGACTATCCGAATCCCTGCCAGGGATTCCTAAACTTGTCTCTTCTGTCGCTACAGAAAACACTGACAGGAATGGCTGCCGGCGTCCTGTGTAGAGGAGGAAGCCGTGGGCGTGCCTGAGAAAGTGCGGGAATCCGGCTTCACAGTGTACACAGTGAGAGGGGTGGAGTATGCAAAGCATACTCCAGCTCTCAGCGCTGCCGGATTCACCGTGCATCCAGTGAGAGGGGTGGAGTATGCAAAGCATACTCCAGCTCTCAGCGCTGCCGTGCTGTGCAGCGTCACGCCCCTACCCTGACTGGCAGGTCTGTGGGCGGAAACGAAGTGAGACTAGGCCGCGCAAGCCGGGGACTCGAGTGATAAGCGCGGCCGGCATATAAGCCTTGGTCGGCGCGGAAGTCCCCGGCGCACCACAAGTCCCAGCCGCGCCCGAAATAAAAATGGCAACGGCGGTTAGCGCGGTAGTCCCCTAATACACTAACACACCCAGCAAGCTGTAGTGTGCGATGGCACTAGTGCGGGCAGCGCCGCCGTCCCTGGCGCACTAACACACCCAGCAATGCTGCCGTGTGTCCGTGCGCGGTCCCCACAGGGACACAGAGTACCTTAACGTAGCAGGGCCATGTCCCTGAGGATACTCCGCTCCATGTCCAGCAGATTCCCAGGAGCTGTGGATGGAGCACGGCCTCAGTGCCTGGAGGCCGGTAAGATCCCACTTCACCAGAGCCCTTCAGGAGGATGGGGAAGGAAAGCAGCATGTGGGCTCCAGCCTCCGTACCCGCAATGGATACCTCAACCTTAACAAACACCCGACAAGAGTGGGGTGAGAAGGGAGCATGCTGGGGGCCCTAGTATGGGCCCTCTTTTCTTCCATCCGACATAGTCAGCAGCTACTGCTGACTAAACAGTGGAGCAATGCGTGGATGTCTGACTTCCTTCGCACAAAGCACAAAACTGGTGAGCCAGTGATCCCACTGGGGGTGTATAGCCAGAAGGGGAGGGGCCTTACACTTTTGAGTGTAATACTTTGTGTGGCCTCCGGAGGCAGTAGCTATACACCCAATTGTCTGGGTCTCCCAATGGAGCGACAAAGAAATGGAACTTCTCCTGCTGTGCAGCTGCCTCCTCTGCTGAAGGAGCTGGGGGAGAAATATCCAACAGTCTATTGATGGCCGCTATAAGGTCATTTACCATAGCGTCACCATCAGGGGTATCTAGATTGAGAGCGGTGTCAGGATTAGATTCCTGATCACCCACCTCTGTCTCCTCATACAGAGCCTCGTCTCGCTGAGACCCTGACCAGTGTGATGACGGCGAGGGTCTTTCCCAGCGAGCCCGCTTAGGCTGCCTGGGACTGTCATCCGAGTCAGAGTCTTCAGCCTGTGATGCCTGGGACCCCCTTGAAGTGCGGATTAGTTCCAACTGAGGGGGACCGGGGAGCATAGACACAGCAGTGTCCATGGTCTGAGAAACTGGCCTGGACTGCAAGGTTTCCAGGATTTTTGTCATAGTCACAGACATCTTATCAGCAAAAACTGCAAATTCTGTCCCCGTCACCGGGGCAGGGTTCACAGGCGTCTCTGCCTGGGCCACTACTACCATAGACTCTGGCTGCCGAAGTGGCACAGGGATGGAACATTGCACACAATGGGGGTCATTGGAACCTGCCGGTAGATTAGCCCCACATGCGGCACAAGCAGTGCATACCGCCTGTGCCTTGGCACCCTTGCGTTTTGCGGATGACATGTTGTTGTCTCCTCAGAGCAATGTAGGGTATAAGCCAAGAAGCGACTGTACAGTGCAATATAAATATATATGGTACAGGGAAAAAATGCACCAAATAACACTGTGGCACTAGTGGGGCCAGCACTTATGTGCAGCTTACCGCCCGCATAAACGCGGGTGTGTGGTCGCCAGAGTCCCTTGTCTGAGTCCCCCAGAGCCTGTGTCCGTTCTCCAGCCAGACTGCATGCAGGAATGGCTGCCGGCGTCCTGTGGAGAGGGGCGGGCCCTGGGCGTGTTGAGACCAAGAGCGGGAAACTTGCGTCCCCACTGTGCCCAGTGAGAGGGCTGGAGTATGTAAATAAGACTCCAGCCCTCGGCGCTGGCTATAGAACAGCGTCTCTCCCTTTCCCTGATTGACAGGGTGGGGGCGGGAGCGAAGCAGAGCTAGGCCGCAAAAGCCGGGGGCTAGATTTATGAGCGCTGCCGCCGTAAAAGCGCGGGCAGCGCGAGTCCCCGGCGCACTACAAGTCCCAGCGGCGCCGCCGCTCCCGGAGCGGCCGGCGCGGTAGTTCCCAAGACATAAAATCACTCAGCTAAGCTGCAGTGACTCTAACCCGAGCGCGCAGCGCTAGTGCCCCCGGCGCACTAGCACACCCAGCAAGCCTGGAGTGTGCGTGGCCTGTCTGTGCGGGGACACAGAGTACCTGAACGTTGCAGGGCCTTGTCCCTGACTGTACTCAGCTCCTCCAGCAGGGTCTCTGGGTCTGTGGATGGAGCTCGGCCTCAGGGTTTGGGGGCCGGTAAGATCCCACTTCCACAGAGCCCCTCAGGGGGATGGGGAAGGAAAGCAGCATGTGGGCTCCAGCCTCCGTACCCGCAATGGGTACCTCAACCTTACAAACCGCAAGTGGGGTGAGAAGGGAGCATGCTGGGGGCCCTATCTGGGCCCTCTTTTCTTCCATCCGATAGAGTCAGCAGCTACTGCTGACTAAACAGTGGAGCTATGCGTGGATGTCTGACCTCCTTCGCACAAAGCAGAAAACTGGTGAGCCAGTGATCCCACTGGGGGTGTATAGCCAGAAGGGGAGGGGCCTTACACTTTTTAGTGTAATGCTTTGTGTGGCCTCCGGAGGCAGTGCTATACACCCAATCGTCTGGGTCTCCCAATGGAGCGCCGAAGAAGAAGGGAATTTTGTTACTTACCGTAAATTCCTTTTCTTCTAGCTCCTATTGGGAGACCCAGACAATTGGGTGTATAGCTACTGCCTCCGGAGGCCACACAAAGCATTACACTAAAAAGTGTAAGGCCCCTCCCCTTCTGGCTATACACCCCCCGTGGGATCACGGGCTGCTCAGTTTTAGTGCTAAAGCAAGAAGGAGGAAAGCCAATAACTGGTTTAAACAAATTCACTCCGAATAACATCGGAGAACTGAAAACCGTTCAACATGAACAACATGTATACCCGCAAAAAAAACCCAAAACTCCCGAAGGACAACAGGGCGGGTGCTGGGTCTCCCAATTGGAGCTAGAAGAAAAGGAATTTACGGTAACAAAATTCCCTTCTTCTTTGTCGCTCCTAATTGGGAGACCCAGACAATTGGGACGTCCAAAAGCTGTCCCTGGGTGGGTAACTTAATACCTCATGTTAGAGCTGCAAAACAGCTCTCCCTTACGAGGAGGCAACTGCCGTCTGCAGGACTCCTCTAGCTAGGCCGGCGTTCGCCGAAGCGTAGGCATGCACCTGATAATGTATGGTGAAAGTGTGCAGACTCTACCAGGTAGCTGCCTGGCACATCTGTTGAGCCGTAGCCTGGTGACGTAATGCCCAGGACGTACCCACGGCTCTGGTAGAATGGGCGTTCAGCCGTGATGGAACCGGAAGCCCAGCAGAACGGTAGGCTTCAAGAATTGGTTCTTTGATCTATCGAGCCAGGGTGGATTTGGAAGCCTGCGACCCTTTGCGCTTACCAGCGACAAGGACAAAGAGTGTATCCGAGCGGCGCAAAGGCGCCGTGCGGGAAATGTAGATTCTGAGTGGTCTCACTAGATCTAACAAATGTAAGTCCTTTTCATACCGATGAACCGGATGAGGACAAAAGGAAGGTAAGGAGATATCCTGATTAATATGAAACGAGGATACTACCTTAGGGAGAAACTCCTGAATGAGGCGCAACACTACCTTGTCCTGGTGGAACACCAGGAAGGGAGCCTTGGATGACAGTGCTGCTAGCTCAGACACTGTCCGAAGAGACGTGATCGCTACCAGAAAGGCCACTTTCTGAGATAGTCGAGAAGGTGAAACATTCGTCAGAGGCTCGAAAGGCGGCTTCTGGAGAGCAAGTAGTACCCTGTTCAGATCCCATGGATCTAACGGCCGCTTGTACGGGGGGACGATATGACAAACCCCCTGCAGGAACGTGCGTACCTGAGGAAGTCGTGCTAGACGCCTCTGAAAAAAACACCAATAGCGCCAAGCCTTGCCCTATAAGGGAGCCGAGCGACAAGCCCTTTTCCAACCGAAATTGCAGGAAGGAAAGAAGAGTAGGCAATGCCAATGGCCTGGGGGACACTCCTTGTACAGAGCACCAGTATAAGAAAATCTTCCACGTCCGTGGTAGATCTTAGCAGACGTGGGCTTCCTAGCCTGACTCATAGTGGCAACGACCCCTTGGGATAATCCTGAGGACACTAGGATCCAGGACTCAATGGCCACACAGTAGGTTCAGGGCCGTAGAATTCAGATGGAAAAAACGGCCCTTGGGACAGTAAGTCTGGCCGGTCTGGTAGTGCCCACGGTTGACCGACCGTGAGATGCCTGTCGCCAGAGCTCTTTGATCGCAATGAAAATCGGGACCTTGCTATTGTGCCGATTCTTGACACCCGTCCGGGTGCAGAGACCATTCTGCTGCGTCCACGCCCTGGTAACTGCGGATATGGTGTATGCTCTGTCTGCCACCCACAGCAGAATCCGGCGAACTTCCTGGAAGTCTCGCCGACTGCGTAGTCCGCCTTGGTGGTTGATGTATGCCACCGCTGTGGATTGTCCGACTGAATTCGGATCTGTTTGCTTTCCAGCCACTGCAGGAAGGCTTGTAGAGCAATATACACTGCCCAGAGCTCCAGACAATTGATCTGAAGAGTGGACTCCTCTGAAAAGAGTTCTTGATCGTCTGAGAAAGAGGGACGTTCCTGTGTAGGGACGTCGACTACTCCTCCCATTAGCGAAGAATGTTCCATTGAAGTGGACGCAGATGAAACTGCGTGAAAGGGACTGCCTCTGGATGAGGCGTCTCCTTGAAAGAGAGACTGCACCCCCGTCTGTAGTGAACGCTGTTTGTCCAGCGGACGCTTCACTATCGCTGAGAGAGTGTGAAAACTCCTTGCCAAGATATACCAGCGATTGGGTTTAACTTTGAAAAGTTGAAGACCCACCCGAAACCCTGGAAAGTCTCCAGCGCCATGTTCAGGCTGTGTTGGCATGCCTCTTAAGAGAGTGCCTTGACAAGTAGGTCGCCTAAATAAGGGATCACAGAGTGACCCTGAGAGTGCGGGACTGCTCACACTGCTGCCGTGAAGTCGGTGAAAACCCGTGAGGCTGTCGCCAGACCGAAGGGTAGGGCTACGAACTGAAGATGCTCGTCTTCAATAACGAATGGTAGCAAACGCCGGTGTCCTGGAGCAACCGGCACGTTGAGATAAGCATCCTGATGTCTATTGATGCTAGGAAATCTCTTTGAGACATTGAGGCAATGACGGAGCGGAGGGATTCCATCCGGAACCGCCTGGTTTTCACGTGCTAGGTGAGCCGTTTTATGTTGGCACTACGACCAGATCGGAGTAAAAAGCGTATCTTGTTCCTGAGGAGGAACAGGGATTACTACTCTTTCTGCCTTCAGAAGAGCCTCGGCTCGGCCGGTGAGGAAGTTTTGGGACAAACTGTCTCTCATCCACCGGCCTTTGACCTGTGGCAGGTAAGTGTCGCTAAAGCGGGGGAGTCTGCGACCGATCGGGGACGCGGAGTGAGAGGGCTGAAAGTCATGAGGAAAACGCCGTGGTAGCGGTTCCTCCTGCTGCTTTCCCCGGGCGTGATGGAGCCCGCCAGGAATCTGCGCCCCTCTGAGCCTTTTGCGTCCTTTTGGACGAGGACCACTGGGACCTGCCCGAGTCTGGGAAGGACCGAAACCTCGACTGTCCATTCTCCTGTTGGGTTTTGTTTGATGTGGGCCGGGGTAAGGAAGAATCCGTACCCTTGTACAGTTGAATGATTACATCCAACCACTCACTAAACAGTCTGTCACCAGATAACGGCAACCTGGTTAAGCACTTTTTTGGAAGCAGCATCTGCTCCAATCCCTTAACCACTAGGCTCTGCGTAAAAACACGGAGTTGGCGGACGCCACTGACGTACGGCTCGTAGCGTCCAGGACAGCATTAACAGCTTGAGTCGGAATGCCGACATTGCGAGGTTAAGGACGCTACTGCGGCCAAGATGTACATGTGACAGCGTCCCCCTGCGCAATACTAGCTGAAAAAGCTTGGAGTGCCTCTACGGCTGCGAATGCCGGAGCAACCGATCCGCCGATAGCTTCATAGACAGATTGCAACGAGAGGTCTATCTGTCTGTCAATGGCATGTTTAAGTGAAGTCCCATCTTCCACTGCAACTATAGATCTAGCCGCAAGCCTGGAGATTGGGGGATCCACCTTTGGACACTGGGTCTAGCGCTTGACCACGTCAGGGGGGAAGAGACACCGCGTATCCTAAATACGGTTGGAGAAACTGTTATCGGGATAAGCGTGGAGATTCTGGACTGCTTCTCTGGAGTCAGAGTGACCAGAAAAATACTCAATATACACTTGAGATACTGAAAGAGGGATTTATCCTGCTGTGAAGCTGACTCCTCCACTGGAGGAGTTGAGAGGGAAATACCCAACTTTCCATTGATGGACGCTATAAGATTATTCACTATAGCGTCACCATCCGGTGCATCCGGATTGAGAGCGGTCTCAAGATCAGAGTCCTGAACAGCTACGTCTGTCCCCTGATACAGAGAGTACTCCTGTGGTGACCCTGACCAGTGATGAAGTCGAGGGCCGTTTCCATGGAGCTCGCTTAGGCCGTCTGGGACTGTCGTCAGTGTCAGAGCCTGCACCCTGGGATGTATGGGACCCCCCTGGAACCCTGATTTATTCCAAGTCAGGGTGGCCAGGGGCATTGAATCAACCTTGGCCAAGGTCTATCTGGACTGCAAAGTCTGTAAGCTATTAGTCATAATCACAGACAATATAGCAGCGGAAACTGCAACTCCATCCCTGTCCATGGACAGGAATCACAGGTGGTCTTTTGGCTACCTGTAGCGGAGACCCCGGTTGAGCAATTGCACATACTGGGGGCCCTGGAACCGTATCACGTGCAGTACAAGCAGCATAGAAAGCCTGTGCCTTGGCACCCCTGCGTTTTTGCTGTTGTTGTCTAGCCATCTAGGAGCATTAGCTAAGAATAGCGACCTTACAGTGAAAGCATACAAGCATGAAGTACAAATAAACACTTCAGCACATGCAGTACAAGCAGCTTAGAAAGCTTGTGCCTTGGCACCTTTGCTTTTCTGCTGCTGTTGTCTAGTTATTCAGGAGCATTAGCGAAGAATAGCTACATACAGTGAATGTATAGCATACACGCATGAAAATAAACACTGCAGCACATGCAATCCAAGCAGCATTGAAAGCTTGTGCCTAGGCACCCTTGCTTTTCTGCTGCTGTTGTCAAGTTATCTAGGAGCATTAGCCAAGAATAGCGACATACAGTGAATGTATAGCATACAAACATGAAAATAAACACTGCAGCACATGCAATTCAAGCAGCATTGAAAGCTTGTGTCTTAGCACCCTTGCTGTTTGCTGCCGCTGGCTAGCCATCTAGGCGGGTAGACAGCCAAGAATAGCCATTACAGTGCCATGTATAGCATACAAGCCCAAAGGACACATGACACTTCAGCACATGCAAGACAAGCAGCATAGAAAGTCTGTGCTTTAGCACCGCTGCTTTTTAGCTGCTGTTTCTAGGCCTGCATCCTGAATAGCGACTTTACAAAAGTACAGCAGGAGACTTCGGCATTAGTGGGTCAGCACTGCAGCTGCCGCTTACCGCCCGCACAAAAGCAGGTGTGTGGCGCTGTCACAAACCACCGGGGGGGTCACTCAGAAATCCCCCGCGCTGGCTACCAGTACGTCACAATCGGGGGGTAACAAGTGGGGTCACCCCTCCTTTATACCTCCCGACCGACAGACAGAGCACGTGACGCGCTCTCTAGCGCCCCTCTTATAGTCAGGCCAATTATGGAATTGCCCGACAATAAGCAAGGAGGCCGCTATACTACTTATGCCGATTATTGAAGGGTCCCCGGTGAGAGTAGGGTATATATTCCCCCGACCTCCGCGGGCGGAATATATAATATCTTCCCGAATCTCACTGGCCTCCCCACAATAATCCTTGGCACAACTCGCTGCCACCAACCGCTTCACGGTAACTATTAGCCGAACACACAGACGTGGGATTCAAGATCGAGATAACAGAACAGCCCAAGATTAATTATATAATTTAATCAGCCTAAAGCACACTAGAAACTACAATATATACAATAGGGAATCTACAGAATATACATATGTCAGAGTACAGTTACAGATAAAGCATGGTTTACAAACAGGTATGCAATTCAATCAGTTACCTTGTGCGTCTGGCCACAGGGGGGCGCTGTAGACCAGGTTTCTAGGAACTCCCACAGATGTTTCCTGCACGTGACCCCCAGCGAAAGAACACTGGAAAATGGCCGAAGTAGGGTTATCAACCTGGACAAATCCAGGTCCCCTCCTACCTTAGTGACCTCAGAGGGAGCACTGCTCCACCCCTGGCTGGAGTTATGGACAAAATCCACAACATGGAATATGGCCATAACTTGGCCTGGGAGCGTCGTAGGCGGACGCCAATGCTCTCATTGTGACAGCTATGAATTTAGCTACAGAATGAGAGGTTTCATGACTTGTCTACTAGTTCCACATTGGCTGATATCACGCCTGGGGTATTTCCCAAGCTCCCGCTCCCATAAAAAAGGTGTGCCAGCATCGTCCGCATGCGAAAACACCATTTTTATGGTTGCCGTATTTATCGGAAATATGGCTTGCGAGATATGAACCATTTTTTACTGGAGTCGTTCTGTCTGGCTAGTTCCAGAGCCTTATAATGAGATACAACTCTTGTTACAGGGTGACGGCAGGGAGTCATCCTGTGTCCTTTGTTCCCACATCACCTAATTTCCATATCACAGGAGATGGCCATGGGATGGGTCGCTAAACAAGTTGTGTAAAGGAAAGGGGGGGTGACACCAGGAGAGGGCTTCCTGACATAACTTGAATATCATGATTTATCGTCATATCTCCGGATTTACCTCACACCTCCCCCCTTTTGAGGGCGCTAGGGGGCAGCACTCCGGTGTTCCCCCGTGCGCCCGTCCGCGACCTCTCCTTGTCGGGACAGCCCGTCTGTGTTACCGTGGTCACGGCCCCTTTTGTGGCGAATGGTGAAGTTGTATTGCTGGAGCGCAAGGCTCCATCGCAACAGTCGCCCATTCGTCCCAGAGACGGTGTGCAACCAGCTGAGGGGGTTGTGGTCCGTCTCCACGATGAAGTGGCGCCCGTATAGATAGGGTTGCAGACGCTGCAGGGCCCACACTATGGCCAGGCACTCCTTCTCCATTGTGGAATAGGCCACTTCCCTCGGTAACAGCTTCCTGCTCAGGTACAAGACTGGGTGCTCTTGGCTCGCAGAGTCCACCTGGCTGAGCACCGCACCGAGGCCGAAGTCACTGGCGTCGGTCTGTACTACAAACGGCCGCGTGAAGTCGGCTGCCTGTAGCACGGGCGGGCTGGACAGGGCGTCCTTTAGGGCCCGGAAGGCTGTCTCGCAGTCCATTGTCCAATCGACTGCAGAGGGCAGCTTCTTCTTGGTGAGGTCCGTCAGGGGCTTTGCCAGGCTACTATAGCATGGAACAAACCTCCTATAGTACCCAGCGGTCCCCAAGAAGGACATCACCTGCTTCTTGGTCCTGGGGGTGGGCCAGGATGCGATGGCCTCCACTTTCTCAGGCTCGGGCTTCAGTGTTCCCCCGCCTACCCGGTGACCGAGGTACTGGACCTCGCTCATGGCCAGCTGACACTTGCCCGGCTTGATGGTCAAACCTGCCCGGTGGACCCGCCTGAGCACCTGTGCTAGATGCTCTAGGTGATCTTCCCAGGTGGGACTGAAGACGGCAATGTCATCCAGGTACGCGGCCGCGTACCCTTCAAGTCCCTTGAGCAGGGTGTTGACCATCCGCTGGAAAGTGGCAGGGGCATTCCTCATCCCGAATGGCATCACCGTGGACTCGTACAGTCCAAATGGGGTAATAAAGGCAGAGCGTTCCCTGGCCTTGCGAGTCAGGGGGATCTGCCAATATCCCCGGCTCAGGTCCATGATGGTCAGGTACTGAGCCCCGGCCAACTGATCGAGCAGGTCATCGATGCGTGGCATTGGGTACGCATCGGCGACCGTGACCGCATTGAGCCCCCTGTAGTCCACGCAGAACCGCGTGGTTCGGTCCTTCTTAGGGACGAGGACTACAGGCGAGGCCCAAGCGCTGTTGGATGCCTGGATCACCCCCAGCTTCAGCATCTCGTCAATCTCCTGGCGCATGTGTTGCTGCACCTCCAGGGAGACCCGATATGCTGAACGCCGGATCGGGGGATGATCCCCAGTGTCCACGTGATGGACAGCCAAGTTAGTCCTTCCGGGCTGGTTGGTAAACAACCCCCGGAAGGGGTGTAGGGTGGCCCACAGCTGGGACCGTTGGTCCTCCAAGAGCTGGTGGCCCACCTCCACATCCTCAATGGATCCGCCTGCCCTAACCTGGGCCAGCATATCCAAGAGGGTTTCCGCTTCTCCCTCCTCGGGCAGGTTGCACACGGGGAGCGCACATGCCTCCCGCTCATGATGTGCCTTCATCATGTTCACATGGAAGGGCTTCCGCCTTCCACGGGCAGGGTCCAGGGTGACCAGGTACGTCACAGGGTTGAGCTGCTGGTACACGAGGTATGGGCCTTCCCAGGCTGCCTGAAGCTTGTCCTGTGGTACGGGGACCAGTACCCACACCTTTTGACCCACTTGGTAGGTCCTCTCACAAGCGTTCTGGTCGTACCAACGCTTCTGATCGGCCTGGGCTTGAGCCATATTGTCGTGTACCAGTTGCGTCAAGGCCTGCATTTTGTCCCGAAAGCGCATGACATACTCGATAACCGACACTCCAGGGGTGGCCAAATCCCCTTCCCAAGCCTCTTTCACCAGAGCCAGGGGGCCCCGCACACGTCGCCCGTACAGGAGCTCAAACGGTGAGAATCCTGTTGAGGCCTGTGGAACCTCCCGGTAAGCAAATAACAGGTGTGGGAGATACCGCTCCCAGTCACGCCCATGGGAGTCGACCAACATCTTAAGCATCTGCTTTAAGGTGCCATTGAACCGCTCGCACAGGCCATTAGTCTGTGGATGGTACGGGCTGGCCACCAGATGTCGCACCTGGACTTGCTTACAGAGGGCCTCCATCAGCTGGGACATGAATTGGGTCCCCCGGTCAGTGAGCATTTCCTGGGGAAAACCCACTCGGGAGAAAATCTCCAGCAATGCGGTGGCCACCTTGTCAGCCCGAATGGACGACAAGGCCACTGCTTCTGGGTACCGGGTGGCATAGTCCACTACCGTCAGTATGAAGCGTTTCCCGGAGCTGCTGGGGATGGCCAGCGGGCCGACCAGATCCACAGCCACCCTCCTGAAAGGCTCATCGATGATTGGCAGAGATACTAGTGGGGCTTTGGGGTGTGGCCCCGCCTTCCCCACTCTCTGACAGGTTTCACACGAACGGCAGTAGGCAGCCACATCGGCCCCCATTTTTGGCCAGTAGAAATGCTGGTTTAACCTGGCCTTGGTCTTAGCGATCCCTAGGTGTCCGGCCATCGGAATCTCATGTGCGATCCGCAACAACTCCGTCCGGAACGGATAGGGTACCACCAACTGTCGGTCCCTGGGCCACGCCTCCGGTGAACCCTGCTGGACCGTGGCCCGGTACAGCCGTCCTTGGTCCCAGACCACTCGCTCCGGGTCCGAGTCCGAGGGAGGCTGGGCCGCCTGCTCCTTAAGAGCTTTCAGGCTGTCGTCAGCTTCTAACGCTGCCTGAAACCCCTGACTAGATGTGGCCAGAATCGACGAGACTGTCACATCTTCGGTCAGTACCCCGGGACCTGTGTCCTGGCCTCCACCTGACTCGGCTGCCACTTGGTCAGAAGGGGAAGAGCTATCGGACCTCCGGGAGGCCCCTTGGCTTCCAGCACTCCCACTGCGGGTGACAGCGGCCACAGCCGCTGCGACCGTGGGTCGTGCCTGCTCCTCCTCCGTTCCTGACCAAGTCGCCGGTTCAGGCGGACCTACCTGGCTTCCTGACACCCCGGTTGTGGGGGAACCATGCACCGAGATCTTACCTGGGAGCACTTCCGCTCCTGGACCGGCCCCAATCTCACCTGCCTGTTCCCCTCCTGCAGCAACAGAACCCCGCTGTGAAATCTCTGGGGACCCCACATTTGCTGTGGTAGCCCCCACCCCACACACTGGTCCTCCCCCTGCAGCACCCTGCTCTCTGCTTATCCCTGCAGAGGGCAACAGATCCCAGCTCACAGGCTGATTACTTGTAGAGGCATTGTCACACCTTTCTCTGACCCCCTCCCCTGTCACAGCTGCAGCTGTGTGTGTGTCTATGGTGTCTATGCAAGCAGAAATATCAGAGTTCACTCCCTCCTCCCTTACATCATTCATAGATAACACATTAACATTGTCCGGAGGCATGTCAGTACTGGCTGAAGGTTCAGCCCTTGGTTGGGGCCCAAACTGGGAGGTTATCTGCCCCAAATCTGTCCCAAGTAGCACGTTTGCGGGGATCCGATCAGTTACCCCCACCTCCCTCACCCCTCGCCCTGCGCCCCAGTCCACATAAATGTCAGCAACAGGCAGCGCCGGGTCAATGCCTCCAATCCCGGAGACAGCGAGGGTTTTTCCAGGGATCAAGTCTTGGGGGGACACCATCTCCGGCCGCACCAGAGTCACCTCCGAGGCGCTGTCTCGCAGTCCCATGGTCACAGACCGGCCGACGGTGACAGGTTGGAAGCTGTCCAGGGACCTACCACCACCCCCACCCACACAATACACCTTGGGCGGCCCTTGGGACGGGGACGGAGCCGGGGCCTTGGGACGCTGAGGGCACAAGGCCTTGAAGTGTTCAGGTAGGTTGCACTGGTGGCACCGTCTTGGTTCTGCCACGGGCCTGGAGAGGGGAGTTGAGGGGGACACCCCCTGCAGTCTAGGGGCAGGTGGGGCAGTCGCAGAGTTCATCTTACCCCCTCTCCAGGTGCTGCTGGTGGCTGCTCTCCTGGCTTCAGGAGCCCGATTGTTGGTGTAGTCATCGGCCAGGGCAGCTGTAGCCGTGGACCCCTTTGGCTTCTGGTCTCGGATGAACTGGCGGAGATCCTCAGGGCAGTTCCACAAGAGTTGCTCCGTGATGGCCAAGTCCAGGATCTCTGGTCCGGTGGAAAGCTGCAGGCCTTGGGTCCAGTGGTCGGCAGCTCGGGCAAGTGCCCGCCGGTGGTCAGCCCAGGAGTCCTTTGGTCCCTTCTGCAGGGTCCGGAACTTCTTGCGGTAGGACTCCGGAGTGAGGTTGAACTGTTGGATCAGGGCCCGCTTGATGGTGTCGTAGCCCTGATCTGCCTCAGCAGGCAAGTCCCCAAGGATTTCCAGGGCCTTACCCCTTAAACGGGGGGTCAGGTATTTGGCCCACTGGTCCTTGTCCAGATGGTGCTGCAAGCAAGTCCGTTCAAAAGCAGTCAAGAAAGAGTCCAAGTCTCCATCCTTCTCCAGCACTGGGAAGTCCTCAACACGGACCTTTGGAAGTTTGGTGTCTTGAAGGTCACGTGTGGCTGATGAGGGCTGGAGCTTGGCTAGATGCAGCTGGTAGTCACGGTCTGCCTGTCGCTCCGCAGCCTCACGCTCTGCCTGGCGCTCTTCACGCGCTGCTTGCCGCTCTGCCCTGCGCTCTGCCAGGAGTTCCTTGTAGCCCTTCTGGTCTCCAGCCTGGAGAAGGGCCATAGCCATTTGAAGAAGGCTATCCGAGCCTCCCAGGCTCGGTGGAATGGCACGTGGTGATCTGCGGCCCGCTGCGGAGCCTGGTGCTTCACTGTCCATTGCAGAGCGGAGGGCTGGCATCTGGCTCGTTGAGGACCCTTGGGTGAGCTGCTCCTCATCTTGTCCATAATTGCTAGGTTGTGCAATGTCCTCTGCAGAGCTGTTTTCTGGCGTCGAGCTCCTGGAGGACTCGTGGGCAACCTCCTCATTACTGTCCACAGCACCGTCCTCCCTCTCTTCGGCTCCTGCCTTAGCATTGGCCAGTTGCATAGCTCTGCTCCTGGTGCCATCAGCCATTCTTGCAGACTTTTGGTCACTGACACAGAACTGACACCTGATGCCTCCACACACCTTACAGTATCTGCACTCTGACACTCTAGTGTTGAGCTGGTCTGAAGACCCCAGCAGCCACAGCTGCTGCAGGCAGTCTTTAGTGTCTGGGAGTATGGGTCTCACACTCACACACACTATTATCTCGATCCCACCGCTATGCCACCAATATGTCACAAACCACCGGGGGGGTCACTCAGAAATCCCCCGCGCTGGCTACCAGTACGTCACAATCGGGGGGTAACAAGTGGGGTCACCCCTCCTTTATACCTCCCGACCGACAGACAGAGCACGTGACGCGCTCTCTAGCGCCCCTCTTATAGTCAGGCCAATTATGGAATTGCCCGACAATAAGCAAGGAGGCCGCTATACTACTTATGCCGATTATTGAAGGGTCCCCGGTGAGAGTAGGGTATATATTCCCCCGACCTCCGCGGGCGGAATATATAATATCTTCCCGAATCTCACTGGCCTCCCCACAATAATCCTTGGCACAACTCGCTGCCACCAACCGCTTCACGGTAACTATTAGCCGAACACACAGACGTGGGATTCAAGATCGAGATAACAGAACAGCCCAAGATTAATTATATAATTTAATCAGCCTAAAGCACACTAGAAACTACAATATATACAATAGGGAATCTACAGAATATACATATGTCAGAGTACAGTTACAGATAAAGCATGGTTTACAAACAGGTATGCAATTCAATCAGTTACCTTGTGCGTCTGGCCACAGGGGGGCGCTGTAGACCAGGTTTCTAGGAACTCCCACAGATGTTTCCTGCACGTGACCCCCAGCGAAAGAACACTGGAAAATGGCCGAAGTAGGGTTATCAACCTGGACAAATCCAGGTCCCCTCCTACCTTAGTGACCTCAGAGGGAGCACTGCTCCACCCCTGGCTGGAGTTATGGACAAAATCCACAACATGGAATATGGCCATAACTTGGCCTGGGAGCGTCGTAGGCGGACGCCAATGCTCTCATTGTGACAGTTATGAATTTAGCTACAGAATGAGAGGTTTCATGACTTGTCTACTAGTTCCACATTGGCTGATATCACGCCTGGGGTATTTCCCAAGCTCCCGCTCCCATAAAAAAGGTGTGCCAGCATCGTCCGCATGCGAAAACACCATTTTTATGGTTGCCGTATTTATCGGAAATATGGCTTGCGAGATATGAACCATTTTTTACTGGAGTCGTTCTGTCTGGCTAGTTCCAGAGCCTTATAATGAGATACAACTCTTGTTACAGGGTGACGGCAGGGAGTCATCCTGTGTCCTTTGTTCCCACATCACCTAATTTCCATATCACAGGAGATGGCCATGGGATGGGTCGCTAAACAAGTTGTGTGAAGGAAAGGGGGGGTGACACCAGGAGAGGGCTTCCTGACATAACTTGAATATCATGATTTATCGTCATATCTCCGGATTTACCTCACAGGCGCCTCCTGTGACTGCTAGCTCAGCGCTTGTCTCCGTTTTCCCGCTCTGCGTGCCGGAATGGCTGCCGGCGTCCAGAGAAGAGGGGCGGGCCGAGGGAGTGCCCGAGACAAGAGCGGGAACCCGGCGTCCCACTGAGTCTAGTGAAGGGGGCTGGAGAATGCAAAGCAGACTCCAGCTCCCTGCGCTGACTTACTGTACAGCGTCCCGCCCCTTCCCTGACTGGCAGGGCTGGGGGCGGGAACGAAAGGAAAACTAGGCCGCAAAGCCGGGGACTCGAGTAATAAGCGCGGCCGTCCTATGTGCACGGCCGGCGCGGAAGTCCCCGGCGCACCACAAGTCCCAGCCGCGCCACAGTGTAAAACACCCAGCAGCGGCCGGCGCGGCAGTTCCCAATACATAAATTCACTCAGCAAAGCTGCAGTGAATAATAGCACAAGCGCTCCGCGCTGTTGTCCCCGGCGCACTAACACTCCCAGCAATGCTGGTGCGTGTGTGCGCGATGTGTACGGGGACACAGAGTACCTTAATGTCGCAGGGCCCTGTCCCTGAGGATACCCAGCTCCAAATCCAGCAGGTTCTCTGGGTCTGTGGATGGAGCCCGGTCTCAGTGCCTGGAGACCAGTAAGATCCCACTTCACCCAGAGCCCTGAGGGGGGATGGGGAAGGAAAACAGCATGTGGGCTCCAGCCTCCGTACCAGCAATAGGTACCTCAACCTTACAAACCGCAAGTGGGGTGAGAAGGGAGCATGCTGGGGGCCCCATATGGGCCCACTTTTGTTCCATCCGACATAGTCAGCAGCTACTGCTGACTAAACAGTGGAGCTATTGCATGGATGTGTGCCTCCTTCGCACAAAGCTTGAAAACTGAGCAGCCCGTGATCCCACGGGGGGTGTATAGCCAGAAGGGGAGGGGCCTTACACTTTTTAGTGTAATGCTTTGTGTGGCCTCCGGAGGCAGTAGCTATACACCCAATTGTCTGGGTCTCCCAATTAGGAGCGACAAAGAAATACTCTATGATAATGAGATGACTCTGCTCATTGTGTCCCAGTCTATACAACAAAGTGAGATGACTCTGCTCATTGTGTCCCAGTCTATACAACAAAGTGAGAGGACTCTGCTCATTGTGTCCCAGGCTATACAACAAAGTGAGACGACTCTGCTCATTGTGTCCCAGTCTATACAACAAAGTGAGATGACTCTGCTCATTGTGTCCCAGTCTATACAACAAAGTGAGATGACTGCTCATTGTGTCCCAGTCTATACAACAAAGTTGACAAGTTAATCGGTAAAAACAATAACATGAGTTTTTGCCAACATTTTAGAACGTTCGCAGAGAGAACACACCAGATCGTTTTTTTTTTCAATTATTGTACAATTTTAATTGCATTTTATACATTGTTTCGCACATGGAAACAAAGTTTTTCAATATCATCGTGAATGCCAACCTCTGATTTCCGGTAAGCAAATAGGACATTTTTTTTTCTGTGATGAAGATTTACACCGTTCATTTTCACACTTGACTCATCATTTGCGCAGATTTCTAACAGTCCAGCTGGATGATACATACATACACTCGAGCCATTCCACATGATAAAATGTGAGAGTTTACATACACGCCATGTAGTGAACGTATCCATGCGAATTATATACATATTTGCATATCTTCACCCTTCGGCTGCCAGACATCCCTCAAAACACTTTGCGCTGCAAATGGTTAAAAGAAATCTGGCAGCAAAAAGTTTCCCAAAAAAAAAAAAAATTTTTTTTTTTCGTCTTTTGTTTTTTTTTTAAACATTTCTATCCGGATTGAGACAGATATGTATAAACAAGAAAAAAAAGAATTAAAGAAAACTAAACCAGAAAAGGTGCACGTAATCGCAGCAGCCGGCCTCTTCCGACCGACTCCATTGTATGAAACTTGTGCAAATCTATTTCCAAAGAACACTGGCATTAAATAAAGGAAATATTATAAAAAAAAAACAAACAAACAAAAAATAAAAAACACAAAACAGACGCGGGTTTGGTGCTAGAATATTCTCCTGGCTTCTCCAGTATTCTTCTAGCAGTTTTATGTCCTGACGTGATAAATAGAAAAACAAAATAAAAAAAACAAAAAAAACAAACTGATACAGATTGTCTTTTTCTTTGTCTTCTCGCGGAATGTGCAAAAAATGGCGGATTTTCTTGCTTTGCTTCCCGTGACCTACAAGTTTGCAGTGAAATGTATCGAGGCGGGAATGCTGGGGAATGGCTTTAAGACGGCTGCAAGTCTCAAGACGGCAGAGGAACAGAGCAGACAAATATATATACAAATATACATACATTATATATATATATATATATATATATATATATACAAAAATACATACATACATATATATATATATATATATATATATATATATATATATATATAAATATACATATACATATATATATATACAAATATACATATATATATACAAATATACATATATAATATATATATATGTATACATATATATATGTATGTATATAGGTGTGTGTATATATATATATATATATATATATATATATATATATATATATATATATATATATATATACACAAATATACATATATATATAATATATAAATATATATTATATTATAATATATATATTATATGTATATATATATGGAAATCGTAACATTCCTTTAGTCTGATATTCTGGATTAATGGACGCTCTTTAAAGAAAAGAAAAAATAGTGGCAAGGGTGGAGGAGCCATCGGATTTCTGAAAATACTGCTTGATTGCTTCCTGCCGGATTAAAAGGGGTATTTCCTACTACTGAGACCCCCGTCACCTCCTGGGCCTTTATGGTGAGCGCAGTGCTCCGCTTTCTCTGTCTCGATTCTCTGGGGGTCCTCGTGTTCAGTAAATTATCCCCTCTCTCTATACAGGGCGGTCACTTTTAATGGAGGAAATATCCCTTTAAGAGAACTTCTGTATAATGTTACCCATTACCGTATTTTTCATTTTATAAGACGCACTTTAGAATTTAGAGCTAAGAAAAACGTTAAAAAAAAAATAAATAAAAAAAATGGGGCTTCTCTTATACTCCGGTGTTGTCTTACCAGAGCGGGGTGGCAGTGGTGCTGGAGTGGAGTCACAGGAGGCAGGGGCGTGGTGGTGGGGTCTGTGCTGGCAGAAGAAATTGTGTGGAGCAGACCGGTGTCCCAGATGCTCTGTCAGTGGTCCGGGCTTCAAGAGCTCCATCTACACAAGCGCTGACTCCGGGCGCCATCATTTGAAGCCAGAGCATCTGGGACACCCGCCGCAGAGCCACCGCAGCTTCCGTTGCCAGCACAGCCACCGCAGCCAGCCCGCACAGAGAGGCAGCCGCCCGCCAGCTAACCCGCACAGACGCGCACTCAACCGCCCACACAGAGAGGCGCCCAACCGCCCACATAAAGAGGCGCCCGCACAGAGAGGCGCCCGCACAGAGAGGCGCCCGCACAGAGAGGCGCCCGCACAGAGAGGCACCCGCACAGAGAGGCACCCGCACAGAGAGGCACCCGCACAGAGAGGCACCCGCACAGAGAGGCACCCGCACAGAGAGGCACCCGCACAGAGAGGCACCCGCACAGAGAGGCACCCGCACAGAGAGGCACCCGCACAGAGAGGCACTCAACTGCCCGCAGAGAGAGGCGCCCGCACAGAGAGGTGCCCGACCGCCAGCACATACAGCCCCCCGTGCCAATTCTTTACCTCCCGGTAAGCTATATTCAGATTTTAAGACGTACCCCTCATTGTCTTTCCAAATTTTTGGGAGGAAAAGTGCGTTTTATAAAACCAAAAAATACGGTATATTCATGTTCACCCCCTGACTACGGTGTCATTCTGTAGTCAGGCGCCTCCCCCTTTATGGTCCAAACTGGAAAATCACAACCCCTTCCTCTACCCTACCTAGATGAGGACGACCCTTCAGATTGGCGTATCCTCAAAAAGGGGTTATGTTTTGCCTTCAAGTAAGTGAACCCACACTTTTAGATGTTTAGTTGCTCCTGGTCCATATTTAGGAAAAAAAAAAAAAAACAAAAAACTTTTCCATCCCCCGCTCACGTAGTGTTTTGACAGGGTCTTTGCTCCCAGAGGTGTCGTGCGGAGAAATCAGTAACAAGGTCCATGTGTGAGGCCTCATGACGCCGACGTCAGGCTACGTACGAGGCCTCATGACGCCGACGTCCGGCTACGTACGAGGCCTCGTCACGCCGACGTCCGGCTACGTACGAGGCCTCGTCACGCCGACGTCCGGCTACGTACGAGGCCTCGTCACGCCGACGTCCGGCTACGTACGAGGCCTCGTCACGCCGACGTCCGGCTACGTACGAGGCCTCGTCACGCCGACGTCCGGCTACGTACGAGGCCTCGTCACGCCGACGTCCGGCTACGTACGAGGCCTCGTGACGCCGACGTCCGGCTACGTACGAGGCCTCGTGACGCCGACGTCCGGCTACGTACGAGGCCTCGTCACGCCGACGTCCGGCTACGTACGAGGCCTCGTGACGCCGACGTCCGGCTACGTACGAGGCCTCGTGACGCCGACGTCCGGCTACGTACGAGGCCTCGTGACGCCGACGTCCGGCTACGTACGAGGCCTCGTGACGCCGACGTCCGGCTACGTACGAGGCCTCGTGACGCCGACGTCCGGCTACGTACGAGGCCTCGTGACGCCGACGTCCGGCTACGTACGAGGCCTCGTGACGCCGACGTCCGGCTACGTACGAGGCCTCGTGACGCCGACGTCCGGCTACGTACGAGGCCTCGTGACGCCGACGTCCGGCTACGTACGAGGCCTCGTGACGCCGACGTCCGGCTACGTACGAGGCCTCGTGACGCCGACGTCCGGCTACGTACGAGGCCTCGTGACGCCGACGTCCGGCTACGTACGAGGCCTCGTGACGCCGACGTCCGGCTACGTACGAGGCCTCGTGACGCCGACGTCCGGCTACGTACGAGGCCTCGTGACGCCGACGTCCGGCTACGTACGAGGCCTCGTGACGCCGACGTCCGGCTACGTACGAGGCCTCATGACGCCGACGTCCGGCTACGTACGAGGCCTCATGACGCCGACGTCCGGCTACGTACGAGGCCTCATGACGCCGACGTCCGGCTATGTACAATCAGTGTGGGGGGCGGTCAGTGCTTGCTGCGTACAGAGGAGGAGTCTTTGTTTGGTTTTATAATGAATCCAGATTTGATGTCGCTCAAATAAAAAAATAAAAATGAAAAAAAAAAAACCGACAAAACGAGAGGGTTCTTCATTCACCGTGCGCTGGGCGGTCAGCGCTGAACGAGAGGACGTGCTCCTGCCATCGTCAGCTGCTCAGCCGGGCAAAGTCCACAACTTTCAGTCCAAAGTCATATAGAAAAAGAGATATATATAATCAATGGTCAGGATTCTGCATCGGTGCAAAGTACAGGTTGCTTTGGTGGAACAGCGAGGAGACCCTCCGCTTCTTCATGCATCTGCCGGAGAAAAGAGGGGAAGTAACAAAGGAACCAAAAACACTACACATGTATGAAAACAGGACACAAGTCTGCACATTACTCTGCAAGATCATCACTAGTTACCAGTACTGAGCACCTGAGCATGGTAGTGCCCACTCATCACTAGTTACCAGTACTGAGCACCCGAGCATGGTAGTGCCCGCTCATCACTAGTTACCAGTACTGAGCACCTGAGCATGGTAGTGCCCGCTCATCACTAGTTACCAGTACTGAGTACCCGAGCATGGTAGTGCCCGCTCATCACTAGTTACCAGTACTGAGCACCTGAGCATGGTAGTGCCCGCTCATCACTAGTTACCAGTACTGAGCACCAGAGCATGGTAGTGCCCGCTCACCACTAGTTACCAGTACTGAGCACCCGAGCATGGTAGTGCCCACTCATCACTAGTTACCAGTACTGAGTACCCGAGCATGGTAGTGCCCACTCATCACTAGTTACCAGTACTGAGCACCCGAGCATGGTAGTGCCCGCTCATCACTAGTTACCAGTACTGAGCACCCGAGCATGGTAGTGCCCACTCATCACTAGTTACCAGTACTGAGCACCTGAGCATGGTAGTGCCCACTCATCACTAGTTACCAGTACTGAGCACCCGAGCATGGTAATGTCCGCTCATCACTAGTTACCAGTACTGAGCACCTGAGCATGGTAGTGCCCACTCATCACTAGTTACCAGTACTGAGCACCCGAGCATGGTAGTGCCCGCTCATCACTAGTTACCAGTACTGAGTACCTGAGCATGGTAGTGCCCACTCATCACTAGTTACCAGTACTGAGCACCCGAGCATGGTAGTGCCCGCTCATCACTAGTTACCAGTACTGAGTACCTGAGCATAGTAGTGCTCACTCATCACTAGTTACCAGTACTGAGCACCCGAGCATGGTAGTGCCCTCTCATCACTAGTTACCAGTACTGAGCACCTGAGCATGGTAGTGCCCTCTCATCACTAGTTACCAGTACTGAGCACCTGAGCATGGTAGTGCCTGCTCATCACTAGTTACCAGTACTGAGCACCCGAGCATGGTAGTGCCCGCTCATCACTAGTTACTAGTACTGAGCACCCGAGCATGGTAGTGCCCGCTCATCACTAGTTACTAGTACTGAGCACCGGAGCATGGTAGTGCCCGCTCATCACTAGTTACGAGTACTGAGCACCCGAGCATGGTAGTGCCCGCTCATCACTAGTTACCAGTACTGAGCACCTGAGCATAGTAGTGCCCGCTCATCACTAGTTACCAGTACTGAGTACCTGAGCATAGTAGTGCCCGCTCATCACTAGTTACCAGTACTGAGTACCCGAGCATGGTAGTGCCCACTCATCACTAGTTACCAGTACTGAGCACCCGAGCATGGTAGTGCCCGCTCATCACTAGTTACCAGTACTGAGTACCTGAGCATAGTAGTGCTCACTCATCACTAGTTACCAGTACTGAGCACCCGAGCATGGTAGTGCCCTCTCATCACTAGTTACCAGTACTGAGCACCTGAGCATGGTAGTGCCCTCTCATCACTAGTTACCAGTACTGAGCACCTGAGCATGGTAGTGCCCGCTCATCACTAGTTACGAGTACTGCGCACCCGAGCATGGTAGTGCCCGCTCATCACTAGTTACCAGTACTGAGTACCTGAGCATGGTAGTGCCCGCTCATCACTAGTTACCAGTACTGAGTACCTGAGCATAGTAGTGCCCGCTCATCACTAGTTACCAGTACTGAGTACCTGAGCATGGTAGTGCCCGCTCATCACTAGTTACCAGTACTGAGCACCCAAGCATGGTAGTGCCCGCTCATCACTAGTTACCAGTACTGATCACCTGAGCATGGTATTGCTCACTCATCACTAGTTACCAGTACTGAGCACCCGAGCATGGTAGTGCTCACTCATCACTAGTTACCAGTACTGAGCACCTGAGCATGGTAGTGCCCACTCATCACTAGTTACGAGTACTGAGCATCTGAGCATGGTAGTGCCCGCTCATCACTAGTTACCAGTACTGATCACCTGAGCATGGTAGTGCCCACTCATCACTAGTTACCAGTACTGATCACCTGAGCATGGTATTGCTCACTCATCACTAGTTACCAGTACTGAGCACCCGAGCATGGTAGTGCTCACTCATCACTAGTTACCAGTACTGAGCACCCGAGCATGGTAGTGCCCGCTCATCACTAGTTACAAGTACTGAGCACCTGAGCATGGTAGTGCACGCTCATCACTAGTTACCAGTACTGAGCACCCGAGCATGGTAGTGCCCGCTCATCACTAGTTACCAGTACTGAGCACCTGAGCATGGTAGTGCTCGCTCATCACTAGTTACCAGTACTGAGCACCCGAGCATGGTAGTGCCCGCTCATCACTAGTTACCAGTACTGAGCACCCGAGCATGGTAGTGCCCGCTCATCACTAGTTACCAGTACTGAGCACCTGAGCATGGTAGTGCTCCCGAAATCTCCAAGCCATCTATTCCCATACCCCCAGTGTATCTACGGGGAAACATTCCAGATACAGTCCCGAATCTTTTCTCACAAAAACTAACCATACTCATACTCACAATCTGAAATTGCACGTCCTGGAACAGCTCCTGAATAAACCTCCGGGACGGGAGGCGAAACGTGCAATGTGCTAATAAGTAGGAGACCTCGGAGTAGAGGCAAATGTCATCAAACGCTTGAGGAAACTTCTCTTTAATTCTAGAACAAAAGGAATAAACAGAGTAATGAATGCAGCGATGTCCCGGACGGTCTGGAGGAGGTAAGCCTCAGGAGACGAGTGCAGATAACGCGGTGTGACGGCTCCTCTATAGTCACAGCAGCATCGAGGCCTGCGAGCGACATCTTCCCATATCTGTATGAATATACATGTCCAATGACCGATGCACAAGAGTCACCGACTGCTCCGAGGGTAAACACGGAGCCGAACATCTGAGGTCTATATCTGCACTGGTCACTTATCAGATATCCGAGTGGTCAGCAGTCACCGTGTGTGCCCGATACTGTCCGTACATACACTGGATACATAAAGAGCCATATAGATTACGCACTATGGCACTTTGGCCAATTTGTGTGTGCCCACGTGCACTATATACCCATTATCACACGCGATACCCAATACTGTAATGATAACTTACGTTAGGAGTCCGTTTTCGTGACCCTTTGTTCCTACAGAACTGCTTAAATTGATGACGAGTCTTAAGACTTCTTTCCGCAGCAATATCCGGCACATAGGCGTATCTTCCGGGATCGATTTTCCTCCTGTGGAAAAAAATTCTAAAATTAATCTGGTTTCCAGCGACTCACATCATTCCCAAAAACTACAACTTCAAATTCAGACAATTCAACAAACGTATAAACCGTTCTACAATGAGATCCCCCTAGTGGTGACTGTATAAATCTGTATGTAGTGAGCTCCCCCTAGTGGTGACTGTATAAATCTGTATGTAGTGAGCTCCCTCTAGTGGTGACTGTATAAATCTGTACGTAGTGAGCTCCCTCTAGTGGTGACTGTATAAATCTGTACGTAGTGAGCTCCCTCTAGTGGTGACTGTATAAATCTGTACGTAGTGAGCTCCCCCTAGTGGTGGCTGTATAAATCTGTATGTAGTGAGCTCCCCCTAGTGGTGACTGTATAAATCTGTATGTAGTGAGCTCCCTCTAGTGGTGGCTGTATAAATCTGTATGTAGTGAGCTCCCTCTAGTGGTGACTGTATAAATCTGTATGTAGTGAGCTCCCCCTAGTGGTGACTGTATAAATCTATATGTAGTGAGCTTCCCCTAGTGGTGGCTGTATAAATCTGTACGTAGTGAGCTCCCTCTAGTGGTGGCTGTATAAATCTGTATGTAGTGAGCTCCCTCTAGTGGTGACTGTATAAATCTGTATGTAGTGAGCTCCCCCTAGTGGTGACTGTATAAATCTGTATGTAGTGAGCTCCCTCTAGTGGCGACTGTATAAATCTGTACGTAGTGAGCTCCCCCTAGTGGTGACTGTATAAATCTGTACGTAGTGAGCTCCCTCTAGTGGTGACTGTATAAATCTGTACGTAGTGAGCTCCCTCTAGTGGTGACTGTATAAATCTGTACGTAGTGAGCTCCCCCTAGTGGTGGCTGTATAAATCTGTATGTAGTGAGCTCCCCCTAGTGGTGACTGTATAAATCTGTATGTAGTGAGCTCCCTCTAGTGGTGGCTGTATAAATCTGTATGTAGTGAGCTCCCTCTAGTGGTGACTGTATAAATCTGTACGTAGTGAGCTCCCCCTAGTGGTGACTGTATAAATCTGTATGTAGTGAGCCCCCTCTAGTGGTGGCTGTATAAATCTGTATGTAGTGACCTCCCTCCAGTGGTGACTGTATAAATCTGTATGTAGTGAGCTCCCTCTAGTGGTGGCTGTATAAATCTGTATGTAGTGAGCTCCCTCTAGTGGTGACTGTATAAATCTGTATGTAGTGACCTCCCTCTAGTGGTGGCTGTATAAATCTGTATGTAGTGACCTCCCTCTAGTGGTGGCTGTATAAATCTGTATGTAGAGAGTTCCCTCTAGTGGTGGCTGTATAAATCTGTATGTAGTGAGCTCCCTCTAGTGGTGACTGTATAAATCTGTATGTAGTGAGCTCCCCCTAGTGGTGACTGTATAAATCTATATGTAGTGAGCTCCCTCTAGTGGTGTCTGTATAAATCTGTACGTAGTGAGCTCCCTCTAGTGGTGACTGTATAAATCTGTATGTAGTGAGCTTCCCCTAGTGGTGGCTGTATAAATCTGTATGTAGTGAGCTCCCTCTAGTGGTGACTGTATAAATCTGTATGTAGTGAGCTCCCCCTAGTGGTGACTGTATAAATCTGTATGTAGTAAGCTTCCTCTAGTGGGGTCTGTATAAATCTGTACGTAGTGAGCTCCCTCTAGTGGTGACTGTATAAATCTGTATGTAGTAAGCTTCCTCTAGTGGTGTCTGTATAAATCTGTATGTAGTGAGCTCCCTCTAGTGGTGGCTGTATAAATCTGTATGTAGTGTGCTCCCTCTAGTGGTGACTGTATAAATCTGTATGTAGTGAGCTCCCCCTAGTGGTGACTGTATAAATCTGTATGTAGTGAGCTACTTCTAGTGGTGACTGTATAAATCTGTATGTAGTGAGCTCCCCTTAGTGGTGACTGTATAAATCTGTATGTAGTGAGCTCCCCCTAGTGGTGGCTGTATAAATCTGTATATAGTGAGCTCCCCCTAGTGGTGGCTGTATAAATCTGTATGTAGTGAACTCCCTCTAGTGGTGTCTGTATAAATCTGTATGTAATGAGCTCCCTCTAGTGGTGGCTGTATAAATCTGTTTGTAGTGAGCTCCCTCTAGTTGTGACTGTATAAATCTGTATGTAGTGAGCTCCCTCTAGTGGTGGCTGTATAAATCTGTATGTAGTGAGTTCCCTCTAGTGGTGACTGTATAAATCTGTATGTAGTGAGCTCCCCTTAGTGGTGACTGTATAAATCTGTATGTAGTGAGCTCCCTCTAGTGGTGTCTGTATAAATCTGTATGTAATGAGCTCCCTCTAGTGGTGGCTGTATAAATCTGTTTGTAGTGAGCTCCCTCTAGTTGTGACTGTATAAATCTGTATGTAGTGAGCTCCCTCTAGTGGTGGCTGTATAAATCTGTATGTAGTGAGTTCCCTCTAGTGGTGACTGTATAAATCTGTATGTAGTGAGCTCCCTCTAGTGGTGGCTGTATAAATCTGTATGTAGTGAGTTCCCTCTAGTGGTGGCTGTATAAATCTGTATGTAGTGAGCTCCCTCTAGTGGTGACTGTATAAATCTGTATGTAGTGAGCTCCCTCTAGTGGTGGCTGTATAAATCTGTATGTAGTGAGTTCCCTCTAGTGGTGACTGTATAAATCTGTATGTAGTGAGCTCCCCCTAGTGGTGGCTGTATAAATCTGTATGTAGTGAGCTCCCCTTAGTGGTGACTGTATAAATCTGTATGTAGTGAGCTCCCTCTAGTGGTGTCTGTATAAATCTGTATGTAATGAGCTCCCTCTAGTGGTGGCTGTATAAATCTGTTTGTAGTGAGCTCCCTCTAGTTGTGACTGTATAAATCTGTATGTAGTGAGCTCCCTCTAGTGGTGGCTGTATAAATCTGTATGTAGTGAGTTCCCTCTAGTGGTGACTGTATAAATCTGTATGTAGTGAGCTCCCTCTAGTGGTGGCTGTATAAATCTGTATGTAGTGAGTTCCCTCTAGTGGTGGCTGTATAAATCTGTATGTAGTGAGCTCCCCTTAGTGGTGACTGTATAAATCTGTATGTAGTGAGCTCCCCCTAGTGGTGGCTGTATAAATCTGTATATAGTGAGCTCCCTCTAGTGGTGACTGTATAAATCTAGTGAACATCCAGTTACACGGTGCCGGTGAACACACCACATTATTCCCCTGACAAGACAATGGATATAATGTGGCCACTTACCTAGCACTAGCTCTGTACTCTTGGTGCTGCCGGCAGAGCCCTGGGACACAGCATCACTACACCCTGAAATTCCCGAATACTTGGAAGATTGGGACACCACCTCTAAATGATTGGGGATGCTATGTGCACACCAGTCAGAATATGGGATGTCGGGAAAGTCTGGGAATAAACATTGGAGTAAAAGGCTGAGTAGGGGCGAGATGGACGATGAGAAAACACAATCATGGAAGACGAGAAAGCAACTGAAAAACCCAAAAAGATAAAAAAGATGATGTCTGGACCAGGGAACCCCCAGCACAACTCTGCCGTAGTCTTATATACAGTGCTTTGCGAAAGTATTCAGCCCCCTTATATTTTTCAACCTTTTCCCACATTTCAGGCTTCAAACATAAAGATAAAAATGTTAATGTTCTGGTGAAGAATCAACAACAAGTGACACAATTGTGAAGGTGAACAAAATTTATTGCTTATGTTAAATTTTAATATATAATAAACTGAAAATTGGGGCGTGCAATATTATTCATCCCCTTTACTTTCAGTGCAGCAAACTCACTCCAGAAGTTGATTGATGATCTCTGAATGATCCAATGTTGTCCTAAATGACTGATGATGGTAAATATAATCCCCTGTGTGTAATCAAGTCTCCGTATAAATGCCCCTGCTCTGTGATAGTCTCAGGGTTCTGTGTAAAGCGCAGAGAGAATCAAGAAGACCAAGGAACACAACAGGCAGGTCCGTGATACTGTTGTGGAGAAGTTTAAAGCCGGATTTGGTTACAAAAAGATTTCCAAAACCTTAATGATCCCAAGGAGCACTGTGTAAGCGATCATATTGAAATGGAAGGAGGATCATACCACTGCAAATCTACCAAGACCCGGCCGTCCATCCAAACTATCATCTCCCACAAGGAGAAGACTGATCAGAGATGCAGCCAAGAGGCCCATGATCACTCTGGATGATCTGCAGAGATCTACAGCTGAGGTGGGAGAGTCTGTCCATAGGACAACAATCAGTCATACACTGCACAAATCTGGCCTTTATGGAAGAGTGACAAGAAGAAAGCCATTTCTCAAAGATAGCCATAAAAAGTGTCGTGTAAAGTTTGCCACAAGCCACCTGGAGACACCAAACATGTGGAAGAAGGTGCTCTGCTCAGATGAAACCAAAATCAAACTATTTGGGCACAATGCCAAACGATATGCAACAGCAACACAGCTCATCACCCTGAACACACCTTCCCCACTGTCAAACATGGTGGTGGCAGCATCATGGTTTGGCCTGCTTTTCTTCAGCAGGGACAGGGAAGATGGTTAAAATTGATGGGAAGATGGATGGAGCCAAATACAGGACAATTCTTGAAGAAAACCTGTTGGAGTCTGCAAAAGACCTGAGACTGGGACGGAGATTTGTCTTCCAACAAGACAATGATCCCAAACGTAAAGCAAAATCTACAATGGAATGGTTCACAAATAAACGTATCCAGGTGTTAGAATGGCCAAGTCACAGTCCAGACCTGAACCCAATCGAGAATCTGTGGAAAGAGCTGAAATCTGCTGTTCACAAACGCCTCCATCCAACCTCACTCAGCTCCAGCTGTTTACAAAGGAAGAATGGGCGAGAATTTCACCTCTCCATGTGCAAAACTGATAGAGACATCCCCCAAGAGACTGCAGCTGTAATCGCAGCAAAAGGGAGTGCCACAAAGTATTAACTGAAAGGGGATGAATAATATTGCACGCCCCAATTGTCAGTTATTTATTTTTTTATAAGTTCAAAACAAGCAATAAATTTCCTTCACAATTGTGTCACTTGTTGTTGATTCTTCACCAGAACATTAGTTTCATAGTTTCATAGTTTTTAAGGTTGAAGGGAGACTCTAAGTCCATCTAGTTCAACCCGTAGCCTAACATGTTGATCCAGAGGAAGGCAAAAAAACCCCAATGTGTCAAATAAGCTCCAATGGGGAAAAAAATTCCTTCCTGACTCCACATACGGCAATCAGACTAGTTCCCTGGATCAACACCCTGTCATAAAATCCAATATACATAACTGGTAATATTATATTTTTCAATTAATGCGATCAGGCTCTGCTTAAATTTTACTTGTGAATCCCTCAATACAACATCATGCGGCAGAGAGTTCCATAGTCTCACTGCTCGTACAGTAAAGAATCCTCGTCTGTGATTATGATTAAACATTCTTTCCTCAAGACGTAGCGGATGCCCCCGTGTTCCAGTCGCAGGCCTAGGTGTAAAGAGATCTTTGGAAAGGTCTCTGTACTGTCCCCTCATATATTTATACATTGTGATTAGATCCCCCTAAGCCTTTGTTTTTCCTAACTAACCCCAAGTTTAATAACCTGTCTTGGTATTGCAGCCCCACCCATTCCTCTAATAATCTAGGTCGCTCTTCTATCTACCTGTAAGATTATGCTATTTATAACCTTCTATACTTTTGCTAACAAGAAATGCATCCATTCCTCTCTTAAATTCATTCAGTGAGTGGCCATCACCACTTCCTCAGGAAGAGAGTTCCAGAGCCTCACTGCTCTTACCGTGAAGAACCCTCTTCTATGCTGATGTAGGAATTTTCTTTCCTCCAATCGAAAAGAATGCCCCCTTGTTCTTGTCATAGTCCTTGGTACAAACAGATCATGGGAGAGATCTCTATATGGCCCTCTGATATACTTGTACATATTTATTAGGTCTCCCCTAAGTCTTCTCTTTTCTAGAGTAAATAGACCTAATTTTGATAACCTTTCCGTGTATTGTAATGCACCCACTCCATTTATTATTTTAGTAGCCCGCCTCTGAACCCTTTCAAGTTCAGTAATGTCTTTCTTCAGCACCGGCGCCCAAAATTGCACACAATACTCCAAGTGTGGTCTGACTAGTGATTTGTACAGAGGGAGAATGATGTTTTCATCTCGGGCCCCCAGACCTCTTCTAATGCATCCCATCACCCTATTTGCTTTGGTGGCTGCTGCCTGACACTGGGCACTCCAATTTAGATTCTTATTCACTAAGATGCCTAAGTCTTTTTCCATGTCTGATTTCCCCAGCAGTTTCCCATTTAGTAAGTAATCGTAGCATCTGTTTCTCCTTCCCATGTGCAGAACCTTACACTTATCTGTTAAACCTCATTTGCCATTTTTCAGCCCAATTCTCCAATTTACTCAAGTCCATCTGTAGTTGCAAACTGTCCTCCTTTGTGTTAACTACCTTACATAGTTTTGTATCATCTGCAAATACTGATATTTTACTCTGTAAACCATCCACCAGATCATTAATAAATATATTAAATAGTAGGGGCCCCAATACAGACCCCTGTGGCACCCCACTAGTAACCCTGGCCCAATCTGAGTATGCACCATTAATAACCACTCTTTGTTTTCTACCACTAAGCCAGCTACCTACCCATCTACACACATTTTCCCCGAGCCCAAGCTTTCTCATTTTACTTAGCAGTCTTTTATGTGGGACAGTGTCAAATGCTTTACCGAAGTCGAGATAAATGACATCCAATGATTCTCCTCGGTCCATGTGAGAGCTTACATCCTCATAGAAGCTGATCAGGTTAGTTTGACAGGAGCGATCCTTCATAAATCCATGTTGATATGGAGTTAAACAGTTATTAACATTGAGACATTCCATAATAGTATCCCTTAAAAACCCTTCAAACATTTTACCCACAACAGATGTTAAGCTTACCGGCCTATAGTTTCCAGGTTCCCTTTTGCACCCTTTTTTGAATATTGGTACCACATTTGCTAGCCGCCAATCCAGTGGAACAGACCCAGTTTCTATAGAGTCTTTAAATAAAAGGAATAGAGGCCTGTCTATCACATTACTTAACTCCCTTAATACCCGAGGGTGAATGCCATCAGGGCCTGGTGATTTGTCAATTTTAATGTTACTAAGTCGGTTCTGCACTTCTTCCTGGGTTAGGCAGGTCATACTTAATGGGGCATTTACATGATCACTCTGCATTTCCCCTGGCATATGCTTTTCCTGTGTGAACACAGTTGAGAAAAAAAGTATTTAAAACATTTGCTTTTCCCACATCGCTTTCTATGATTTTACCCTCATTATTCTTTAAAGGGCCAACACCATCAATTTTAATCTTTTTTCTGTTTATATAATTAAAGAATAGTTTGGGATTTGTTTTGCTTTCCTTAGCAATGAGTCTCTCAGTTTCTACTTTTGCTAAATATATTTGTGTTTTACACATTTTATTTTTTTCTCTATATATTTTTAATGCTTCCTCGCTGCCTTCTTGTTTTAGCTTTTTAAATGCCTTTTTCTTATTATTCATTGCCCCTTTTACATCCTTATTAAGCCACATTGGTTTTCTCCTGTTCCTAGCCCTCTTATTTCTGTATGGTATGGCTCGCTCGCAGTGGGTGTTTAATACTGATTTAAAAATTTCCCACTTATTTTCTGTGCTCCCATTTTTGAGGACATTGTCCCAATCAATTTGGCGAAGGTCTTCTCTAAGCTGATCAAACTTTGCTTTCCTGAAATTCAGCGTTTTTGTAACCCCCCTCCTTGAAGCCTGAAATGTGAGAGAAGGCTGCAAAATTCAAGGGGGCTGAATACTTTCGCAAAGCACTGTAATTATATATATATATATATATATATATATATATATATATATATATATATATATATATATATAAATATAAAACAAGTTTCTATATTATATATACACATATATATTACACACACACATACATATATACACATATATATATATATATATATATATATGATTTTTATTTTTCTCTTCACGTTTTAATAAAAATGCAAAAATGAGAAGTAATCTGAGATTATCGGATCAGTAACAAACTATAATAATATAATAATTAAGAGCTGTAAAGCGAGCGGATGTTACAAAAGTGAAGTTGAAAAATGTGTGAAGATGTATGATGTATAACGCAATGACACATTCATTCTTAAAGGTAATGCGTCATCGAAAACGGACCTTTCGTTTATATCAGGTTTCTGAGATACATATATTTTTCTCACAATCATTTAAAAAAAAAAAATTGCAATTTTCACAGTAGTTACTGGAGATTTTTTAGACCTGTAGTTCAGGTTTATTTTTTTTTTTCAGGAAGCGTTTTCAGCAGACCCATTATCATCATAGGCACCTTTATAGACTGCTGAAAACACAGGATCCACCCATTAATATTGCCATAACACAGCAGCTGCTCCTCCTCCCTTCACAATCAATTTTGCACACGCTCTTTAGATGCTTCAATATAAAAGATCAGTCTGTTCATTGTGGCTAATGTACGTGAAAAAATTCGTAAAAAAACCAGGAAGTCTAAAACGCCCAAGAGGCCGGTGTGAAAATTGCAAAAATTTTCCTTTTTATTGGGAATCAGTCACCAGGTTTTTGCTCCCCCACCTGAGAGCAGCATGATGTAGAGACAGAGACCCTGATTCCAGTGATGTGTCACTTATTGGGCTGTTTGCTGCCATTTTCATGAAATCACTGTTTTCTCTAGCAGTTATACAGAGCTCATGAAGATGCTGGACTACCTGCAGCATGCCAAATAGTCCTCTAATGATAAAATCAGTTTAATCAGCAGGAGATTATCAAAATTTCACTAAGCAGCTCAGTAAGTGACACATCGCTGGAATAAGGATCTCTGCTGCTCTCAGATTAGGTGGCAAAAACCTGGTGACATATTCCCCTTTATTAAAGATTGTGCTATAGAAAAAAAAAATATAATGAAAAAACTAAAAATGGTCATAAAACCTGATACAAACAATAAATGTTTTTTTTGTTGACCAATTCCCTTTAGTGGTGGTGTCCATAAAGGCTCGGGCAGCCGACTATAAGGACTACTTGCGTCTTTGCAGACCCGATCAGTTCCTAGTTGCAGATTAAAAGGGGGTTGGGATATAAACAGACCCCCTCTAATGTGTGACCACCACTCAATGATAATTTCGGTGACCATCATATAATATGGCCAGGTCTATATCTCGGCACAGGGACTTACCGGAGCGGACCGTGCCGTGACACCTACCTAACCGGCTGTACTCATTCGCGAGGCTGCCGTTGCACCCTACGATCTGGATTCCCACACAGTACAGGCAGTTGTCGTCCGTGTGCTCCTGCAGCCCCGTGTCCTCCATGTTTTCCAGGAACTGGGAGGCGTCGGAGCGGCTGGAGTTCATGATTTCTGTAATACTGAATTGCTGCCGCAAAGCCTGGTACGGACTCTTCACCCCGGATCCGGTCACACCTGCAAAAGACCGGGGCGGGGGAACATGGGGACGGCATGACGTCATATCACAGGAAAAGCTGGGATTCCACTGTAATGGCCGAGAGCAGAGAAACCGCTTGGATGCTACAGTCAGCGGCATCTAAGGGGTTGCATAGTGCCAGTTACCCAAACCTCGCAGCCGCTGCCCTCGGGGAGGGTGGTTGCACATGCCACGCTCGCTACATGGCCTTCTATGAGAAATCCAGAAGAACTGAACTGGAGGGGTTGGGGAACCCCAATAATTTTTGGAATTTGACAATATATTCAATCTTTCGGATCTCCGACCACCTCTGCACCTAAAATACGACCCAGATCTATCGGACATTTATCAGAATATCCCTTTAAATAACAGAAATATACTGGGGGATGCCCAGAGACCTCCTGCGGTACCTGCGACTTCTGGAGCAAACACTTTAGAGGTGCGGTCGTCGCTCGTCGGCACGATCTTTTGGAAGTAAGGGGTTTCCTTTACCTGCAAAAATCATTAAAGAACCCCCATCACCGCGGATGTCACCGGGAATCCAGCAGAAGCGGAGCATGAAGCGTGGCATGAAGCGTGGCATGAAGCGTGGCATTTACCTGGAACATGTCGTTTATATCCAGGGGCAGAGCCAGGCCGATGTAGTCCTCCGAGCTGCCGTACGCCGCGTTGGACACCATGGAGCGGACGGACGACGAGCGCTGCAGAGAGGTCTGCGTTATGGGACTTAATAGGTCTTCTTTATCCAGAGAAGCGTAACTGAGCGCCTTCATGAACCTGCCGGGGGGGAGCCACATGTGAGCCGAAATACAGGGGAGAGACACATATACAGCAGCAAATAGCTCCTGCACTGCCCTCCATAGTGTGCCCTCCTCTCTATACTGCCCTCCATAGTGTGCCCTTCATAGTGTGCCCTCCATAGTGTGCCCTCCTCTCTATACTGCCCTCCATAGTGTGCCCTCCTCTCTATACTGCCCTCCATAGTGTGCCCCCCTCTCCTACACTGCCCTCCATAGTGTGCCCTCCATAGTGTGCCCTCCATAGTGTGCCCTCCATAGTGTGCCCTCCATAGTGTGCCCTCCATAGTGTGCCCTCCATAGTGTGCCCTCCTCTACACTGCCCTCCATAGTGTGCCCCCCATAGTGTGCCCTCCTCTCTACACTGCCCTCCATAGTGTGCCCTCCTCTCTACACTGCCCTCCATAGTGTGCCCCCCTCTCTACACTGCCCTCCATAGTGTGCCCTCCTCTCTACACTGCCCTCCATAGTGTGCCCTCCTCTCTACACTGCCCTCCATAGTGTGCCCTCCTCTCTACACTGCCCTCCATAGTGTGCCCTCCATAGTGTGCCCTCCATAGTGTGCCCTCCTCTATACACTGTCCTCCATAGTGTGCCCTCCATAGTGTGCCCTCCTCTCTACACTGCCCTCCATAGTGTGCCCTCATAGTGAGATTTATACTCCTCTCTACACTGCCCTCCATAGTGTGCCCTCCATAGTGTGCCCTCCATAGTGTGCCCTCCATAGTGTGCCCTCCATAGTGTGCCCTCCTCTCTATACTGCCCTCCATAGTGTGCCCTCCTCTCTATACTGCCCTCCATAGTGTGCCCTCCTCTCTATACTGCCCTCCATAGCGTGCCCTCCTCTCTATAGTGCCCTCCATAGTGTGCCCTCCTCTCTATACTGCCCTCCATAGTGTGCCCTCCTCTCTATACTGCCCTCCATAGTGTGCCCCCCTCTCCTACACTGCCCTCCATAGTGTGCCCTCCATAGTGTGCCCTCCATAGTGTGCCCTCCTCTACACTGCCCTCCATAGTGTGCCCTCCTCTCTACACTGCCCTCCATAGTGTGCCCTCCTCTCTACACTGCCCTCCATAGTGCCCCCCTCTCTACACTGCCCTCCATAGTGTGCCCCCCTCTCTACACTGCCCTCCATAGTGTGCCCTCCTCTCTACACTGCCCTCCATAGTGTGCCCTCCTCTCTACACTGCCCTCCATAGTGTGCCCTCCTCTCTACACTGCCCTCCATAGTGTGCCCTCCTCTCTACACTGCCCTCCATAGTGTGCCCTCCATAGTGTGCCCTCCATTGTGTGCCCTCCATTGTGTGCCCTCCATAGTGTGCCCTCCATAGTGTGCCCTCCATAGTGTGCCCTCCATAGTGTGCCCTCCATAGTGTGCCCTCCATAGTGTGCCCTCCATAGTGTGCCCTCCTCTATACACTGTCCTCCATAGTGTGCCCTCCATAGTGTGCCCTCCTCTCTACACTGCCCTCCATAGTGTGCCCTCCATAGTGTGCCCTCATAGTGAGATTTATACTCCTCTCTACACTGCCCTCCATAGTGTGCCCTCCATAGTGTGCCCTCCATAGTGTGCCCTCCTCTCTATACTGCCCTCCATAGTGTGCCCTCCTCTCTATACTGCCCTCCATAGTGTGCCCTCCTCTCTATACTGCCCTCCATAGTGTGCCCTTCATAGTGTGCCCTCCATAGTGTGCCCTCCTCTCTATACTGCCCTCCATAGTGTGCCCTCCTCTCTATACTGCCCTCCATAGTGTGCCCCCCTCTCCTACACTGCCCTCCATAGTGTGCCCCCCTCTCCTACACTGCCCTCCATAGTGTGCCCTCCATAGTGTGCCCTCCATAGTGTGCCCTCCTCTACACTGCCCTCCATAGTGTGCCCCCCATAGTGTGCCCTCCTCTCTACACTGCCCTCCATAGTGTGCCCTCCTCTCTACACTGCCCTCCATAATGTCCCCCTCTCTACACTGCCCTCCATAGTGTGCCCTCCTCTCTACACTGCCCTCCATAGTGTGCCCTCCTCTCTACACTGCCCTCCATAGTGTGCCCTCCTCTCTACACTGCCCTCCATAGTGCCCCCCTCTCTACACTGCCCTCCATAGTGTGCCCCCCTCTCTACACTGCCCTCCATAGTGTGCCCTCCTCTCTACACTGCCCTCCATAGTGTGCCCTCCTCTCTACACTGCCCTCCATAGTGTGCCCTCCTCTCTACACTGCCCTCCATAGTGTGCCCTCCTCTCTACACTGCCCTCCATAGTGTGCCCTCCATAGTGTGCCCTCCATTGTGTGCCCTCCATAGTGTGCCCTCCATAGTGTGCCCTCCATAGTGTGCCCTCCTCTATACACTGTCCTCCATAGTGTGCCCTCCATAGTGTGCCCTCCTCTCTACACTGCCCTCCATAGTGTGCCCTCCATAGTGTGCCCTCATAGTGAGATTTATACTCCTCTCTACACTGCCCTCCATAGTGTGCCCTCCATAGTGTGCCCTCCATAGTGTGCCCTCCTCTCTATACTGCCCTCCATAGTGTGCCCTCCTCTCTATACTGCCCTCCATAGTGTGCCCTCCTCTCTATACTGCCCTCCATAGTGTGCCCTTCATAGTGTGCCCTCCATAGTGTGCCCTCCTCTCTATACTGCCCTCCATAGTGTGCCCTCCTCTCTATACTGCCCTCCATAGTGTGCCCCCCTCTCCTACACTGCCCTCCATAGTGTGCCCCCCTCTCCTACACTGCCCTCCATAGTGTGCCCTCCATAGTGTGCCCTCCATAGTGTGCCCTCCTCTCTACACTGCCCTCCATAGTGTGCCCCCCTCTCTACACTGCCCTCCATAGTGTGCCCTCCTCTCTACACTGCCCTCCATAGTGTGCCCTCCTCTCTACACTGCCCTCCATAGTGTGCCCTCCTCTCTACACTGCCCTCCATAGTGTGCCCTCCTCTCTACACCGCCCTCCATAGTATGCCCTCCTCTCTACACTGCCCTCCATAGTGTGCCCCCCTCTCTACACTGCCCTCCATAGTGTGCCCTCCTCTCTACACTGCCCTCCATAGTGTGCACTCCATAGTGTGCCCTCCTCTCTACACCGCCCTCCATAGTATGCCCTCCTCTCTACACTGCCCTCCATAGTGTGCCCTCCTCTCTACACCGCCCTCCATAGTATGCCCTCCTCTCTACACTGCCCTCCATAGTGTGCCCCCCTCTCTACACTGCCCTCCATAGTGTGCCCCCCTCTCTACACTGCCCTCCATAGTGTACTCTCATAGTTGCACTCAGTGTGCCTCTCTGCTATCTATCCTGCCGCTATAGGTTATAACTGAAATATATACATATTTATTATACCTATCTGTGGACATTATAACATGTGAAAGTATTCTCATACCAGTGGCAGCTCACTGCACATGGTTTATACAGTCACCACAAGAGGGAGCTCACTACATACAGATTTATACAGCCACCACTAGAGGGAGCTCACTACATACAGATTTATACAGCCACCACTAGAGGGAGCTCACTACATACAGATTTATACAGCCACCACTAGACGGAGGTCACTACATACAGATTTATACAGCCACCACTAGAGGGAGCTCACTACATACAGATTTATGCAGTCACCACTAGAGGGAGCTCACTATATACAGATTTATACAGTCACCACTAGGGGGAGCTCACTACATACAGATTTATACAGTCACCACTAGAGGGAGCTCACTACATACAGATTTATACAGCCACCACTAGAGGGAGCTCACTACATACAGATTTATACAGTCACCACTAGAGGGAGCTCACTACATGCAGATTTATACAGTCACCACTAGGGGGAGCTCACTACATACAGATTTATATAGCCACCACTAGGGGGATCTCACTACATACAGATTTATATAGCCACCACTAGAGGGAGCTCACTACATACAGATTTATACAGTCACCACTAGAGGGAGCTCACTACATGCAGATTTATACAGTCACCACTAGGGGGAGCTCACTACATACAGATTTATATAGCCACCACTAGAGGGAGCTCACTACATACAGATTTATACAGTCACCACTAGAGGGAGCTCACTACATGCAGATTTATACAGTCACCACTAGAGGGAGCTCACTACATGCAGATTTATACAGCCACCACTAGGGGGAGCTCACTACATACAGATTTATACAGCCACCACTAGGGGGATCTCACTACATACAGATTTATATAGCCACCACTAGAGGGAGCTCACTGCACATAGTTTATACAGTCACCACTAGAGGGAGCTCACTGCACATGGTTTATACAGTCACCACTAGAGGGAGCTCACTACATACAGATTTATACAGCCACCACTAGAGGGAGCTCACTACATACAGATTTATACAGTCACCACTAGAGGGAGCTCACTACATACAGATTTATACAGCCACCACTAGAGGGAGCTCACTACATACAGATTTATACAGCCACCACTAGAGGGAGCTCACTACATACAGATTTATACAGACACCACTAGAGGGAGCTCACTACATACAGATTTATACAGCCACCACTAGAGGGAGCTCACTACATACAGATTTATACAACTACCACTAGAGGGAGCTCACTACATACAGATTTATACAGTCACAACTAGGGGGAGCTCACTACATACAGATTTATACAGTCACCACTAGAGGGAGCTCACTACATACAGATTTATACAGCCACCACTAGAAAGAGCTCACTACATACAGATTTATACAGACACCACTAGAGGGAGCTCACTACATACAGATTTATATAGTCACCACTAGAGGGAGCTCACTACATACAGATTTATACAGCCACCACTAGGGGGAGCTCACTACATACAGATTTATACAGTCACCACTAGGGGGAGCTCACTACATACAGATTTATACAGCCCCCACTAGAGGGAGCTCACTACATACAGATTTATACAGCCCCCACTAGAGGGAGCTCACTACATACAGATTTATACAGCCACCACTAGAAAGAGCTCACTACATACAGATTTATACAGACACCACTAGAGGGAGCTCACTACATACAGATTTATATAGTCACCACTAGAGGGAGCTCACTACATACAGATTTATACAGCCACCACTAGGGGGAGCTCACTACATACAGATTTATACAGCCACCACTAGAGGGAGCTCATTACATACAGATTTATACAGCCACCACTAGGGGGAGCTCACTACATACAGATTTATACAGTCACCACTAGAGGGAGCTCACTACATACAGATTTATACAGCCACCACTAGGGGGAGCTCACTACATACAGATTTATACAGCCCCCACTAGAGGGAGCTCACTACATACAGATTTATATAGTCACTACTAGGGGGAGCTCACTACATACTGATTTATACAGCCCCCACTCGAGGGAGCTCACTACATACAGATTTATACAGTCACCATTAGAGGGAGCTCACTACATACAGATTTATACAGCCACCACTAGGGGGAGCTCACTACATACAGATTTATACAGCCACCACTAGGAGGATCTCGCTCCATACAGATTTATACAACTACCACTAGAGGGAGATCACTACATACAGATTTATACAGCCACCACTAGGAGGATCTCGCTCCATACAGATTTATACAGCTACCACTAGAGGGAGATCACTACATACAGATTCATACAGCCACCACTAGAGGGAGCTCACGACATACAGATTTATACAGCCACCACTAGAGGGAGCTCACTACATACAGATTTATACAGCCACCACTAGAGGGAGCTCACTACATACAGATTTATACAGCCACCACTAGGGGGAGCTCACTACATACAGATTTATACAGCCACCACTAGGGGGAGCTCACTACATACAGATTTATACAGCCACCACTAGGGGGATCTCGCTCCATACAGATTTATACAGCTACCACTAGAGGGAGATCACTACATACAGATTTATACAGTCACCACTAGAGGGAGCTCACTACATACAGATTTATACAGCCCCCACTAGAGGGAGCTCACTACATACAGATTTATATAGTCACCACTAGGGGGAGCTCACTACATACAGATTTATACAGTCACCACTAGGGGGAGCTCACTACATACAGATTTATACAGTCACCATTAGAGGAAGCTCACTACATACTGATTTATACAGTCACCACTAGGGGGAGCTCACTACATACAGATTTATACAGTCACCACTAGAGGGAGCTCACTACATACAGATTTATACAGCCACCACTAGAGGGAGCTCACTACATACAGATTTATACAGCCACCACTAGGGGGAGCTCACTACATACAGATTTATACAGTCACCACTAGAGGGAGCTCACTACATACAGATTTATACAGCCACCACTGGAGGGAGCTCACTACATACAGATTTATACAGCCACCACTAGAGGGAGCTCACTACATACAGATTTATACAGCCACCACTAGGGGGAGCTCACTACATACAGATTTATACAGTCACCACTAGGGGGAGCTCACTACATACAGATTTATACAGTCACCACTAGGGGGAGCTCACTACATACAGGTTTATACAGCCACCACTAGAGGGAGCTCACTACATACAGATTTATACAGTCACCATTAGAGGGAGCTCACTACATACAGATTTATACAGCCACCACTAGAGGGAGCTCACTACATACAGATTTATACAGTCACCATTAGAGGGAGCTCACTACATACAGATTTATACAGCCACCACTAGAGGGAGCTCACTACATACAGATTTATACAGCCACCACTAGGGGGATCTCGCTCCATACAGATTTATACAGCTACCACTAGAGGGAGATCACTACATACAGATTTATACAGTCACCACTAGAGGGAGCTCACTACATACAGATTTATACAGTCACCACTAGAGGGAGCTCACTACATACAGATTTATACAGGCACCACTAGAGGGAGCTCACTACATACAGATTTATACAGTCACCACTAGAGGGAGCTCACTACGTACAGATTTATACAGCCACCACTAGAGGGAGCTCACTACATACAGATTTATACAGCCACCACTAGAGGGAGCTCACTACATACAGATTTATACAGCCACCACTAGAGGGAGCTCACTACATACAGATTTATACAGACACCACTAGAGGGAGCTCACTACATACTGATTTATACAGCCACCACTAGAGGGAGCTCACTACATAGATTTATACAGACACCACTAGAGGGAGCTCACTACATACAGATTTATACAGTCACCACTAGAGGGAGATCACTACAGACAGATTTATACAGCCACCACTAGGGGGAGATCACTACATACAGATTTATACAGCCACCACTAGAGGGAGCTCACTACGTACAGATTTATACAGCCACCACTAGAGGGAGCTCACTACATACAGATTTATACAGCCACCACTAGAGGGAGCTCACTACATACAGATTTATACAGCCACCACTAGAGGGAGCTCACTACATACAGATTTATACAGACACCACTAGAGGGAGCTCACTACATACTGATTTATACAGCCACAACTAGAGGGAGCTCACTACATAGATTTATACAGACACCACTAGAGGGAGCTCACAACATACAGATTTATACAGTCACCACTAGGGGGGGATCACTACATACAGATTTATACAGCCACCACTAGGGGGAGATCACTACATACAGATTTATACAGCCACCACTAGAGGGAGCTCACTACATACAGATTTATACAGCCACCACTAGAGGGAGCTCACTACATACAGATTTATACAGCCACCACTAGAAGGAGCTCACTACATACAGATTATACAACCACCACTAGAGAGAGATCACTACATACAGATTTATACAGCCACCACTAGAGGGAACTCACTACATACAGATTTATACAGCCACCACTAGGGGGAGATCACTACATACAGATTTATACAGCCACCACTAGAGGGAGCTCACTACATACAGATTTATACAGCCACCACTAGAGGGAGATCACTACAGACAGATTTATACAGCCACCACTAGGGGGAGATCACTACATACAGATTTATACAGCCACCACTAGAGGGAGCTCACTACATACAGATTTATACAGCCACCACTAGAGGGAGCTCACTACATACAGATTTATACAGCCACCACTAGAGGGAACTCACTACATACAGATTTATACAGCCACCACTAGAGAGAGATCACTACATACAGATTTATACAGCCACCACTAGAGGGAACTCACTACATATAGATTTATACAGTCACCACTAGAGGGAACTCACTACATACAGATTTATACAGCCACCACTAGAGGGAACTCACTACATACAGATTTATACAGCCACCACTAGGGGGAGCTCACTACATACAGATTTATACAGTCACCACTAGAGGGAGATCACTACAGACAGATTTATACAGCCACCACTAGGGGGAGCTCACTACATACAGATTTATACAGTCACCACTAGAGGGAGCTCACTACATACAGATTTATACAGCCACCACTAGAGGGAGCTCACTACATACAGATTATACAGCCATCACTAGAAGGAGCTCACTACATACAGATTTATACAGCCACCACTAGAGAGAGATCACTACATACAGATTTATACAGCCACCACTAGAGGGAGCTCACTACATACAGATTTATACAGCCACCACTATAGGGAACTCACTACATACAGATTTATACAGTCACCACTAGAGGGAGCTCACTACATACAGATTTATACAGCCACCACTAGAGGGAGCTCACTACATACAGATTTATACAGTCACCACTAGAGGGAGCTCACTACATAGATTTATACAGCCACCACTAGAGGGAGCTCACTACATACAGATTTATACAGTCACCACTAGAGGGAGCTCACTACATACAGATTTATACAGTCACCACTAGAGGGAGCTCACTACATACAGATTTATACAGCCACCACTAGAGGGAGATCACTACATACAGATTTATACAGCCACCACTAGAGGGAGCTCACTACATACAGATTTATACAGCCACCACTAGGGGGAGCTCACTACATACAGATTTATACAGCCACCACTAGGGGGATCTCGCTCCATACAGATTTATACAGCTACCACTAGAGGGAGATCACTACATACAGATTTATACAGTCACCACTAGAGGGAGCTCATTACATACAGATTTATACAGCCCCCACTAGAGGGAGCTCACTACATACAGATTTATATAGTCACCACTAGGGGGAGCTCACTACATACAGATTTATACAGTCACCACTAGAGGGAGCTCACTACATACAGATTTATACAGTCACCATTAGAGGGATCTCACTACATACAGATTTATACAGCCACCACTAGAGGGAGCTCACTACATACAGATTTATACAGTCACCATTAGAGGGAGCTCACTACATACAGATTTATACAGTCACCATTAGAGGGATCTCACTACATACAGATTTATACAGCCACCACTAGAGGGAGCTCACTACATACAGATTTATACAGCCACCACTAGAGGGAGCTCACTACATACAGATTTATACAGTCACCACTAGAGGGAGCTCACTACATACAGATTTATACAGTCACCACTAGAGGGAAATCACTACATGCAGATTTATACAGTCACCACTAGAGGGAGATCACTACATACAGATTTATACAGCCACCACTAGAGGGAGCTCACTACATACAGATTTATACAGTCACCACTAGAGGGAGCTCACTACATACAGATTTATACAGACACCACTAGAGGGAGCTCACTACATACAGATTTATACAGCCACGACTAGAGGGAGCTCACTACATACAGATTTATACAGCCACCACTAGCGGGAGCTCACTACATACAGATTTATACAGCCACCACTAGGGGGAGCTCACTACATACAGATTTATACAGCCACCACTAGCGGGAGCTCACTACATACAGATTTATACAGCCACCACTAGAGGGAGCTCACTTCATACAGATTTATACAGCCACCACTAGAGAGAGATCACTACATACAGATTTATACAGCCACCACTAGAGGGAGCTCACTACATACAGATTTATACAGCCACCACTTGGGGGAGCTCACTACATACAGATTTATACAGCCCCCACTAGAGGGAGCTCACTACATACAGATTTATACAGCCACCACTAGAGCGAGCTCACTACATACAGATTTATATAGTCACCACTAGGGGGAGCTCACTACATACAGATTTATACAGTCACCATTAGAGGGAGCTCACTACATACAGATTTATACAGTCACCACTAGGGGGAGCTCACTACATACAGATTTATACAGTCACCATTAGAGGGAGCTCACTACATACAGATTTATATAGTCACCACTAGGGGGAGCTCACTACATACAGATTTATACAGTCACCATTAGAGGGAGCTCACTACATACAGATTTATACAGTCACCACTAGAGGGAGCTCACTACATACAGATTTATACAGTCACCATTAGAGGGAGCTCACTACATACAGATTTTACAGTCACCATTAGAGGGATCTCACTACATACAGATTTATACAGCCACCACTAGGGGGATCTCGCTCCATACAGATTTATACAGCTACCACTAGAGGGAGCTCACTACATACAGATTTATACAGCCACCACTAGAGGGAGCTCAACTACATACAGATTTATACAGCCACCACTAGAGGGAGCTCACTACATACAGATTTATACAGTCACCACTAGAGGGAGCTCACTACATACAGATTTATACAGCCACCACTAGCGGGAGCTCACTACATACAGATTTATACAGCCACCACTAGAGGGAGCTCACTTCATACAGATTTATACAGCCACCACTAGAGAGAGATCACTACATACAGATTTATACAGCCACCACTAGAGGGAGCTCACTACATACAGATTTATACAGCCACCACTTGGGGGAGCTCACTACATACAGATTTATACAGCCCCCACTAGAGGGAGCTCACTACATACAGATTTATACAGCCACCACTAGAGCGAGCTCACTACATACAGATTTATATAGTCACCACTAGGGGGAGCTCACTACATACAGATTTATACAGTCACCATTAGAGGGAGCTCACTACATACAGATTTATACAGTCACCACTAGGGGGAGCTCACTACATACAGATTTATACAGTCACCATTAGAGGGAGCTCACTACATACAGATTTATATAGTCACCACTAGGGGGAGCTCACTACATACAGATTTATACAGTCACCATTAGAGGGAGCTCACTACATACAGATTTATACAGTCACCACTAGAGGGAGCTCACTACATACAGATTTATACAGTCACCATTAGAGGGAGCTCACTACATACAGATTTATACAGTCACCATTAGAGGGATCTCACTACATACAGATTTATACAGCCACCACTAGGGGGATCTCGCTCCATACAGATTTATACAGCTACCACTAGAGGGAGCTCACTACATACAGATTTATACAGCCACCACTAGAGGGAGCTCACTACATACAGATTTATACAGCCACCACTAGAGGGAGCTCACTACATACAGATTTATACAGTCACCACTAGAGGGAGCTCACTACATACAGATTTATACAGCCCCCACTAGAGGGAGCTCACTACATACAGATTTATATAGTCACCACTAGAGGGAGCTCACTACATACAGATTTATACAGTCACCATTAGAGGGAGCTCACTACATACAGATTTATACAGCCACCACTAGGGGGAGCTCACTACATACAGATTTATACAGCCACCACTAGGGGGATCTCGCTCCATACAGATTTATACAGCTACCACTAGAGGGAGATCACTACATACAGATTTATACAGTCACCACTAGAGGCAAATCACTACATGCAGATTTATACAGTCACCACTAGAGGGAGCTCACTACATACAGATTTATACAGCCACCACTAGAGGGAGCTCACTACATACAGATTTATACAGCCACCACTAGAGGGAGCTCACTACATACAGATTTATACAGCTACCACTAGAGGGAGATCACTACATGCAGATTTATACAGTCACCACTAGAGGGAAATCACTACATGCAGATTTATACAGTCACCACTAGAGGGAGCTCACTACATACAGATTTATACAGTCACCACTAGAGGGAGCTCACTACATACAGATTTATACAGCCACCACTAGAGGGAGCTCACTACATACAGATTTATACAGCCACCACTAGCGGGAGCTCACTACATACAGATTTATACAGCCACCACTAGGGGGAGCTCACTACATACAGATTTATACACCCACCTGTCACGAACCACCGGGGGGGTCACTCAGAAATCCCCCGCTCTGGCTACCAGTACGTCACAATCGGGGGGTAACAAGTGGGGGTCACCCCTCCTTTATACCTCCCGACCGACAGACAGAGCACGTGACGCGCTCTCTAGCGCCCCTCTTGTAGTCAGGCCAATTATGGAATTGCCCGACAATAAGCAAGGAGGCCGCTATACTACTTATGCCGATTATTGAAGGGTCCCCGGTGAGAGTAAGGTATATATTCCCCCGACCTCCGCGGGCGGAATATATAAAATCTCCCCGAATCTCACTGGCCTCCCCACAATAATCCTTGGCACAATTCGCTGCCACCAACCGATTTACGGTAACTATTAGCCGAACACACAGACGTGGGATTCAAGATCGAGATAACAGAACAGCCCAAGATTAATTATATAATTTAATCAGCCTAAAGCACACTAGAACTACAATATATACAATAGGGAATCTACAGAATATACATATGTCAGAGTACAGTTACAATCAAAGCATGGGTTACAAACAGGCATACACAGTTCCAGCAGTTACCTTGTTGCGTCTGGCCACAGGGGGGCGCTGTACCCAGGTTTCTAGGATCCTTCCCACAGATGTTTCCTACACGTGCCCCCAGCGAAAAGAACACTGGAAAATGGCCGAAGTAGGGCTATCAACCTGGGCAAATCCAGGTCCCCTCCTACCTTAGTGACCTCAGAGGGAGCACTGCTCCACCCCTGGCTTGAGTTATGGACAATCCACAACATGGAATATGGGCCATAACTTTGCCTGGGAGCGTCGTAGGCGGACGCCAATGCTCTCATTGTGACAGTTATGAATTTAGCTACAGAACGAGGGGACTCATGACCTGTCTGCCAGTTCCCCATTGGCTGATATCACGCCTGGGGCATTTCCCAATGTCCTGCTCCCATAAAAAGGGTGTGCCGGCATCGTCCGCATGCGGAGACACCATTTTTATGGTTGCCATATTTATCGGAAATATGGCTTGCGAGATATGAACCATTTTTTACTGGAGTCGTTCTGTCTAGCTAGTTCCATAGCCTTGCTAATGAGATACAACTCTTGTTACAGGGTGACGGCAGGGAGTCATCCTGTGTCCATTGTTCCCACACCACCTCATCTCCATATCACAGGACATGGCCATGGAGGTGTAAGTGGAACACTGAGAACAAGAAGGGAGGGGGCACTGCCAGGGAGTGATGAGGGATTATGACTGGAGTCATAATTCATCTTCATATCCCGGGATTTGCCTCACACCTCCCCCCTTTTGAGGGCGCTAGGGGGCAGCACACTCCGGTGTTCCCCCGTGCGCCCGTCCGCGACCTCTCCTTGTCGGGACAGCCCGTCTGCGTTACCGTGGTCACGGCCCCTTTTGTGGCGAATGGTGAAGTTGTATTGCTGGAGCGCAAGGCTCCATCGCAACAATCGCCCATTCGTCCCAGAGACGGTGTGCAACCAGCTGAGGGGATTGTGGTCCGTCTCCACGATGAAGTGGCGCCCGTATAGATAGGGTTGCAGACGCTGCAGGGCCCACACTATGGCCAGGCACTCCTTCTCCATCGTGGAATAGGCAACTTCCCTTGGTAACAGCTTCCTGCTCAGGTACAAGACTGGGTGCTCTTGGCTCGCAGAGTCCACCTGGCTGAGCACCGCACCGAGGCCGAAGTCACTGGCGTCGGTCTGTACTACAAACGGCCGCGTGAAGTCGGCTGCCTGTAGCACGGGCGGGCTGGACAGGGCGTCCTTTAGGGCCCGGAAGGGGAGGAGGGTGGCCCACAGCTGGGACCGTTGGTCTTCCAAGAGCTGGTGGCCAACCTCCACATCCTCAATGGATCCGCCTGCCCTAACCTGGGCTAGCATATCCAAGAGGGTTTCCGCTTCTCCCTCCTCGGGCAGGTTGCACACGGGGAGCGCACATGCCTCCCGCTCATGATGTGCCTTCATCATGTTCACATGGAAGGGCTTCCGCCTTCCACGGGCAGGGTCCAGGGTGACCAGGTACGTTACAGGGTTGAGCTGCTGGTACACGAGGTATGGGCCTTCCCAGGCTGCCTGAAGCTTGTCCTGTGGTACGGGGACCAGTACCCACACCTTTTGACCCACTTGGTAGGTCCTCTCACAAGCGTTCTGGTCGTACCAACGCTTCTGATCGGCCTGGGCTTGAGCCATATTGTCGTGTACCAGTTGCGTCAAGGCCTGCATTTTGTCCCGGAAGCGCATGACATACTCGATAACCGACACTCCAGGGGTGGCCAAATCCCCTTCCCAAGCCTCTTTCACCAGAGCCAGGGGGCCCCGCACACGTCGCCCGTACAGGAGCTCAAACGGTGAGAATCCTGTTGAGGCCTGTGGAACCTCCCGGTAAGCAAATAACAGGTGTGGGAGATACCGCTCCCAGTCACGCCCATGGGAGTCGACCAACATCTTAAGCATCTGCTTTAAGGTGCCATTGAACCGCTCGCACAGGCCATTAGTCTGTGGATGGTACGGGCTGGCCACCAGATGTCGCACCTGGACTTGCTTACAGAGGGCCTCCATCAGCTGGGACATGAATTGGGTCCCCCGGTCAGTGAGCATTTCCTGGGGAAAACCCACTCGGGAGAAAATCTCCAGCAATGCGGTGGCCACCTTGTCAGCCCGAATGGACGACAAGGCCACTGCTTCTGGGTACCGGGTGGCATAGTCCACTACCGTCAGTAGGAAGCGTTTCCCGGAGCTGCTGGGGATGGCCAGCGGGCCGACCAGATCCACAGCCACCCTCCTGAAAGGCTCATCGATGATTGGCAGAGATACTAGTGGGGCTTTGGGGCGTGGCCCCGCCTTCCCCCACTCTCTGACAGGTTTCACACGAACGGCAGTAGGCAGCCACATCGGCCCCCATTTTTGGCCAGTAGAAATGCTGGTTTAACCTGGCCTTGGTCTTAGCGATCCCTAGGTGTCCGGCCATCGGAATCTCATGTGCGATCCGCAACAACTCCGTCCGGAACGGATAGGGTACCACTAACTGTCGGTCCCTGGGCCACGCCTCCGGTGAACCCTGCTGGACCGTGGCCCGGTACAGCCGTCCTTGGTCCCAGACCACTCGCTCCGGGTCCGAGTCCGAGGGAGGCTGTGCCGCCTGCTCCTTAAGAGCTTTCAGGCTGTCGTCAGCTTCTAACGCTGCCTGAAACCCCTGACTAGATGTGGCCAGAATCGACGAGACTGTCACATCTTCAGTCAGTACCCCGGGACCTGTGTCCTGGCCTCCACCTGACTCGGCTGCCACTTGGTCAGAAGGGGAAGAGCTATCGGACCTCCGGGAGGCCCCTTGGCTTCCAGCACTCCCACTGCGGGTGACAGCGGCCACAGCCGCTGCGACCGTGGGTCGTGCCTGCTCCTCCTCCGTTCCTGACCAAGTCGCCGGTTCAGGCAGACCTACCTGGCTTCCTGACACCCCGGTTGTGGGGGAACCATGCACCGAGATCTTACCTGGGAGCACTTCCGCTCCTGGACCGGCCCCAATCTCACCTGCCTGTTCCCCTCCTGCAGCAACAGAACCCCGCTGTGAAATCTCTGGGGACCCCACATTTGCTGTGGTAGCCCCCACCCCACACACTGGTCCTCCCCCTGCAGCACCCTGCTCTCTGCTTATCCCTGCAGAGGGCAACAGATCCCAGCTCACTGGCTGGTTACTTGTAGAGGCATTGTCACACCTTTCTCTGACCCCCTCCCCTGTCACAGCTGCAGCTGAGTGTGTGTCTATGGTGTCTATGCAAGCAGAAATATCAGAGTTCACTCCCTCCTCCCTTACATCATTCATAGATAACACATTAACATTGTCCGGAGGCACGTCAGTACTGGCTGAAGGTTCAGCCCTTGGGGGGGGCCCAAACTGGGAGGTTATCTGCCCCAAATCTGTCCCAAGTAGCACGTTTGCGGGGATCCGATCAGTTACCCCCACCTCCCTCACCCCTCGCCCTGCGCCCCAGTCCACATAAATGTCAGCAACAGGCAGCGCCGGGTCAGTGCCTCCAATCCCGGAGACAGCGAGGGTTTTTCCAGGGATCAAGTCTTGGGGGGACACCATCTCAGGCCGCACCAGAGTCACCTCCGAGGCGCTGTCTCGCAGTCCCATGGTCACAGACCGGCCGACGGTGACAGGTTGGAAGCTGTCCAGGGACCTACCACCACCCCCACCCACACAATACACCTTGGGCGGCCCTTGGGACGGGGACGGAGCCGGGGCCTTGGGACGCTGAGGGCACATGGCCTTGAAGTGTCCAGGTAGGTTGCACTGGTGGCACCGTCTTGGCTCTGCCACGGGCCTGGAGAGGGGAGTTGAGGGGGACACCCCCTGCAGTCTAGGGGCAGGTGGGGCAGTCGTAGAATTCATCTTACCCCCTCTCCAGGTGCTGCTGGTGGCTGCTCTCCTGGCCTCAGGAGCACGATTGTTGGTGTAGTCATCGGCCAGGGCAGCTGTAGCCGTGGACCCCTTTGGCTTCTGGTCTCGGATGAACTGGCGAAGATCCTCAGGGCAGTTCCACAAGAGTTGCTCCGTGATGAACAAGTCCAGGATCTCCGGTCCGGTGGAAAGCTGCAGGCCTTGGGTCCAGTGGTCGGCAGCTCGGGCAAGTGCCCGCCTGTGGTCAGCCCAGGAGTCCTTTGGTCCCTTCTGTAGGCTCCGGAACTTCTTGCGGTAGGACTCTGGAGTGAGGTTGTACTGTTGGATCAGGGCCCGCTTGATGGTGTCGTAGCCCTGATCTGCCTCAGCAGGCAAGTCCCCAAGGATTTCCAGGGCTTTACCCCTTAAACGGGGGGTCAGGTATTTGGCCCACTGGTCCTTGTCCAGATGGTGCTGCAAGCAAGTCCGTTCAAAAGCAGTCAAGAAAGAGTCCAAGTCTCCATCCTTCTCCAGCACTGGGAAGTCCTCAACACGGACCTTTGGAAGTTTGGTGTCTTGAAGGTCACGTGTGGCTGATGAGGGCCGGAGCTGAGCTAGCTGCAGCTGGTGGTCCCGGTCTGCCTGTTGCCGTCGCTCCGCAGCCTCACGCTCTGCCTGGCGCTCTTCACGCGCTGCCTGCCGCTCCGCAGCCTCACGCGCTGCTTGCCGCTCTGCCCTGCGCTCTGCCAGGAGTCCCTTGTACCCCTCCTGGTCTCCAGCCTGGAGAAGGGCCATAGCCATTTGAAGAAGGCTATCCGAGCCTCCCAGGCTCGGTGGAATGGCACGTGGTGATCTGCGGCCCGCTGCGGAGCCTGGTGATTCACTGTCCATTGCAGAGCGGAGGGCTGGCATCTGGCTCGTTGAGGACCCTTGGGTGAGCTGCTCCTCATCTTGTCCATAATTGCCAGCTTGTGCGCTGTCCTCTGCAGAACGGTTTTCTGGCGTCGAGCTCCTGGAGGACTCGTGGGCAACCTCCTCATTACTGCCCACAGCACCGTCCTCCCTCTCTTCGGCTCCTGCCTTAGCATTGGCCAGTTGCATAGCTCTGCTCCTGGTGCCATCAGCCATTCTTGCAGACTTTTGGTCACTGACACAGAACTGACACCTGATGCCTCCACACACCTTACAGTATCTGCACTCTGACACTCTAGTGTTGAGCTAGTCTGAAGACCCCAGCAGCCACAGCTGCTGCAGGCAGTCTTTAGTGTCTGGGAGTATGGGTCTCACACTCACACACACTATTATCTCGATCCCACCGCTATGCCACCAATATGTCACGAACCACCGGGGGGGTCACTCAGAAATCCCCCGCGCTGGCTACCAGTACGTCACAATCGGGGGGTAACAAGTGGGGGTCACCCCTCCTTTATACCTCCCGACCGACAGACAGAGCACGTGACGCGCTCTCTAGCGCCCCTCTTGTAGTCAGGCCAATTATGGAATTGCCCGACAATAAGCAAGGAGGCCGCTATACTACTTATGCCGATTATTGAAGGGTCCCCGGTGAGAGTAGGGTATATATTCCCCCGACCTCCGCGGGCGGAATATATAATATCTTCCCGGATCTCACTGGCCTCCCCACAATAATCCTTGGCACAATTCGCTGCCACCAACCGCTTCACGGTAACTATTAGCCGAACACACAGACGTGGGATTCAAGATCGAGATAACAGAACAGCCCAAGATTAATTATATAATTTAATCAGCCTAAAGCACACTAGAAACTACAATATATACAATAGGGAATCTACAGAATATACATATGTCAGAGTACAGTTACAGTCAAAGCATGGGTTACAAACAGGCATACACAGTTCCAGCAGTTACCTTGTTGCGTCTGGCCACAGGGGGGCGCTGTACCCAGGTTTCTAGGATCCTTCCCACAGATGTTTCCTACACGTGCCCCCAGCGAAAAGAACACTGGAAAATGGCCGAAGTAGGGTTATCAACCTGGGCAAATCCAGGTCCCCTCCTACCTTAGTGACCTCAGAGGGAGCACTGCTCCACCCCTGGCTTGAGTTATGGACAATCCACAACATGGAATATGGGCCATAACTTTGCCTGGGAGCGTCGTAGGCGGACGCCAATGCTCTCATTGTGACAGTTATGAATTTAGCTACAGAACGAGGGGACTCATGACCTGTCTGCCAGTTCCCCATTGGCTGATATCACGCCTGGGGCATTTCCCAATGTCCTGCTCCCATAAAAAGGGTGTGCCGGCATCGTCCGCATGCGGAGACACCATTTTTATGGTTGCCATATTTATCGGAAATATGGCTTGCGAGATATGAACCATTTTTTACTGGAGTCGTTCTGTCTAGCTAGTTCCATAGCCTTGCTAATGAGATACAACTCTTGTTACAGGGTGACGGCAGGGAGTCATCCTGTGTCCATTGTTCCCACACCACCTCATCTCCATATCACAGGACATGGCCATGGAGGTCTAAGTGGAACACTGAGAACAAGAAGGGAGGGGGCACTGCCAGGGAGTGATGAGGGATTATGACTGGAGTCATAATTCATCTTCATATCCCGGGATTTGCCTCACACCACCACTAGAGGGAGCTCACTTCATACAGATTTATACAGCCACCACTAGAGAGAGATCACTACATACAGATTTATACTGCCACCACTAGGGGGATCTCGCTCCATACAGATTTATACAGCCACCACTAGAGGGAGATCACTACATACAAATTTATACAGTCACCACTAGAGGGAGCTCACTACATACAGATTTATACAGTCACCACTAGAGGGAGCTCACTACATACAGATTTATACAGGCACCACTAGAGGGAGCTCACTACATACAGATTTATACAGTCACCACTAGACGGAGCTCACTACATACAGATTTATACAGTCACCACTAGAGGGAGCTCACTACATACAGATTTATAGAGCCACCACTAGAGGGAGCTCACTACATACAGATTTATACAGTCACCACTAGGGGGAGCTCACTACATACAGATTTATACAGTCACCACTAGAGGGAGCTCACTACATACAGAATTATACAGCCACCACTAGAGGGAGCTCACTACATACAGATTTATACAGTCACCACTAGAGGGAGCTCACTACATACAGATTTATAGAGCCACCACTAGAAAGAGCTCACTACATACAGATTTATACAGCCACCACTAGAGGGAGATCACTACATACAGATTTATACAGTCACCACTAGGGGGAGCTCACTACATACAGATTTATACAGTCACCACTAGAGGGAGCTCACTACATACAGATTTATACAGTCACCACTAGAGGGAGCTCACTACATACAGATTTATATAGTCACCACTAGGGGGAGCTCACTACATACAGATTTATACAGTCACCACTAGAGGGAGCTCACTACATACAGAATTATACAGCCACCACTAGAGGGAGCTCACTACATACAGATTTATACATCCACCACTAGGAGGAGCTCACTACATACAGATTTATACAGCCACCACTAGGAGGAGCTCACTACATACAGATTTATACAGTCACCACTAGAGGGAGATCACTACATACAGATTTATACAGCCACCATTAGAGGGAGATCACTACATACAGATTTATACAGCCACCACTAGGGGGAGCTCACTACATACAGATTTATACAGCCACCACTAGGGGGAGCTCACTACATACAGATTTATACAGTCACCACTAGAGGGAGCTCACTACATACAGATTTATATAGTCACCACTAGGGGGAGCTCACTACATACAGATTTATACAGTCACCACTAGGGGGAGCTCACTACATACAGATTTATACAGTCACCACTAGAGGGAGCTCACTACATACAGATTTATATAGTCACCACTAGGGGGAGCTCACTACATACAGATTTATACAGCCACCACTAGGGGGAGCTCACTACATACAGATTTATACAGTCACCACTAGAGGGAGCTCACTACATACAGATTTATATAGTCACCACTAGGGGGAGCTCACTACATACAGATTTATACAGCCACCACTAGAGGGAGCTCACTACATACAGATTTATACAGCCACCACTAGAGGGAGCTCTCTACATACAGATTTATACAGTCACCACTAGAGGGAGATCACTACATACAGATTTATACAGTCACCACTAGAGGGAGCTCACTACATACAGATTTATACAGCCACCACTAGAGGGAGCTCTCTACATACAGATTTATACAGTCACCACTAGAGGGAGATCACTACATACAGATTTATACAGTCACCACTAGAGGGAGCTCACTACATACAGATTTATACAGTCACCACTAGAGGGAGATCACTACATACAGATTTATACAGTCACCACTAGAGGGAGCTCACTACATACAGATTTATACAGCCACCACTAGAGGGAGCTCACTACATACAGATTTATACAGCCACCACTAGAGGGAGCTCACTACATACAGATTTATACAGCCACCACTAGAGGGAGCTCACTACATACAGATTTATACAGTCACCACTAGAGGAAGCTCACTACATACAGATTTATACAGCCACCACTAGAGGGAGCTCACTACAGTTTACACATGGGAGCCGGTGGGAGGTGAGTGCGCAGCTTCTCTCACTGTGTGTTGGTGCTGTGCAGTGGCCGCTGTTGTGGTGCTGTCGTGACAGTGGGGCAGTGCGGCCTGGAGCCTTGGGGGCTTTGCCTTGCAGCATGGGTGCTGTGAGGCGCCAGGTCACCTTCCTTGCTGGTGCTTTGTCGCTGTGGCAGTGGTTGGTGCACAGTGCCTCACCATAAAGGCTTTAGATTAGGGACCCACTCAAGAGGTTCGCCGTGACGTGGCAGTGGGCTTAATACAGTCTGATCAGAATGGTAACTAAGAACCTCATGTTCTATTTAAATTTTTGCCTAGCGGCTTTTAGATCAATGTATTTTTGGGATGTGCGATCCATGTCTTTTTCTCCATGGCTTGTTACATACAGATTTATACAGTCACCACTAGAGGGAGCTCACTACATACAGATATATACAGTCACCACTAGAGGGAGCTCACTACATACAGATTTATACAGCCACCAGTAGAGGGAGATCACTACATACAGATTTATACAGCCACCACTAGAGGGAGCTCACTACATACAGATATATACAGTCACCACTAGAGGGAGCTCACTACATACAGATTTATACAGCCACCACTAGAGGGAGCTCTCTACATACAGATTTATACAGCCACCACTAGGGGGAGCTCACTACATACAGATTTATACAGTCACCACTAGAGGGAGCTCACTACATACAGATTTATGCAGCCACCACTTGAAGGAGCTCACTACATACAGATTTATACAGCCACCACTAGAGGGAGCTCACTACATACATATTTATACAGTCACCACTAGAGGGAGCTCACTACATACAGATTTATACAGTCACCACTAGAGGGAGCTCACTACATACAGATTTATACAGCCACCACTAGAAGGAGCTCACTACATACATATTTATACAGTCACCACTAGAGGGAGCTCACTACATACAGATTTATACAGCCACCACTAGAAGGAGCTCACTACATACAGATTTATACAGTCACCACTAGAGGGAGATCACTACATACAGATTTATACAGCCACCACTAGGGGGAGCTCACTACATACAGATTTATACAGCCACCACTAGGGGGAGCTCACTACATCCAGATTTATACAGTCACCACTAGGGGGAGCTCACTACATACAGATTATACAGTCACCACTAGAGGGAGCTCACTACATACAGATTTATACAGTCACCACTAGAGGGAGCTCACTACATACAGATTTATACAGCCACCACTAGAGGGAGCTCACTACATACATATTTATACAGTCACCACTAGAGAAGCTCACTACATACAGATTTATACAGCCACCACTAGGGGGAGCTCACTACATACAGATTTATACAGCCACCACTAGCGGGAGCTCACTACATACAGATTTATACAGCCACCACTAGAGGGAGCTCACTACATACAGATTTATACTGCCACCACTAGGGGGAGCTCACTACATACAGATTTATACAGTCACCACTAGAGAGAGATCACTACATACAGATTTATACAGCCACCACTAGCGGGAGCTCACTACATACAGATTTATACAGCCACCACTAGCGGGAGCTCACTACATACAGATTTATACAGTCACCACTAGAGGGAGCTCACTACATACAGATTTATACAGCCACCACTAGGGGGAGCTCACTACATACAGATTTATACAGCCACCACTAGAGGGAGCTCACTACATACAGATTTATACAATCACCACTAGAGGGAGGTCACTACATACAGATTTATACCATCACCACTAGAGGGAGGTCACTACATACAGATTTATACAGTCACCACTAGAGGAAGCTCACTACATACAGATTTATACAGCCACCACTAGAGGAAGCTCACTACATACAGATTTATACAGTCACCACTAGAGGGAGCTCACTACATACAGATTTATACAATCACCACTAGAGGGAGCTCACTACATACAGATTTATACCATCACCACTAGAGGGAGGTCACTACATACAGATTTATACAGTCACCACTAGAGGAAGCTCACTACATACAGATTTATACAGTCACCACTAGAGGGAGCTCACTACATACAGATTTATACAATCACCACTAGAGGGAGGTCACAACATACAGATTTATACAGTCACCACTAGAGGGAGCTCACTACATACAGATTTATACAATCACCACTAGAGGGAGGTCACTACATACAGATTTATACAGTCACCACTAGAGGGAGGTCACTACATACAGATTTATACAGTCACCACTAGAGGGAGCTCACTACATACAGATTTATACAGTCACCATTAGAGGAAGCTCACTACATACAGATTTATACAGTCACCACTAGGGGGAGCTCACTACATACAGATTTATACAGCCACCACTAGAGGGAGCTCACTACATACAGATTTATACAGCCACCACTAGAGGAAGCTCACTACATACAGATTTATACAGCCACCACTAGAGGGAGCTCACTACATACAGATTTATACAGCCACCACTAGAGGAAGCTCACTACATACAGATTTATACAGTCACCACTAGAGGGAGCTCACTACATACAGATTTATACAATCACCACTAGAGGGAGGTCACTACATACAGATTTATACAGTCACCACTAGAGGGAGCTCACTACATACAGATTTATACAATCACCACTAGAGGGAGGTCACTACATACAGATTTATACAGTCACCACTAGAGGAAGCTCACTACATACAGATTTATACAGTCACCACTAGAGGGAGCTCACTACATACAGATTTATACAGTCACCACTAGAGGGAGCTCACTACATACAGATTTATACAGTCACCACTAGAGGAAGCTCACTACATACAGATTTATACAGTCACCACTAGAGGGAGCTCACTACATACAGATTTATACAGCCACCACTAGAGGGTGCTCACTACATACAGATTTATACAGACACCACTAGAGGGAGCTCACTACATACAGATTTATACAGCCACCACTAGAGGGAGCTCACTACATACAGATTTATACAGTCACCACTAGGGGGAGCTCACTACATACAGATTTATACAGCCACCACTAGAGGGAGCTCACTACATACAGATTTATATAGTCACCACTAGGGGGAGCTCACTACATACAGATTTATACAGCCACCACTAGAGGGAGCTCACTACATACAGATTTATACAGTCACCACTAGAGGGAGATCACTACAGACAGATTTATACAGTCACCACTAGGGGGAGTTCACTACATACAGATTTATACAGTCACCACTAGAGGGAGCTCACTACATACAGATTTATACAGCCACCACTAGAGGGAGCTCACTACATACAGATTTATACAGCCACCACTAGGGGGAGCTCACTACACACAGATTTATACAGCCACCACTAGAGGGAGCTCACTACATACAGATTTATACAGTCACCACTAGAGGGAGCTCACTACATACAGATTTATACAGTCACCACTAGGGGGAGTTCACTACATACAGATTTATACAGTCACCACTAGAGGGAGCTCACTACATACAGATTTATACAGCCACCACTAGAGGGAGCTCACTACATACAGATTTATACAGCCACCACTAGAGGAAGCTCACTACATACAGATTTATACAGTCACCACTAGAGGGAGCTCACTACATACAGATTTATACAATCACCACTAGAGGGAGGTCACTACATACAGATTTATACAGTCACCACTAGAGGGAGCTCACTACATACAGATTTATACAATCACCACTAGAGGGAGGTCACTACATACAGATTTATACAGTCACCACTAGAGGAAGCTCACTACATACAGATTTATACAGTCACCACTAGAGGGAGCTCACTACATACAGATTTATACAGCCACCACTAGAGGGTGCTCACTACATACAGATTTATACAGACACCACTAGAGGGAGCTCACTACATACAGATTTATACAGCCACCACTAGAGGGAGCTCACTACATACAGATTTATACAGCCACCACTAGGGGGAGCTCACTACATACAGATTTATACAGCCACCACTAGAGGGAGCTCACTACATACAGATTTATACAGCCACCACTAGAGGGAGCTCACTACATACAGATTTATACAGTCACCACTAGGGGGAGCTCACTACATACAGATTTATACAGCCACCACTAGAGGGAGCTCACTACATACAGATTTATACAGTCACCACTAGAGGGAGCTCACTACATACAGATTTATACAGTCACCACTAGGGGGAGCTCACTACATACAGATTTATACAGTTACCACTAGGGGGAGCTCACTACATACATATTTATACAGCCACCACTAGGGGGAGCTCACTACATACAGATTATACAGTCACCACTAGGGGGAGCTCACTACATACAGATTTATACAGCCACCACTAGCGGGAGCTCACTACATACAGATTTATACAGCCACCACTAGCGGGAGCTCACTACATACAGATTTATACAGTCACCACTAGAGGGAGCTCACTACATACAGATTTATACAGCCACCACTAGAGGGAGCTCACTACATACAGATTTATACAGCCACCACTAGGGGGAGCTCACTACATACAGATTTATACAGTCACCACTAGAGGGAGCTCACTACATACAGATTTATACAGTCACCACTAGAGGGAGCTCACTACATACAGATTTATACAGCCACCACTAGAGGGAGATCACTACATACAGATTTATACAGTCACCACTAGAGGGAGCTCACTGCATACAGATTTATACCATCACCACTAGAGGGAGGTCACTACATACAGATTTATACAGTCACCACTAGAGGAAGCTCACTACATACAGATTTATACAGCCACCACTAGAGGAAGCTCACTACATACAGATTTATACAGCCACCACTAGAGGGAGCTCACTACATACAGATTTATACAGCCACCACTAGCGGGAGCTCACTACATACAGATTTATACAGTCACCACTAGAGGGAGGTCACTACATACAGATTTATACAATCACCACTAGAGGGAGGTCACTACATACAGATTTATACAGCCACCACTAGGGGGAGCTCACTACATACAGATTTATACAGCCACCACTAGGGGGAGCTCACTACATACAGATTTATACAGCCACCACTAGGGGGAGCTCACTACATACAGATTTATACAGTCACCACTAGAGGAAGCTCACTACATACAGATTTATACAACCACCACTAGAGGGAGCTTACTACATACAGATTTATACAGCCACCACTAGAGGGAGGTCACTGCATACAGATTTATACAGCCACCACCAGAGGGAGCTCACTACATACAGATTTATACAACCACCACTAGAGGGAGCTCACTACATACAGATTTATACAGCCACCACTAGAGGGAGCTCACTACATACAGATTTATACAGCCACCACTAGAGGGAGCTCACTACATACAGATTTATACAGTCATCACTAGGGGGAGCTCACTACATACAGATTTATACAGCCACCACTAGAGGGAGCTCACTACATACAGATTTATACAGCCACCACTAGAGGGAGCTCACTACATACAGATTTATACAGTCACCACTAGAGGGAGCTCACTACATACAGATTTATACAGCCACCACTAGGGGGAGCTCACTACATACAGATTTATACAGCCACCACTAGAGGGAGCTCTCTACATACAGATTTATACAGCCACCACTAGGGGGAGCTCACTACATACAGATTTATACAGTCACCACTAGAGGGAGCTCACTACATACAGATTTATACAGCCACCACTAGAGGGAGCTCACTACATACAGATTTATACAGCCACCACTAGAAGGAGCTCACTACATACATATTTATACAGTCACCACTAGGGGGAGCTCACTACATACAGATTTATACAGCCACCACTAGGGGGAGCTCACTACATACATATTTATACAGCCACCACTAGAGGAAGCTCACTACATACAGATTTATACAGCCACCACTAGAGGGAGCTCACTACATACAGATTTATACAGTCACCACTAGAGGAAGCTCACTACATACAGGTTTATACAGTCACCACTAGGGGGAGCTCACTACATACAGATTTATACAGTCACTACTAGGAGGAGCTCACTACATACAGATTTATACAGCCACCACTAGGGGGAGCTCACTACATACAGATTTATACAGTCACCACTAGAGGGAGCTCACTACATACAGATTTATACAGTCACCACTAGGGGGAGATCACTACATACAGATTTAAACAGTCACCACTAGGGGGAGATCACTACATACAGATTTATACAGCCACCACTAGGGGGAGCTCACTACATACAGATTTATACAGTCACCACTAGAGGGAGCTCACTACATACAGATTTATATAGTCACCACTAGGGGGAGCTCACTACATACAGATTTATACAGTCACCACTAGAGGGAGCTCACTACATACAGAATTATACAGCCACCACTAGAGGGAGCTCACTACATACAGATTTATACAGCCACCACTAGGAGGAGCTCACTACATACAGAATTATACAGCCACCACTAGAGGGAGCTCACTACATACAGATTTATACAGCCACCACTAGGAGGAGCTCACTACATACAGAATTATACAGCCACCACTAGAGGGAGCTCACTACATACAGATTTATACAGTCACCACTAGGGGGAGCTCACTACATACAGATTTATACAGTCACCACTAGAGGGAGCTCACTACATACAGATTTATATAGTCACCACTAGGGGGAGCTCACTACATACAGATTTATACAGTCACCACTAGAGGGAGCTCACTACATACAGAATTATACAGCCACCACTAGAGGGAGCTCACTACATACAGATTTATACATCCACCACTAGGAGGAGCTCACTACATACAGATTTATATAGTCACCACTAGGGGGAGCTCACTACATACAGATTTATACAGTCACCACTAGAGGGAGCTCACTACATACAGATTATACAGCCACCACTAGGGGGAGCTCACTACATACAGATTTATACAGCCACCACTAGAGGGAGCTCACTACATACAGATTCATACAGTCACCACTAGAGGGAGATCACTACATACAGATTTATACAGTCACCACTAGAGGAAGCTCACTACATACAGATTTATACAGTTACCACTAGAGGGAGGTCACTACATACAGATTTATACAGCCACCACTAGGGGGAGCTCACTACATACAGATTTATACAGTCACCACTAGGGGGAGCTCACTACATACAGATTTATACAGTCACCACTAGAGGGAGCTCACTACATACAGATTTATACAGTCACCACTAGGGGGAGATCACTACATACAGATTTATACAGTCACCACTAGGGGGAGATCACTACATACAGATTTATACAGCCACCACTAGGGGGAGCTCACTACATACAGATTTATACAGTCACCACTAGAGGGAGCTCACTACATACAGATTTATATAGTCACCACTAGGGGGAGCTCACTACATACAGATTTATACAGTCACCACTAGAGGGAGCTCACTACATACAGAATTATACAGCCACCACTAGAGGGAGCTCACTACATACAGATTTATACATCCACCACTAGGAGGAGCTCACTACATACAGAATTATACAGCCACCACTAGAGGGAGCTCACTACATACAGATTTATACAGTCACCACTAGGGGGAGCTCACTACATACAGATTTATACAGTCACCACTAGAGGGAGCTCACTACATACAGATTTATATAGTCACCACTAGGGGGAGCTCACTACATACAGATTTATACAGTCACCACTAGAGGGAGCTCACTACATACAGAATTATACAGCCACCACTAGAGGGAGCTCACTACATACAGATTTATACATCCACCACTAGGAGGAGCTCACTACATACAGATTTATATAGTCACCACTAGGGGGAGCTCACTACATACAGATTTATACAGTCACCACTAGAGGGAGCTCACTACATACAGATTTATACAGCCACCACTAGAGGGAGCTCACTACATACAGATTCATACAGTCACCACTAGAGGAAGATCACTACATACAGATTTATACAGCCACCATTAGAGGGAGCTCACTACATACAGATTTATACAGCCACCACTAGGGGGAGCTCACTACATACAGATTTATACAGCCACCACTAGGGGGAGCTCACTACATACAGATTTATACAGCCACCACTAGAGGGAGCTCTCTACATACAGATTTATACAGCCACCACTAGAGGGAGCTCACTACATACTGGTTTATACAGTCACCACTAGAGGGAGCTCACTTCATACAGAATTATACAGTCACCACTAGGGGGAGCTCACTACATACAGATTTATACAGTCACCACTAGAGGGAGCTCACTACATACAGATTCATACAGTCACCACTAGAGGAAGATCACTACATACAGATTTATACAGCCACCACTAGAGGGAGCTCTCTACATACAGATTTATACAGCCACCACTAGGGGGAGCTCACTACATACAGATTTATACAGTCACCACTAGAGGGAGCTCACTACATACAGATTTATACAGTCACCACTAGGGGGAGCTCACTACATACAGATTTATACAGTCACCACTAGAGGGAGCTCACTTCATACAGAATTATACAGCCACCACTAGAGGGAGCTCACTACATACAGATTTATACAGTCACCACTAGAGGGAGATCACTACATACAGATTTATACAGTCACCACTAGAGGGAGCTCACTACATACAGATTTATACAGCCACCACTAGAGGGAGCTCACTACATACAGATTTATACAGTCACCACTAGAGGGAGCTCACTACATACAGATTTATACAGTCACCACTAGAGGGAGATCACTACATACAGATTTATACAGTCACCACTAGAGGGAGCTCACTACATACAGATTTATACAGCCACCACTAGAGGGAGCTCTCTACATACAGATTTATACAGCCACCACTAGAGGGAGCTCACTACATACAGATTTATACAGCCACCACTAGAGGGAGCTCACTACATACAGATTTATACAGTCACCACTAGAGGGAGCTCACTATATACAGATTTATACAGTCACCACTAGGGGGAGCTCACTACATACAGATTTATACAGTCACCACTAGAGGGAGATCACTACATACAGATTTATACAGTCACCACTAGAGGGAGCTCACTACATACAGATTTATACAGCCACCACTAGGGGGAGCTCACTACATACAGACTTATACAGCCACCACTAGAGGGAGCTCTCTACATACAGATTTATACAGTCACCACTAGAGGGAACTCACTACATACAGATTTATACAGCCACCACTAGAGGGAGATCACTACATACAGATTTATACAGCCACCACTAGAGGGAGCTCACTACATACAGATTTATACAGTCACCACTAGAGGGCGCTCACTACATACAGATTTATACAGCCACCACTAGAGGGAGCTCTCTACATACAGATTTATACAGCCACCACTAGGGGGAGCTCACTACATACAGATTTATACAGTCACCACTAGAGGGAGCTCACTACATACAGATTTATACAGCCACCACTAGAGGGAGCTCACTACATACAGATTTATACAGCCACCACTAGAAGGAGCTCACTACATACATATTTATACAGTCACCACTAGGGGGAGATCACTACATACAGATTTATACAGCCACCACTAGGGGGAGCTCACTACATACATATTTATACAGCCACCACTAGAGGAAGCTCACTACATACAGATTTATACAGCCACCACTAGAGGGAGCTCACTACATACAGATTTATACAGCCACCACTAGGGGGAGCTCACTACATACATATTTATACAGCCACCACTAGAGGGAGCTCTCTACATACAGATTTATACAGCCACCACTAGGGGGAGCTCACTACATACAGATTTATACAGTCACCACTAGAGGGAGCTCACTACATACAGATTTATACAGTCACCACTAGAGGGAGCTCACTACATACATATTTATACAGTCACCACTAGAAGGAGCTCACTACATACAGATTTATACAGCCACCACTAGGGGGAGCTCACTACATACAGATTTATACAGCCACCACTAGGGGGAGCTCACTACATACAGATTTATACAGCCACCACTAGGGGGAGCTCACTACATACAGATTTATACAGTCACCACTAGAGGGAGCTCTCTACATACAGATTTATACAGCCACCACTAGGGGGAGCTCACTACATACAGATTTATACAGTCACCACTAGAGGGAGCTCACTACATACAGATTTATACAGTCACCACTAGAGGGAGCTCACTACATACAGATTTATACAGTCACCACTAGAGGAAGCTCACTACATACAGAATATACAGTCACCACTAGAGGGAGATCATTACATACATATTTATACAGCCACCACTAGAGGAGGTCACTACATACATATTTATACAGCCACCACTAGGGGGAGCTCACTACATACAGATTATACAGTCACCACTAGAGAGAGATCACTACATACATATTTATACAGCCACCACTAGGGGGAGCTCACTACATACAGATTTATACAGTCACCACTAGAGGGAGCTGACTACATACAGATTTTTACAGTCACCACTAGAGGGAGCTCACTACATACAGATTTTTACAGTCACCACTAGAGGGAGCTCGCTATATACAGATTTATACAGTCACCACTAGGGGAAGCTCACTACATACAGATTTATACAGTCACCACTAGAGGGAGCTCACTACATACAGATTTTTACAGTCACCACTAGAGGGAGCTCGCTATATACAGATTTATACAGTCACCACTAGGGTGAGCTCACTACATACAGATTTATACAGTCACCACTAGGGGAAGCTCACTACATACAGATTTATACACCCACCACTAGAGGGAGCTCGCTATATACAGATTTATACAGTCACCACTAGGGTGAGCTCACTACATACAGATTTATACAGTCACCACTAGGGTGAGCTCACTACATACAGATTTATACAATCACCACTAGAGGGAGCTCACTACATATAGATTTATACAGTCACCACTAGAGGGAGCTCACTACATACAGATTTATACAGCCACCACTAGAGGTAGCTCACTACAGACAGATTTATACAGTCACCACTAGAGGGAGCTCACTACATACAGATTTATACAACCACCACTAGGAGGAGCTCACTACATACAGATTTATACAGTCACCACTAGGGGAAGCTCACTACATACAGATTTATACACCCACCACTAGAGGGAGCTCGCTATATACAGATTTATACAGTCACCACTAGGGTGAGCTCACTACATACAGATTTATACAGTCACCACTAGGGTGAGCTCACTACATACAGATTTATACAGTCACCACTAGAGGGAGCTCACTACATATAGATTTATACAGTCACCACTAGAGGGAGCTCACTACATACAGATTTATACAGCCACCACTAGAGGCAGCTCACTACAGACAGATTTATACAGTCACCACTAGAGGGAGCTCACTACATACAGATTTATACAACCACCACTAGGAGGAGCTCACTACATACAGATTTATACAGTCACCACTAGAGGGCGCTCACTGCATACAGATTTATACAGTCACCACTAGAGGGAGCTCACTACATACAGATTTATACAGCCACCACTAGAGGGAGCTCACTACATACAGATTTATACAGCCACCACTAGGGGGAGCTCACTACATACATATTTATACAGCCACCACTAGAGGGAGCTCACTGCATACAGAGTTATACAGCCACCACTAGAGGGAGCTCACTACATACAGATTTATACAGCCACCACTAGAGGGAGCTCACTACAGACAGATTTATACAGTCACCACTAGGAGGAGCTCACTACATACAGATTTATACAGTCACCACTAGGAGGAGCTCACTACATACAGATTTATACAGTCACCACTAGGAGGAGCTCACTACATACAGATTTATACAGTCACCACTAGGAGGAGCTCACTACATACAGATTATACAGCCACCACTAGAGGGAGCTCGCTACAGACAGATTTATACAACCACCACTAGGAGGAGCTCACTACATACAGATTTATACAACCACCACTAGGAGGAGCTCACTACATACAGATTTATACAACCACCACTAGGAGGAGCTCACTACATACAGATTTATACAGTCACCACTAGGAGGAGCTCACTACATACAGATTTATACAGTCACCACTAGGAGGAGCTCACTACATACAGATTTATACAGTCACCACTAGAGGGCGCTCACTACATACAGATTTATACAGTCACCACTAGAGGGAGCTCACTACATACAGATTTATACAGCCACCACTAGAGGGAGCTCACTACAGACAGATTTATACAGTCACCACTAGAGGGAGCTCACTACATACAGATTTATACAGCCACCACTAGAGGGAGATCACTACATACAGATTTATACAGCCACCACTAGAGGGAGCTCACTACAGACAGATTTATACAGTCACCACTAGAGGGAGCTCACTACATACAGATTTATACAACCACCACTAGGAGGAGCTCACTACATACAGATTTATACAGTCACCACTAGGGGGAGCTCACTACATACAGATTTATACAGTCACCACTAGGAGGAGCTCACTACATACAGATTTATACAGTCACCACTAGAGGGCGCTCACTACATACAGATTTATACAGTCACCACTAGAGGGAGCTCACTACATACAGATTTATACAGCCACCACTAGAGGGAGCTCACTACAGACAGATTTATACAGTCACCACTAGAGGGAGCTCACTACATACAGATTTATACAGCCACCACTAGAGGGAGATCACTACATACAGATTTATACAGTCACCACTAGGGGAGCTCACTACATACAGATTTTTACAGTCACCACTAGGGGGAGCTCTCTACATACAGATTTATACAGTCACCACTAGGGGAGCTCACTACATACAGATTTATACAGTCACCACTAGGGGGAGCTCACTACATACAGATTTATACAGTCACCACTAGGGGAGCTCACTACATACAGATTTATACAGTCACCACTAGGGGGAGCTCACTACATACAGATTTATACAGACACCACTAGAGGGAGCTCACTACATACAGATTTATACAGACACCACTAGGGGGAGCTCACTATATACAGATTTATATAGCCACCACTAGAGGGAGCTCACTACATACAGATTTATACAGTCACCACTAGAGGGAGCTCACTACATACAGATTTATACATCCACGACTAGAGGGAGCTCACTACATACAGATTTATACAGTCACCACTAGGGGGAGCTCACTACATACAGATTTATACAGTCACCACTAGGGGAGCTCACTACATACAGATTTATACAGTCACCACTAGGGGGAGCTCACTACATACAGATTTATACATAATTTAATCATTTCTGTGGAGGAGTTTGGGGGCATTTGCGCCTCTATAACTGTTGGAAGTTTACCTGCTGGAGGTCAGTCTAGAGTCCAAGCTTCCCGTCTTCATGGTTATGGTATCGGTGAAGAGAACGTCTTTTGCCGGTGAAGCCAGAGCATCCGAATGTGACAGCGATGGATGCATCCGGTGCTGCTGCAGTCGTTTCAGTGTCGCGTAGCCGAAGGCGTCCCGAGAACTGGTGTAGGTGAAGTGATAATCCGCCAAAGTCTTAATGGCACCGATAGAAGGAGCCTTCAGTGACTGCGCCCTACGAGGGAGCGTGTGCGAGGACCCCGGGGGGACCAAGGACACAGAGTTGGACTTTGAGAGGGGCAGGTGGTTGGGGTGCAGCATGATGGGCAGGTTGGTTCTGACGGTTTTGGTGCTGATGACGGTGCTCAGGCTCCCGCAGTCCGTGTCCATGTTTGTAGTGTCGATGCCCACGGTCTCTCGTGAGGGGCTGGAGCTCATGGAGCTGATGCCGCTGGTGGTGGTGTCCGTATTGAAGCTGAGGCTGCGGCTCTTTAAGTGTGTGGTGGTGGAGCCGTCGCCGATCAGCCGCTCTCTGCTGGTATGGTCCCGGTGGTTCTCGTTTCCTAAACTTTTCGGAAGCTTGAGGTCGTTCTCGGTGATGCTGGGAGTACTGCCGTTGTCGTCCACGTGTTTGCTGACCGAGGTGCTTATTTTGGGAACTTTGAACACGGAGCCTAAACTGTCCATGGAGGGGAAGTCCGAATCCGACCACGGCTCGGTGACAGTCCGGTTCCGCCTCAGATCCCGCAGTTTACTGGTTTTGGGGTCGCTGCTGCTGCTGCTGCTGCGGAACTTCTTACTTGGCAGCGTCAAGGAGTTTAGAAATCTGTTTTTCACAAACTTGCTTTGGGCGAGGAGGGTGAAGGGGCTGCGGTCCTTGTCCTTCAGGGGTTTGTCAAAGAACGTCTGCTCGGGATCGTCGTACAGGAAGAATGGGCTGGGGGAGGAATTGCCGCAAGGGTCGTCCTCTATGATAAACATGCCTGTACAAAGGAAAGAAAGAGGTCAGGTGACGGCGGCCATGACGAAACCACAAATAATATATAAAAAGCTGTCATTTGTACTATGAAGGGCTGTGCTTGTTAATCCCCTTAGGGGACTGAAGCTACGATCGTCTGATCACTTGTGCTGTACACTGCAGTGCATGAGCACTGCTATGTATAGCGAAAATCATGATCTCCTATGAACGACAGTTTAAAGCTGACTTTGGTGATTTGAACTTATTTTTAAATATTTGCTTAAAAAAGGTTTTCACTTTTTACTACATTTGATAATCCTTTCAGGGGACAGAATCTGCGATTGTCTGATCACTTGTGCTGTACACTGCAGTGCATGAGCACTACTATGTATAGCGGACATCATGTTCTCCTATGAACGACAGGTAAACACTGACTTTCACAGGAGAATCATCATGACAATAACAGAGGCTTGACCCCCGGGTGTCATGGCAAACCATCGCTGCCTCATGGTCATGTCACTATTGTGTTTACCTACTGAATTAATTTATTTTATATTATATAAATTTATATTTATTTTTAATTAATTAATCTTATATTTTGAAAGATCGGACTTCTACGAACGCAGCGATACCCAATATGTGTATTTATTTATTTTATTTTTAATGGGACAAAAATGGGGATAATTTGAACTTTTATATCTTCTTCATAGATCACGATTTTCGTTATACATAGCAGTGCTCATGCACTGCTATGTATAGCTCAAGTAATCAGAGGATCGCAGCTTCAGTCCCCTATGGGGACTAACAAATATAGTAAAAAGTGAAAACCTTTTTTTTTTTTAGAAAATATTAAATTTTCTTAAAAAATGTTTTCACTTTTTACTGCATTTGTTAGTTTTTTTAGGGGACTGAATCTGCGATCCTCTGATCATTTGTGCAATACATTGAAGTGCATGAGCACTATTATGTATAGCGGACATCATAATCTCCTATGAATGACAGGTAAACACTTGACTTTCACAGGAGAATCGGTCATGACAAGAACAGAGGCTTGACCCCCGGGTGTCATGGCAAACCATCGGTGCCTCGTGGTCACGTCACTATTGTGTTTACCTATTGAATTTATTTTATATTATTATTTTATATTATTTATATTTATTTTTATATTATTGAATTTATTATTATTATTGTATATTATCATTTATTTTTATATTATTGAATTAATTCATCTTATATTTTGATAGGTCGGACTTTTACGAACGCAGCGATGCCAAATGTGTATTTATTTTTTTTAAAATGGGACAAAAATGGGGATAATTTGAACTTTTAAATCCTTTCTTTTAATATTTTCTTAAAAAAGGTTTTTACTTTTTACTATATTTGTTAGTCCACTTAGGGGACTGAAGCTGCCATTGTCTTATCACTTGTGCTGTACACTGCAGTGCATGAGCACTGCTATGTATAGCGAAAATCATGATCTCCTATGAACGACAGTAAAACGCTGAATTTGCTTTATTTTTAAAAAGGGCAAAAAAGGGGGTGATTTCAACTTTTTTTTTTAATATTGTCTTTAAAATGATTTTCATTTTTTTTACTGTTTTTCTTAATCTCCTTAGGGGACTGAAGCTGCGATCCTCTGATCACTTGTCCTATACATTGCAGTGCATGAGCACTACTATGTATAGCAAAAATCACAATCTCCTATGAATGACAGTTAACCATTGAATTCCACAAGAGAACTGTCATGACAAGCACAGAGGCACACCTGGGTGTCGCGGCAAACCATCAGTGTCTCGCAGTCATGTCACTATTGACTTAATTCATTTTATATTATATATTTAATTGATTTATTTTATATTTTGATAGATCAGATTTTTATGAACGCAGCGATACCAAATATGCGTATTTATTTTTTTAATTGCTTTATTTTTAAATGTGACAAAAAAAGGGGGGGGGGGTTACTTGTGCTATACATTGCAGTGCATGAGCACTGCTATGTATAGCAAAAATCATGATCTATGAATGATAGCTAAATGCTGAATTTCACAGGAGAACCATCTGACCCCCAGGTGTCACGGCAATCCACTGCTGATTCGCAAATTTTATCGCAAAGGGAATGCTTAAAAATACAATGGTGGAATTGCGCATTTTTTTACCATTTTACCCCACTTGGATTTTTTTCCCCCAATTTTCCCAGGACATTATACGTTAAAGTGAATGTTGTCTTTGAAAACTACAATTTGTCCTGCAAAAACGGAGCCTTGATTGAGCTAGGTGCCGGGAAAATAAAGTTATGGCTCTTAGAAGAAAGGAAGAAAAAAACGAAAATGAAAAAAGTTAAATGTGGTGGCGTTTTTAAGGGGTTAATAGCCCAGATACAGAGTGGTGGCCCCCCAGTTACAGAGTGGTGGCCCCCATGGCTCCTCACTGGGCAGTGCAGACTCGCTCTCGCTGTTGTGCCGGGAGCTGGTGGACTCGGAGTTCAGGCTCAGGGTGCTGGGGATGGAGCACAGCTCGTTACACAGCTGCTCCATGTCGTCAGGCACCACCGGCCACGGATGTCGTCTGCTGTGCCGCACCGTGTCCCAGTTATGCTGCTTCAGGATATCGCAGCCTTGCTTTGTTTTGGAAAGTAATCCAAGGACGTAGGCGCAGGTTCTAGAAAAACAAGAAGGGACGCATGTAACACAGAGAAAATGCAGGAGTCTGCACCCACCACTAGAGGGAGCTAAATGCACACATTGCAGACGTCACTTACCACCACTAGAGGGAGCTAAGTGCACACATTGCAGGTGTCTGCACCCACCACTAGAGGGAGCTAAGTGCACACATTGCAGGTGTCTGCACCCACCACTAGAGGGAGCTAAATGCACACATTGCAGACGTCACTTACCACCACTAGAGGGAGCAAAGTGCACACATTGCAGATGTCAGTTACCACCACTAGAGGGAGCAAAATGCACACATTGCAGGTGTCTGCACCCACCACTAGAGGGAGCTAAGTGCACACAATGCAGGTGTCTGCACCCACCACTAGAGGGAGCTGAGTGCACACATTGCAGGTGTCTGCACCCACCACTAGAGGGAGCTGAGTGCACACTGCAGGTGTCTGCACCCACCACTAGAGGGAGCTGAGTGCACACATTGCAGGTGTCTGCACCCACCACTAGAGGGAGCTAAGTGCACACATTGCAGATGTCAGTTACCACCACTAGAGGGAGCTAAGTGCACACAATGCAGGTGTCTGCACCCACCACTAGAGGGAGCTAAGTGCACACATTGCAGGTGTCTGCACCCACCACTAGAGGGAGCTGAGTGCACACTGCAGGTGTCTGCACCCACCACTAGAGGGAGCTTAGTGCACATTGCAGGTGTCTGCACCCACCACTAGAGGGAGCTGAGTGCACACTGGAGGTGTCTTCACCCACCTATAGAGGGAGCTGAGTGCACACTGCAGGTGTCTGCACCCACCACTAGAGGGAGCTTAGTGCACATTGCAGGTGTCTGTACCCACCACTAGAGGAAGCTGAGTGCACACTGCAGGTGTCTGCACCCACCACTAGAGGAAGCTGAGTGCACACTGCAGGTGTCTGCACCCACCACCACTATCTGGGGCTGAGTGCACACTGCAGGTGTCTGCACCCACCACTAGATGGAGCTCAGTTGACATTGCAGGTGTCTGCACCCACCACTAGAGGGAGCTGAGTGCACAGTGCAGGTGTCTGCACCCACCACTAGAGGAAGCTGAGTGCACACTGCAGGTGTCTGCACCCACCACTAGAGGGAGCTGAGTGCACACTGCAGGTGTCTGCACCCACCACTAGAGGGAGCTGAGTGCACAGTGCAGGTGTCTGCACCCACCACTAGAGGGAGCTGAGTGCACAGTGCAGGTGTCTGCACCCACCACTAGAGGGAGCTGAGTGCACAGTGCAGGTGTCTGCACCCACCACTAGAGGGAGCTGAGTGCACACTGCAGGTGTCTGCACCCACCACTAGAGGAAGCTGAGTGCACACATTGCAGGTGTCTGTACCCACCACTAGAGGGAGCTGAGTGCACACTGCAGGTGTATGCACCCACCACTAGAGGGAGCTGAGTGCACACTGCAGGTGTCTGCACCCACCACTAGAGGGAGCTGAGTGCACACTGCAGGTGTCTGCACCCACCACTAGAGGGAGCTGAGTGCACACTGCAGGTGTCTTCACCCACCTCTAGAGGGAGCTGAGTGCACACTGCAGGTGTCTGCACCCACCACTAGAGGGAGCTTAGTGCACACTGCAGGTGTCTGCACCCACCACTAGAGGGAGCTTAGTGCACAGTGCAGGTGTCTGCACCCACCACTAGAGGAAGCTGAGTGCACACTGCAGGTGTCTGCACCCACCACTAGAGGGAGCTGAGTGCACACCGCAGGTGTCTGCACCCACCACTAGAGGAAGCTGAGTGCACACTGCAGGTGTCTTCACCCACCTCTAGAGGGAGCTGAGTGCACACTGCAGGTGTCTGCACCCACCACTAGAGGGAGCTGAGTTCACACTGCAGGTGTCTGCACCCACCACTAGAGGGAGCTGAGTGCACACTGCAGGTGTCTGCACCCACCACTAGAGGGAGCTGAGTGCACAGTGCAGGTGTCTGCACCCACCACTAGAGGAAGCTGAGTGCACACTGCAGGTGTCTGCACCCACCACTAGAGGGAGCTGAGTGCACACTGCAGGTGTCTGCACCCACCACTAGAGGGAGCTGAGTGCACAGTGCAGGTGTCTGCACCCACCACTAGAGGAAGCTGAGTGCACACTGCAGGTGTCTGCACCCACCACTAGAGGGAGCTGAGTGCACACTGCAGGTGTCTGCACCCACCACTAGAGGGAGCTGAGTGCACACTGCAGGTGTCTGCACCCACCACTAGAGGGAGCTGAGTGCACACTGCAGGTGTATGCACCCACCACTAGAGGGAGCTGAGTGCACACTGCAGGTGTCTTCACCCACCTCTAGAGGGAGCTGAGTGCACACTGCAGGTGTCTGCACCCACCACTAGAGGGAGCTTAGTGCACATTGCAGGTGTCTGTACCCACCACTAGAGGAAGCTGAGTGCACACTGCAGGTGTCTGCACCCACCACTAGAGGGAGCTGAGTGCACACTGCAGGTGTCTGCACCCACCACTAGAGGGAGCTGAGTGCACACTGCAGGTGTATGCACCCACCACTAGAGGGAGCTGAGTGCACACTGCAGGTGTCTTCACCCACCTCTAGAGGGAGCTGAGTGCACAGTGCAGGTGTCTGCACCCACCACTAGAGGGAGCTGAATGCACAGTGCAGGTGTCTGCACCCACCACTAGAGGGAGCTGAGTGCACAGTGCAGGTGTCTGCACCCACCACTAGAGGGAGCTGAATGCACAGTGCAGGTGTCTGCACCCACCACTAGAGGGAGCTGAGTGCACATTGCAGGTTACTGCACCATCCACTAGAGGGAGTCGGCTATATATTTAGGAGTACGTAGTGAGCTCCCCCTATAGGCAGCAGCTGTAAGCCAGAATTTAATTCATAAACATGTGATGTGACTTTTTGCAGCAGTTTGATCACTTTACTGTTCCACTGCTCGATCTGTAATAACCTCTTTCTGGGCATCCTCTTACCCTCGTATAGAGAGCACTTCACAGTGCAGAGCCAGTGCAATTATATCGGGAATCACATTTTCTTCTTGAAGTAAGTTAAGGCCCCAATTTGAAGAACCGATGTTACCCTACGAAAAAAACAAGTCAGAGAGATAAAGTGACCCCACATTAAGAACTGAGTCCCCCGCTGACCCCCGCAGTAATATAAGGGGACGCTCGCACCAGAGACCACAGAGCCGCCTTCAGCTGTTTGATTCCTTCCCAGTTGTCCAATGACGGAGATCGCACCGTGTAACTGAGATCTGGAACCACGTTCTGCAAAAAATAAAATAAATAAATCAATCATGGATAGAAGAAAAAAAAAAAAAAATTATACAGCAAAATAAAACCAATATAAAACTAAAATATATATTAATTCAATACCAAAAAATAAACTAAAAAGCAAAACAAAAAACCTAAGTATATATTAATCAAAAATTAAATAGGCTAAAATAAGTTAACATGAAAGAAAAACCTGAAATAAAAAACCTAATAAAAAAGCTAAGAAAAAAAAAATGATAAATTAAAATAATTAAAACAAATTAAATCAATTATCTAATTAATATTCTGTATTAATATTTTTAGTTTAGTTTTTTATTTTTACCTTTTTATATTTCATTAATACAAAGTTATTTGTTTTTTTCTATTAGATTTAATAAAAAAATGTTAAATATATATAAAAATAATTAACCCCTTCACGACCATGGACGGATATATCCGTCATGGAGCATGTCCCGTTAAGCCCCGCCCCCTGCCGCAGGCAGGCGGCGGCGGTCGGCACACATCAGCTGTTTTCAACAGCTGACATGTGTGCCTCCTAGCCGCGGGTGGAATCGCTTCCACCCGCGGCCATTAACCCCTTAAATCTTGCTGCCAGATCTAAATGCGCGCGGCCATGTTTTACACTTACCGCCGCCCCCACCGGAAGTCACGTGCGTGATCACGTGACTATCGGTGGTTGCCATCGTAGCACAGGGTCATGTGATGACGCCTGCAGCTATGATGTTTCACTTTCGTTTTCCCTCGGCACGGAACAGAGGGAAAAAGAAAGTGAGTGTATCTGCTGTTTACAGCTGTATAGCTGTGATCAGCAGATAGATAAGAGCGATCGGATTGCTGATCGCTATAGCCCCCTAGGGGGACTAGTAAAATAAAAAAAAAAAAAAAAATTAAAAAAAAGTTATAAAAAATAAAAAAAAAAAACAAAAAAACCTTAAAGTTCAAATCACCCCCCTTTCCCCCCATTGAAAATTAAAGGGTTAAAAAATAAATATACACATATTTGGTATCGCCGCGTTCAGAAATGCCCGATCAAAATATAAAATCAATTAATCTGATTGGTAAACGGCGTAGTGGCAAAAAAATTCCAAACGCCAAAATTACGTTTTTTGGTCGCCGCAAGTTTTACACAAAATGCAATAACAGGCGATGAAAACGTAGCATCTGCGCAAAAATGGTACCATTAGAAACGTCAGCTCGAGACGCAAAAAATAAGCAGTCACTGAGCCATAGATCCCAAAAACTAAGAACGCTACGTGTTTCGGAAAATGGCGCAAAACGTGCGCCACTTTTATTGGACAAACTTGTGAATTTTTTTTAACCCCTTAGATACAAGTAAACCTATACATGTTTGGTGTCTACAAACTCGCACCGACCTCAGGCATCATACCCACACATCAGTTTTACCATATAGTGAACACAGTGAATAAAATATCCCAAAAACTATTGTGCGATCACACTTTTTTTTGCAATTTTTCCACACTTGGAATTTTTTTGCTGTTTTCCAGTACACCATATGGTAAAACTTATGGTTTCATTTAAAAGTACAACTTGTCCCGCAAAAAACAAGCGCTCATATGGCAAGATTGACGGAAAAATAAAAAAGTCACGGCTCTCGGAAAAAGGGGAGAAAAAAAACAAAAACGCAAAAACGGAAAGTGCCCCGGGGCTGAAGGGGTTAAATCTAATAGATTTGAAATATTTATATTATATATTTTTTAAATTAAGTCTAACAGAAAAAGCAGAAAAAAATAACTTAATATTAATGAAATATAAAAAGGAAAAACACATTTAGAGTAATAAACTTTAAAAAAAATCCACAATATTAATAAAATATATTAAAACTTAAATTAAATTAAATTTTATTAATAGTCTATTTTTTTAGTTTATTATGCTAAATATTTTTTTTAACCTTTTTATAATTCATTAAGACCAAGTTATTTTTGTCTGCGTTTTCTATTAGATGTAATTTTAAAAAAGAGAATTTTGTTACTTACCGTAAATTCTTTTTCTTATAGTTCCGACATGGGAGACCCAGACCATGGGTGTATAGCTTCTGCCTCCGGAGGACACACAAAGTACTACACTAAAAAGTGTAGCTCCTCCCTCCGAGCATATACACCCCCTGGATAACCAGATCTAGCCAGTTTAGTGCAAAAGCTGAAGGAGGACATCCACCCACAAGTAGAGATAGAGTAAAACCCGGAATAACCGGAACCTCTGTCTACAACAACAGCCGGTGAAAACACACAGAACAAGAACTGCCAACAGGCAACAGGGAGGGTGCTGGGTCTCCCATGTCGGAACTATAAGAAAAAGAATTTACGGTAAGTAACAAAATTCTCTTTTTCTTCATCGTTCCTTTGGGAGACCCAGACCATGGGACGTCTCAAAGCAGTCCATGGGTGGGAAATAAATAGAAACTGAGAAGTAGGCAAAACCTAACTTCACAAATGGGCGACAGCCGCCTGAAGGATGCGTCTGCCCAAGCTCGCATCTGCCGAAGCATGACCATGCACTTGGTAGTGCGTCGAAAAGGTGTGCAGACTAGACCAAGTGGCAGCCTGACAGACCTGCTGAGCCGTAGCCTGGTGCCTGAAAGCCCAAGAGGCACCGACAGCTCTGGTCGAGTGTGCCTTGATCCCCGGCGGGGGCACCTGAGAGCACTGGTAGGCATCGGATATGGCCGACCTAATCCAACGAGCTAGGGTCGGTTTAGAAGCCGAGAGACCCTTGCGCTGACCTGTGGTCAGCACAAAAAGAGAGGTGCACCGCCTAAGGGCAGCGGTGCGTGACACATAGATCCGGAGCACCCGCACCAGATCTAAAGTATGCAACGCTTTCTCAAAGCGATGCACAGGGGCCGGACAAAGGGAAGGCAATGAAATGTCCTGGTTAAGGTGGAAAGGAGACACCACCTTAGGGAGAAAGTCCGGAGTCGGACGGAGAACCACCTTGTCTTGGTGAAAAAGCAAAAAGGGTGACTCCGAAGAGAGCGCAGCCAAATCAGAGACTCTCCTGAGAGAAGTTATGGCCACCAGAAAGACCACTTTCTGTGAAAGACGAAACAAAGAAACCTCCCTAAGAGGCTCAAAGGGGGGTTTCTGTAAGGCCGTGAGGACCAGGTTGAGATCCCAGGGATCCAGAGGCTGCCGGTAAGGCGGAATAATGTGAGATGAGCCCTGCATGAAGGTGCGCACCTGGGCCAGTCGGGCGATACGCCGCTGGAACAACACTGACAGCGCCGAGACCTGTCCCTTGAGGGAATTGAGGGATAGTCCTAGCTGCAGACCGGACTGTAGAAAGGACAGGATGGTCGGCAAGGAAAAAGGCCAAGGAGCATGGCCGGAAGAGCGACACCAGGACAGGAAAATCCTCCAAGTCCTGTGGTAAATCCTGGCCGAGGAAGACTTCCGAGCCTGAGTCATAGTGGAGATGACCTCGGAAGGAATGCCTGAAGCCGTCAGGATCCAGGACTCAAGAGCCACGCCGTCAATCTGAGAGCCGCAGAATTCTGGCGGAAAAACGGACCTTGTGAGAGAAGGTCTGGGCGGTCCGGGAGATGCCACGGCACCTCTACGGACAGACGGAGCAGGTCTGGGTACCAAGCTCGCCTGGGCCAGTCTGGAGCAATGATTATGACCCGACGGCCCTCCATTCTGATCTTGCGCAGGACCCTGGGCAAGAAAGCTAGAGGGGGAAACACGTAGGCCAGACGGAACTGGGACCAATCCTGAACCAGCGCGTCCGCCGCCAAGGCCTGAGGATCGTGGGAGCGAGCCACGTAAACCGGGACCTTGTTGTTGTGCCGGGATGCCATTAGATCCACTTCCGGAGTGCCCCACTTGCGGCAGATTGACCGGAACACTGTCGGATGCAGGGCCCACACGCCGCTGTCCACGGTTTGACGGCTGAGATAATCTGCCTCCCAGTTTTCTACGCCTGGGATGTGGACTGCGGATATGGTGGACTTGGAGTCCTCCGTCCACTGAAGGATACGTTGAACTTCCAACATTGCCAGGCGGCTGCGTGTCCCGCCTTGGTGATTGATGTAGGCAACTGCTGTCGCGTTGTCTGACTGGACTTGAATGTGCTTGCCCGCCAACAGGTGGTGAAAAGCTACGAGAGCTAGGAGCACAGCTCTGATTTCCAGCACATTGATCGAGAGGGCTGATTCGGACGGAGTCCAAGTGCCCTGTGCTCGGTGGTGGAGAAACACTGCTCCCCAGCCGGATAGACTGGCGTCCGTGGTGAGAATCACCCAGGACGGGGCCAGAAAGGAGCGTCCCTGGGACAGAGAGAGGGGCCGAAGCCACCACTGAAGAGAGCTCCTGGTCTGTGGCGACAGAGCCACTAGCCTGTGCAAGGAAGAGGTCCGCTTGTCCCAACAGCGGAGGATGTCCAGCTGCAGGGGACGCAGATGGAACTGGGCAAAGGGAACCGCTTCCATTGACGCCACCATCTGACCCAGCACCTGCATGAGGTGCCTGATGGAATGACGGCGGGGCCTCAGCAGAGAGCGTACCGCCAGTTGAAGGGACTGCTGTTTGACTAAGGGCAGCTTCACAAGTGCCGGCAGAGTCTCGAATTGCATCCCTAGGTACGTAAGTTCCTGTGTCGGGGTCAGAGTGGACTTGGGCAGATTGACAAGCCACCCGAATTGAACAAGCGTGGCGAGAGTGAGCGAGACACTCCGCTGACAGTCTGCACTGGATGAAGCCTTGACTAGAAGGTCGTCCAGGTAAGGAATCACTGCCAACCCCTGGAGGTGCAGAACCGCAACCACTGCTGCCATGACCTTGGTGAATACACGAGGGGCCGTGGCTAACCCGAAGGGGAGAGCCACGAATTGGAAATGTTCCTCTCCGATTGCAAAACGTAGCCAACGCTGGTGTGAAACTGCAATTGGCACATGCAGATAGGCATCTCTGATGTCGATGGATGCTAGACAATCTCCCTGGGTCATTGAGACAATGACCGATCGCAGAGATTCCATGCGAAAGTGCCGCACCTGAACATGCTTGTTGAGAAGCTTGAGATCCAGGATGGGCCGGAAGGAACCGTCCTTCTTGGGGACTAGGAAGAGGTTTGAGTAGAAACCTCTGAACCGTTCCCGGGCGGGAACCGGTACAATTACTCCGTTGGCCTGCAGGGAAGCCACGGCCTGAGAGAAGGCGGCGGCTTTGGAGCAGGGGGGAGTGGACAGAAAAAATCTGTTTGGCGGGCTGGAAGAAAATTCTATCCTGTAGCCGTGGGAGATGATATCCCGCACCCACTGATCGGAGACGTGTTGGAACCACACGTCGCCTAAGTGGGAGAGCCTGCCACCGACCAAGGACGTTGCTGGCGCAGCCAGATAGTCAAGAGGAGGCTGCCTTAATGGCAGCGGCTCCTCCGCTCTTCTGAGGACGCGGCTTCGTGCGCCAGCTGGGTTTTCGATCCTTGGCTGAGTTAGTGGACGAGGCTGAGGGCTTAGAGGATGACCAGTTAGAGGAACGAAAGGAACGAAACCTCGACTGGTTCCTGCCCTGGACAGGTTTCCTGGTTTTAGTTTGTGGCAAGGAAGTACTCTTCCCGCCAGTAGCTTCCTTAATAATTTCATCCAGTTGTTCACCGAACAGCCGGGACCCAGCAAAGGGGAGCCCAGCAAGGTACTTCTTGGAAGAAGCGTCTGCTTTCCACTCTCGAAGCCACAAGATCCTGCGGATCGCGAGGGAATTAGCGGAAGCCACCGCCGTGCGGTGAGAAGCCTCCAGAATGGCAGACATGGCATAGGATGAAAAAGCCGAAGCCTGGGAAGTTAAGGCAACCATTTCGGGCATAGAGTCCCTGGTGAGGGAATGCATCTCCTCCAGAGAAGCAGAGACGGCCTTAAGAGCCCACACCGCTGCAAAAGACGGGGAGAACGAGGCCCCTGCCGCCTCATATACAGATTTGGCCAGAAGGTCAACCTGGCGGTCAGTGGGATCCTTAAGTGAGGTGCCATTGGCCACAGATACAACTGTCCGGGCTGAGATTCTAGACACCGGAGGATCTACCTTTGGTGAATGAGCCCACTCCTTGACCACCTCTGGTGGAAAGGGAAAACGTTCATCAGAACTACGCTTTGGGAAGCGTTTGTCAGGACAGGCCCTGGGCTTGGTCACAGTGGCCTGAAAACTGGAATGGTTAAAAAACATACTCCTTGCTCTCTTAGGTGAGGTAAACTGATGTTTTTCTACCAGAGAGGCTTGTTCCTCTGACACTGGTGGATTGAGGTTCAGTACGGAATTAATGGACGCAATCAAGTCACTAACATCCACATCCCCTTCAGATAAATCAATGGGGTACATAGAGGTAGCGTCCGAGCCCACAGTAAAGGCATCCTCCTCGCCCTGCACTTCAGCTCGTGAATCAGAGCCGTGGGACGAGGAAGGAGAAGAGTCCCTGCGTCTCCGTTTAGGAGGACGGGGTCCGGGAACAGATGAAAAATCCTCTGTGAGCTCTGCAGAGCGAGCCGAAGCAGCAGAGGCGCCCTGAGAAGGGGGCTGATGCATGGTCAGCAGAGTCCGGGACAGCTGTCCCATGGAGTCGGCAAAGGACTGGGAGATAGCTTTAGAAAACGATGCTACCCAAGCCGGGGGTTCAGCCACCGGGGCCGGAGCAGCCGGAGGGACCCCTGGGGAGACTCCAGGCTGAGGCACCACCATGTTAGAGCAGGCATCACAATGTGGATATGTGCTCGGTTCAGGCAGTACGAGCTTACATGCAGTGCATATAGCGTACAGCTTAGCAGCCTTCTTGCTCCTAGTGTGAGACATGCTGCTGAGGTGGAGGCTCTGCAGTAAAAAACACACTCCTTCAGAATGACCCCCAGAGAGTGTACAAGAAAGTCCACAACCAGAGGTTGTGGCTTACCAGACCATTTTGTGTGCCCTCCGGATTCCACAGCTTGGACCCCCAGACAGATGCAGAGCTGCAGCAGCCAGCGCCGATCAGTGTGTAAACGCTGATAAAATGTCGCCGGAGTGAGGGGGGGGGGGGGGCGGGGTTTAGTCCAAGAGCAGGAACCGGAGGGCCAAGGGGATATACAGGGGAGGGAAACATCTCCTCAGAGAGGAGTGTCCTCCCCTCTGCTGAACGGCCGGTGGGCGGCGCCGCACTGTCCCCCTGCATGACTGACATGCAGGGGCAGTGAAAACGAAACTAGGCCGCAGCCGAAGCCGGGGCCTAAATTTTCTCATGCGGCCGACGAGCAGGCACCCTCGGCGCGGTTCTCAGGAGAAAACCAGAGAACCGGCCGGAAATCACAGCACAGTGACATAACACACTCTCCCCACAATAAATGCACAAGGGACCCTTCAATAACGTCTCAATACTTAGCTTATGAGACGCAGGACCAGGTCCCTGAGGGGTGAGCGCTCCGTCCGGCAGGGTCCTGAAAGGGCTGCGGATGGAGACCGGTCTCCTGCAAAGCAGAGAGAACCGTGATGGCTCCCCCTTCAAGCCAGAGCCCGAGGGATGGTGAAGGAGCGCGGCATGTAAGGCTCCAGCCTTGTAAATCAACCTTAACAGCACCGCCGACACAGTGGGGTGAGAAGGGACATGCCGGGAGTCCAGCTTGGACCCGCTTTTCTTCCAACTCTTTGAAATCAAAAATCAGATGAGAATGCATGTGTGTGTGACCTCCTGAACACAAAGCATTGAACTGGCTAGATGTGGTCATCCAGGGGGTGTATATGCTCGGAGGGAGGAGCTACACTTTTTAGTGTAGTACTTTGTGTGTCCTCCGGAGGCAGAAGCTATACACCCATGGTCTGGGTCTCCCATAAGGAACGATGAAGAAAAATATATAATATACATATTTAAATATTTATTAAATATATTAGATTCAATTACTTTTTGATATAAATTTAACATTTGTTAATTAAAGCTAATAGGAAAAAAAAGAGAATTTTGTTTACTTACCGTAAATTCTTTTTCTTATAGTTCCGTATTGGGAGACCCAGACCATGGGTGTTTAGCTTCTGCCTCCGGAGGACACACAAAGTACTACACCTAAAAGTGTAGCTCCTCCCTCTGAGCTTATACACCCCCTGGTAGCCAGTCCTAGCCAGTTTAGTGCAAAAGTTGAAGGAGAATAGCCACCCACAAGTAGAACAGAACAAGAGCCGGAACAACCGGAGACTCTGTCCACGACAACAGCCGGTGATAACACGCGGAACAAGAACTTGCCAACAGGCAACAGGGTGGGAGCTGGGTCTCCCAATACGGAACTATAAGAAAAAGAATTTACGGTAACAAAATTCTCTTTTTCTTTATCGTTCCTTTGGGAGACCAAGACCATGGGACGTTCCAAAGCAGTCCCTGGGTGGGAAATAAACAGAAAAACTAAGAAGTAGGTGGAGCCTAACTTCACAAATGGGCGACAGCCGCCTGAAGGATGCGTCTGCCCAAGCTCGCATCTGCCGAAGTATGAGCATGCACTTGGTAGTGCTTCAAAAAGGTATGCAGGCTAGTCCAAGTGGCAGCCTGACAGACTTGTTGAGCCGTAGCCTGGTGCCTGAAAGCCCAAGAGGCAACGACAGCTCTGGTCGAATGTGCCTTGATCCCCGGCGGGGGAGGCACCTGAGTACTCTGGTAGGCGTCCGAAATGGTCGACCTAATCCAACGGGCTAAGGTCGGCTTAGAAGCAGGGAGGCCCTTGCGCCGACCTGTGGTTAGCACAAAAAGAGAGGTGCACCGCCTGAGCGCAGCGGTGCGAGACACATAGATCCGGAGAGCACGCACCAGATCTAGAGTATGCAGCGCTTTTTCAAAGCGATGAACAGGAGCCGGACAGAAGGACGGCAAGGTAATGTCCTGGATAAGGTGGAAGAGAGAGACCACCTTAGGAAGAAAGTCCGGAGTCGGACGGAGAACCACCTTGTCTTGATGAAAAACTAAAAAAGGTGACTCCGAGGAGAGCGCAGCCAAATCAGAGACTCTCCTGAGGGAAGTTATGGCTACCAGAAAGGCCACCTTCTGTGAAAGCCGAGACAAAGAAACATCCCTAAGAGGCTCAAAGGGGGGTTTCTGCAAAACCGTGAGAACCAAGTTAAGGTCCCAGGGATCCAAGGGCCGCCGGTAAGGCGGAATGATGTGAGACGCGCCTTGCATGAAGGTGCGCACCTGAGCCAGCCGGGCGAGACGCTGCTGGAACAGAACTGACAGAGAGCTGAGACTTGTCCCTTGAGAGAGTTGAGGGACAGTCCTAGCTGCAGACCGGACTGAAGAAAAGACAGAAGGGTCGGCAAGGAGAATGGCCAAGGGAGATGGTCGGTAGAGCGACACCAGGACAGGAAAATCTTCCCAAGTCCTGTGATAGATCTTAGCGGAAGAAGACTTACGAGCCCGAGTCATAGTGGAGATGACTTCAGGAGGAATACCAGAAGCCGTCAAAATCCAGGACTCAAGAGCCACGCCGTCAATTTGAGGGCCGCAGAATTCGGGCGGAAAAACGGACCTTGTGAGAGAAGGTCTGGACGGTCCGAGAGATGCCACGGCATCTCTACGGACAGATGGAGCAGGTCCGGATACCAAGCTCGCCTGGGCCAGTCCGGTGCAATGAGGATGACTCGACGGCCCTCCATTCTGATCTTGTGCAGGACTCTGGGCAAGAGAGCTAGAGGGGGAAACACGTAGGACAGACAAAACTGGGACCAGTCTTGAACCAGAGCGTCCGCGGCTAATGCCTGGGGATCGCGGGAGCGAGCCACGTAAACAGGAACCTTGTTGTTGTGACGGGATGCCATTAAGTCCACGTCCGGAGTGCCCCATTTGCGGCAGATTGACTGAAACACTGCCGGGTGCAGGGACCACTCGCCACCGTCCACGGTTTGACGGCTGAGATAATCTGCCTCCCAGTTTTCCACGCCTGGGATGTGGACTGCGGATATGGTGGACTTGGAGTCCTCCGCCCATTGAAGGATGCGTTGTACCTCCAACATTGCCTGGCGGCTGCGCGTCCCGCCTTGGTGATTGATGTAGGCAACCGCTGTTGCGTTGTCTGACTGGACTCGAATGTGCCTGCCCGCCAACAGGTGGTGAAAGGCTAGGAGAGCTAGAAGCACAGCTCTGGTTTCCAGCACATTGATTGAAAGGGCTGACTCGGACGGAGTCCAAGTGCCCTGAGCTCTGTGGTGGAGATATACCGCTCCCCAGCCGGATAGACTGGCATCCGTGGTGAGAATCACCCAGGACGGGGCCAGGAAGGAGCGCCCCTGGGACAGGGAGAGGGGCCGAAGCCACCACTGAAGAGAGCTCCTGGTCTGTGGCGATAGAGCCACTGACCTGTGTAAGGCGGAAGGCCGCTTGTCCCAACAGCGGAGAATGTCCAGCTGCAGGGGACGCAGATGGAACTGGGCAAAGGGAACAGCCTCCATGGACGCCACCATTTGACCCAGCACCTGCATCAGACGCCTGAGGGTATAACGGCGGGGCCTCAGGAGAGAGCGCACCGCCAACTGGAGTGACTGCTGTTTGATTAAGGGCAACTTCACAAGTGCCGACAAAGCCTCGAACTGCATCCCTCGGTACGTGAGCTTCTGGGTCGGAGTCAGAGTGGATTTGGGCAGATTGACCAGCCACCCGAATTGGGCTAGAGTGGCGAGAGTGAGCGAGACACTCCGCTGACAGTCTGCGCTGGATGGACCCTTGACCAGAAGGTCGTCCAGGTAAGGAATCACTGCCAACCCCTGGAGGTGCAGAACCGCAACCACTGCTGCCATGACTTTGGTGAATACCCGAGGGGCCGTGGCTAACCCGAAGGGGAGAGCCACGAATTGGAAATGATCTTCCCCTATTGCAAAACGTAGCCAATGCTGGTGGGAAACTGCAATTGGCACATGCAGATAAGCATCTCTGATGTCGATGGACGCCAGGAAATCCCCTTGGGTCATTGAGGCAATGACTGATCGCAGGGACTCCATGCGAAAATGCCGCACCTGAACATGCTTGTTGAGAAGCTTGAGATCCCTTTTTGGGGACTAGGAAGAGATTTGAGTAAAAACCTCTGAACCGTTCCCGGGCGGGAACTGGTACAATCACTCCGTTTGCCTGCAAGGATGCCACGGCCTGAGAGAAGGCGGCGGCCTTGGAGCAGGGGGGAGTTGACAGAAAAAAAATCTGTTTGGCGGGCTGGAAGAGAATTCTATCCTGTAGCCGTGAGATATGATATTTCTCACCCACTGATCGGAGACGTGTTGAAACCAAGCGTCGCCAAAGTGGGAGAGCCTGCCACCGACTAAGGACGTCGCCGGAGCGGGCAGAGAGTCATGAGGAGGCTGCCTTAGTGGCAGCAGCTCCTGCGGTCTTCTGTGGACGCGCTTTTGGGCGCCAGTTGGATTTCTGGTCCTTGGCTGAGTTAGCGGACGAGGCCGAGGGCTTAGAGGATGACCAGTTGGAGGAACAAAAGGAACGAAACCTCGATTGATTCCTACCCTGGGCGGTTTTCCTGGTCTTGGTTTGTGGCATGGAAGTACTCTTCCCGCCAGTAGCTTCCTTAATAATTTCATCCAGCTGTTCTCCGAACAGCCGGGACCCAGCAAAAGGGAGCCCAGCAAGGTACTTCTTAGAAGAAGCATCTGCCTTCCACTCTCGAAGCCACAAGATCCTGCGGATAACAAGAGAATTAGCTGAAGCCACCGCAGTGCGGTGAGCAGCCTCTAGCATGGCAGACATGGCATAAGATGAAAAAGCTGAAGCCTGAGCAGTTAAGGTAACCATCTCAGGCATAGATTCCCTGGTGAGGGAATGTATCTCCTCTAGAGAAGCAGAGATGGCTTTGAGAGCCCACACTGCTGCAAAAGTCGGGGAAAACGCGGCCCCCGCAGCTTCATACACGGATTTGGCCAGAAGGTCAACCTGGCGGACAGTGGAATCCTTAAGGGAGGTGCCATCAGCCACTGACACAACGGTCCGGGCTGATAGCCTAGACACCGGAGGGTCTACCTTTGGGGACTGAGCCCACTCCTTGACCACCTCAGGTGGGAAGGGAAAACGGTCATCAGAACCACGCTTTGGAAAGCGTTTGTCAGGACAGGCCCTGGGTTTGATCACAGCGGTCTGAAAACTGGAGTGGTTAAAGAACACACTCTTCACTCTCTTAGGCGAGGTAAACTGGTGCTTTTCTGCCAGAGAGGGTTGCTCCTCTGACACTGGCGGATTGAGATCCAGTACAGAATTAATGGAAGCAATCAAGTCACTAAGATCTGAGTCACTTTCGGACAGATCAATGGGGCACATGGAGTTAGCCTCCGAGCCCCCTGTAAAGGCATCCTCCTCATCCTGCGAGTCAGCTCTTGAATCAGAGCCATGGGAGGAGGAGGGAGAGGGAACCCTGCGTCTCTTCTTAGGAGGACGGGGTCTGGGCCCTGATGAGTCCTCTGTGAGCTCCGAACCTAAGGGACCCCTAGCAGTAGGGGCACCCTGCCAAGGGGGCTGATGCATATTTAACAAAGTCCTGGACAGAAGTCCCATGGACTCAGCAAAAGACTGGGAGATAGACCTAGAAAAGGACTCTACCCAAGCCGGGGGCTCAGCCACAGGAGCAGGAGCAGCCTGAGAGACCACTGGGGGTGAGACTCCAGGCTGTGGCACTGCCAAGTTAGAGCAGACATCACAATGAGGATAGGTGCTTGGTTCAGGCAGCAGGAGCTTACATGCAGCGCATACAGAATAAAGCTTTGGAGCCTTGCTCCTCGTGTGAGACATGCTGCTGGAGTGGGGGCTCTGCAAGAGAATGCACCCCAGAGAGTATATACAGAGGTCCACAACCAGAGCCGGTTGCGGCTTACCGGAGCGGTGTTGTGTGCCCTCCAGATCCCGAAGCCCGGACCCCCAAAGCACAGCACCTCAGCAGGGATGCAGAGTGCAGACCAGCGCCGAGTGAACTCTGTTTGAGAAGATGACCACCGGAGTGAAGAGAGGGGGCGAGACTTGGCTTGAGAGCGGGAACTGGAGAGCCATAGAGACCTACAGGGGAGGAGACACGCACAGCAGTGGGGAGTGTCCCTCCCCTGTGCAGAACGGCCGCCGGGAGGAGCCGAGCCTGTCCCTCTGCATGAGTGACATGCGAGGGCAGAGAACAGAAACTAGGCCTCCGGCAAAGCCGGGGCCTAAATTTGAGCGGCGAGGCCGACGCGCAGGCACCATCGGCGCGGTTCTCGGGCGACAGCTAGAGAACCCGCCGGAAATGCCTATAAATACAGTAAGCACACTCTCCCCAACAATAAAGTACAGGAACCCCCAAAATATAAACGTCTCAGGTACTTAGCTGCTGAGACGCAGGGCCAGGTCCCTGGGGATGAGTGCTCCGGTCCAGCAGGGTCCTGAAGGGCTGTGGATGGAGACCGGACTCCTGCCAGGCATGGAGACCGTGCTGGCTCCCACTTCAAGCCAGAGCCCAGGAGGGATGGTGAAGGAGCACGGCATGTAAGGCTGCAGCCTTTAAAATCAACCTTACAACACCGCCGACACAGTGGGGTGGAGAAGGGACATGCCGGGGGTCCAGACGTGGACCCCACTCTTCAATCTCTTCCAAAAAAGGAAAAAATCATATGAGAATGCATGTGTGGATGGATGCCTCCTGACACAAAGCAATAAACTGGCTGGGACTGGCTCACCAGGGGGTGTATAAGCTCAGAGGGAGGAGCTACACTTTTAAGTGTAGTACTTTGTGTGTCCTCCGGAGGCAGAAGCTAAACACCCATGGTCTGGGTCTCCCAAAGGAACGATAAAGAAAACAAAAACGTTGTATTAAGGAAGAAGGGAATTTTGTTTACTTACCGTAAATTCCTTTTCTTCTAGCTCCAATTGGGAGACCCAGACAATTGGGTGTATAGCTATTGCCTCCGGAGGCCACACAAAGTATTACACTTAAAAGTGTAAGGCCCCTCCCCTTCTGGCTATACACCCCCAGTGGGATCAATGGCTCACCAGTTTTAGTGCCAAAGCAAGAAGGAGGAAAGCCAATAACTGGTTTAAAGACCAATTCAATCCGAGGAAACATCGGAGAACTGAACCATACCACATGAACAACATGTGTACCCGAAAAAACAGAAAAACCCCGAGAAAACAGGGCGGGTGCTGGGTCTCCCAATTGGAGCTAGAAGAAAAGGAATTTACGGTAAGTAAACAAAATTCCCTTCTTCTTTTTCGCTCCTAATTGGGAGACCCAGACAATTGGGACGTCCAAAAGCAGTCCCTGGGTGGGTAAAAGAATACCTCGTGATAGGGCCGTCAAACAGCCCTTTCCTACAGGTGGGCAATCGCCGCCTGAAGAACTTATCTACCTAGGCTGGCGTCTGCCGAAGCGTAGGTATGCACCTGAAAATGCTTGGTAAAAGTATGCAGACTCAATCAGGTAGGTGCCTGACACACCTGCTGAGCCGTAGCCTGGTGCCGTAATGCCCAGGATGCACCCACGGCTCTGGTAGAATGGGCCTTCAGCCTTGAGAGAACCAGAAGCCCAGTAGAACTGTAGGTTTCAAGAATTGGTTCCTCGATCCCCCGAGCCAGGGTGGATTCAGAAGCTTGCGACTGTTTACGCCGACCAGCGACAAGGACAAAGAGTGCATCCGGGTGGCGCAGGAGCGCCATGCGGGAAGTAGAACCTGAGTGCTCTCACCAGAACCAACAGATGCAAATCCTTCTGAAATTGATGGACTGGACGAGGACACAAAGAAGGTGAGGTGATATCCTGATTGATATGAAAGTGGGATACCACCTTAGGGAGAAATTCCGGAATCGGACGCAGAACTACCCTGTCCTGGTGAAGGACCAGGAAGGGAGATTTGTATGAGAGCGTTGCTAGCTCGGAAACTCTCCTAAGAGACGAGACCGTTACTGGAAGGCCACTTCCCGAGAAAAGCGGGAAGGGAGACCTCTTTCAAAGGCTCGAAAGGCGGCATCTGGAGAGCAATTAGAACCTTGTTCAGATCCCAGGGCTCTAACGGCCGCTTGTACGGAGTGCTGAGACGACAAACTCCCCGTAGGAACGTGCGTACCTGAGGAAGTCGTTTCTGAAAAAAATACAGATAGCGCTGAGACTTGTCCCTAAAGGGAACTGAGCGACAACCCTTTTTCCAACCTAGATTGCAGGAAGGAAGGAAACATAGACGATGCAACCGGCCAGGGAGAAACACCCTGCGCCGAGCACCGAGATAAGAATATCTTCCACGTCCTGTGGTCAATCTTGGCGGACGTTGGTATGCTAGCGTGTCTCATGGTGGCAACCACGTCCTGAGGTAATCCTGACGACACTAGGTTCCAGGACTCAATGCCACACCATCAGGTTGAGGGCCGTAGAATTCAAATGGAAGAATGGCTCTTGAGACAGCCAGTCTGATTGGTCTGGTAGTGCCCCCGGTTAGCCTACCGTGAGGCACCACAGAACCGGGAACCACAACATCCTCGGCCAATCTGTAGCGACGAGGATGGCGCGGCCGCAGTCGGTCCTGATCTAGCGCAGCACTCTGGGCAACAATGCCAGAGGTGGCACATAAGGTAGCTGGAACTGCGACCAATGCTGAACTAAGGCGTCTGCCGCCAGAGCTCGATGATTGTGAAACCGTGCCATGAAGCTGGCACATTGTTGTTGTGCCGTGACGCCATTAGATCGACGTCCGGCCTCTGTCAGCGGCGCCAGATCTCCCGAAACCCGTCCGGGTGAAGAGACCATACCCTTTCGGCCACACCCCGGCGACTTAGGAAGTCAGCTTCCTAGATTTCCACGCCTGGGATGTGAACTGTGGATATGGTGGATGCCGTGTCTTCCACCCACATCAGAACCTGCCGGACTTCTTGGAAGGCTTGCCGGTTGCGCGTTCTTCCTTGGTGGTTGATGTATGCCACCGCTGTGGAGTTGTCCGACTGAAGTCGGATCTGCTTGCTGTCCAGCTGCTGTTGGAAGGTTTGTAGGGCAAGATACACTGCTCTGTGTTCAAGAACATTGATCTGAAGGGTGGACTCTTGCTGAGTCCACGTACCCTGAGCGCTGTGGTGGAGAAAAACTGCTCCCCACCCCGATAGCCTCGCGTCTGTCGTAACTATCACCCAGGATGGGGATAGGAAGGACCTTCTTTTTGACCCTGAGGTGGGAAGAAGCCACCACCGTAGAGATTCCTTGGCCGCCTGAGAAAGAAAGACGACTCTGTTGAGGGAAGTCGACTCCCCGTCCCATTGGCGGAGAATGTCACATTGTAGTGGACGCAGATGAAACTGCGCGAAAAGAACTGCCTCCATTGCTACCATCTTACGTAGGAAGTGCATGAGGCGTCTCAATGTGTGCGACTGGTTCTTAAAGAAGAGATTGCAGCCCGTAGTGAATGCTGTTTGTCTAGCGGAAGCTTCACTATCGCTGAGAGAGTATGAAACTCCATGCCTAGATATGTTAGCGATAGGGTCGGGGTCGGATCTGACTTCAAAAAGTTGATGATCCACCCAAAACTCTAGAGAGTCTCCAGCGCAACGTTCGGGCAGTGTTGGCATGTTTCCTAAGAGAGTGCCTTGACAAGTAGATCGTCTAAATATGGGATCACAGAGTGACCCTGAGAGTGCAGGACTGTGACTACTGCTGCCCTGACCTTGGCAAAGACCAGTGGGACTGTCGCTAGCCGGAAGGTAGAGCTACGAACAGAAGGTGTTCGTCTCCTATAACGAAGCGTAGAAACGCTAGTGCTCTGGATCAATCGGCACGTGTGGATAAGCATCCTTGATGCCTAATGATGCTAGGAAATCTCCTTGGGACATTGAGGCGATGACATGGCGGAGGGATTCCATCCGGAACCGCCTGGTGTCCACGAGCTTGCTGAGCAGTTTTAGATCCAGAACGGGACGGAACGGCCCGTTCTTATAGGCACCGCAAATAATTTGGGGTAAAAACCGTGACCTTGTTCCTGAAGAGGAACGGGGGTCATCACTCTTTCTGCCTATAGAGTGCACCCTGTTTGCAGAAGAGCAGCGGCTCGGCCGGGAGGTGGAGAAGTTCTGAAGAATCGAGTTGGAGGACGAGAAGTGAGCTCTATCCTGTACCCGTGAGATAGAATGTCTCACACCCAACGGTCATTGACCTATGGCAGCTAAATATCGCCAAGGCGGGTGAGCCTGCTACCGACCGAGGATGCGGAGAGAGGAGGCCGCAAGTCATGAGGAAGCCGCCTTGGAAGCGGGTTTTCAGACTGTCTCTTTTTTGGGCGTGACTGAGCCCGCCAAGAATCTGAGCTCCTCTGATCCTTTTGAGTCCACATTGGACGAGGAAAAATGGGACCTGCCCGAGCCTCGAAAAGACCGAAACCACGACTGCCTCCTGCTCTGTTGGGGTTTGTTGTGTCCGGGCTGAGGAAAGGATGAATCCTTACCCTGGACTGTTTAATGGTTACATCCAAATGCTCACCAAACAGTCGGTCAGCAGAAAAAGGCAACTGGTTAAGCAACCTTTTTTGGAAGCAGAATCTGCCTTCCATTCACTTAACGAGCAGACCCGGCTCTGCTTAAAAACACGGAGCAGCGGAGGCTACTGCCGTACGGTTCGCAGAGTCTAGGGCAACCTGAATCGCGTAAGAAACAAATGCAGACATTTGAGAGGTTAAGGATGCCACCTGCGGCACAGATGTACGTGTAACCGTGTCAATCTGTGTAAGACAAGCTGAAATAGCTTGGAGTGCCCCAAGGGTGAGAATGCCGGAGCCAACGGTGCGCCGACAGCCTCATAGATGGATTTAGACTACAGATCCATCTGTCTGTCAGTGGCATCTTTAAGTGCAGCTCCATCTCCCACTGCAACTATGGATCTAGCTACAAGCCTGGAGATTGGAGGATGCCGCTTGGGACACTGGGTCCAGTCCTTGACCACGTCAGGGGGCAGGGATAACGTGTATCCTAAGCCGTTTGGAGAAGCGCATATCTGGATAAGTGTGGTGTTCCTGGACTGCCTCTCTGAAGGCAGAGTGGTCCAGAAAAAAAAAAAAACGTGAAGCTGACTCCTCCACTGGAGGAGCTGGGTGAGAAATAACCAACATTCTATTGATGGACGCTATAAGATTATTCACTATGGCGTCACCATTAGGTGTATCCAGATTGAGAGCGGTCTCAGGATCAGAATCCTGAGCCGCTACTTCCGCCTCATTACACAGAGAGTCCTTCTGCTAGGACCCTGATGAAACCGAGGGCCGCTCATAGTGAGCCCGCTTAGGCTGTCTGGGTAGTCTGTGCAGAGCCGTGACTCTGGGATGCGTGACATTCCCGGAGCTGTTAGTTGTTCACACTGAGGGGGGCCATGGATCTAATTCAACAGTGCCCATGTTGTGAGAGACATGTCCGGACTGCTAGGCTTCTAGTATCATAGCCATAGTCTCAGAAAATCTGTCAGTAAATACTGCAGACACCGTCCTCATCCTCTGGCCATTAGCAGAGACTCCGGCTGAGTTGGATATAATGGGGGTCTATGTAACCTGCCGGCCGTATAGCCGTACATGCTGTACCGGCTGCATAGAAAAACATGTGGTTCTGCACCTTTGTTTTACACAGAGAATATGCTGAAAACTCCTCCGCACAATCCAGGAGGGTATATACAACGTGCGACCAAACAGTGCAATGTATATAGTACAAGCATATCTATAAGTGCACTTCTGCACTAGTGGGGTTAGCACCACAGGTGCTGCTTAACGCCTGTTGCAGCGATTGTGTGACTATCAGAATGCCAGGGTCTTCCACACTTGTCTCTGTATCGTACAGAAACTGACACTAATGGCTGCCGGCGTCCTTGTAGAGAAGGAAGGGGTCACTCAGAAATCCCCCGCGCTGGCTACCAGTACGTCACAATCGGGGGGTAACAAGTGGGGGGTCACCCCTCCTTTATACCTCCCGACCGACAGACAGAGCACGTGACGCGCTCTCTAGCGCCCCTCTTATAGTCAGGCCAATTATGGAATTGCCCGACAATAAGCAAGGAGGCCGCTATACTACTTATGCCGATTATTGAAGGGTCCCCGGTGAGAGTAGGGTATATATTCCCCCGACCTCCGCGGGCGGAATATATAATATCTTCCCGAATCTCACTGGCCTCCCCACAATAATCCTTGGCACAACTCGCTGCCACCAACCGCTTCACGGTAACTATTAGCCGAACACACGGACGTGGGATTCAAGATCGAGATAACAGAACAGCCCAGGATTAATTATATAATTTAATCGCCTAAAGCACACTAGAAACTACAATATATACAATAGGGAATCTACAGAATATACAGTTATGTCAGAGTACAGTTACAATCAAAGCATGGGTTACAAACAGGCATACACAGTTCAATCAGTTACCTTGTGCGTCTGGCCACAGGGGGGCGCTGTAGACCAGGTTTCCAGGAACTCCCACAGATGTTTCCTACACGTGCCCCCAGCGAGAAGAACGCTGGAAAATGGCCGAAGTAGGGTTATCAACCTGGGCAGATCCAGGTCCCCTCCTACCTTAGTGACCTCACAGGGAAGCACTGCCACTCCCCCTGCATGGATCAGAATTATCCAGCAAAGGGGATTTTGGCTATAACTTTGCCTGGGAGCGTCGTAGGCGGACGCCAATGCTCTCATTGTGACAGTTATGAATTTAGCTACAGAACGAGGGGACTCATGACCTGTCTGCCAGTTCCCCATTGGCTGATATCACGCCTGGGGCATTTCCCAATGTCCTGTTCCCATAAAAAGGGGGTGCCGGCATCGTCCACATGCGGAGACACCATTTTTATGGTTGCCATATTTATCGGAAATATGGCTTGCGAGATATGAACCATTTTTTACTGGAGTCGTTCTGTCTGGCTATTTCCATAGCCTTGCTAACTAGCTAGCAGCTCCTACTACAGGGTGACGGCAGGGAGTCATCCTGTGTCCATTGTCCTAAAGCCACCTAATTTCCATATCACAGGACATGGCCATGGATTTGTTGCTAAACCAGTTGTGTGAAGGGAAGGGGGTAGTGACACCAGGAGAGGGCTTCCTGACATGACTTGAATGTCATGATTTATCGTCATATCTCCGGATTTTCCTCACACCTCCCCCCTTTTGAGGGCGCTAGGGGGCAGCACACTCCGGTGTTCCCCCGTGCGCCCGTCCGCGACCTCTCCTTGTCGGGACAGCCCGTCTGCGTTACCGTGGTCACGGCCCCTTTTGTTGCGAATGGTGAAGTTGTATTGCTGGAGCGCAAGGCTCCATCGCAACAATCGCCCATTCGTCCCAGAGACGGTGTGCAACCAGCTGAGGGGATTGTGGTCCGTCTCCACGATGAAGTGGCGCCCGTATAGATAGGGTTGCAGACGCTGCAGGGCCCACACTATGGCCAGGCACTCCTTCTCCATTGTAGAATAGGCCACTTCCCTTGGTAACAGCTTCCTGCTCAGGTACAAGACTGGGTGCTCTTGGCTCGCAGAGTCCACCTGGCTGAGCACCGCACCGAGGCCGAAGTCACTGGCGTCGGTCTGTACTACAAACGGCCGCGTGAAGTCGGCTGCCTGTAGCACGGGCGGGCTGGACAGGGCGTCCTTTAGGGCCCGGAAGGCTGTCTCGCAGTCCACTGTCCAATCGACTGCAGAGGGCAGCTTCTTCTTGGTGAGGTCCGTCAAGGGCTTTGCCAGGCTACTATAGCATGGAACAAACCTCCTATAGTACCCAGCGGTCCCCAAGAAGGACATCACCTGCTTCTTGGTCCTGGGGGTGGGCCAGGATGCGATGGCCTCCACTTTCTCAGGCTCGGGCTTCAGCGTTCCCCCACCTACCCGGTGACCGAGGTACTGGACCTCGCTCATGGCCAGCTGACACTTTCCCGGCTTGATGGTCAAACCTGCCCGGTGGATCCGCCTGAGCACCTGTGCTAGATGCTCTAGGTGGTCCTCCCAGGTGGGACTGAAGACGGCAATGTCATCCAGGTACGCGGCCGCGTACCCTTCAAGTCCCTTGAGCAGGGTGTTGACCATCCGCTGGAAAGTGGCAGGGGCATTCCTCATCCCGAATGGCATCACCGTGGACTCGTACAGTCCAAATGGGGTAATAAAGGCAGAGCGTTCCCTGGCCTTGCGAGTCAGGGGGATCTGCCAATATCCCCGGCTCAGGTCCATGATGGTCAGGTACTGAGCCCCGGCCAACTGATCGAGCAGGTCATCGATGCGTGGCATTGGGTACGCATCGGCGACCGTGACAGCATTGAGCCCCCTGTAGTCCACGCAGAACCGAGTGGTTCGGTCCTTCTTAGGGACGAGGACTACAGGCGAGGCCCAAGCGCTGTTGGATGCCTGGATCACCCCCAGCTCCAGCATCTCGTCAATCTCCTGGCGCATGTGTTGCTGCACCTCCAGGGAGACCCGATATGCTGAACGCCGGATCGGGGGATGATCCCCAGTGTCCACGTGATGGACAGCCAAGTCAGTCCTTCCGGGCTGGTTGGTAAACAACCCCCGGAAGGGGAGGAGGGTGGCCCACAGCTGGGACCGTTGGTCCTCCAAGAGCTGGTGGCCAACCTCCACATCCTCAATGGATCCGCCTGCCCTAACCTGGGCTAGCATATCCAAGAGGGTTTCCGCTTCTCCCTCCTCGGGCAGGTTGCACACGGGGAGCGCACATGCCTCCCGCTCATGATGTGCCTTCATCATGTTCACATGGAAGGGCTTCCGCCTTCCACGGGCAGGGTCCAGGGTGACCAGGTACGTCACAGGGTTGAGCTGCTGGTACACGAGGTATGTGCCTTCCCAGGCTGCCTGAAGCTTGTCCTGTGGTACGGGGACCAGTACCCACACCTCTTGACCCACTTGGTAGGTCCTCTCACAAGCGTTCTGGTCGTACCAACGCTTCTGATCGGCCTGGGCTTGAGCCATATTGTCGTGTACCAGTTGCGTCAAGGCCTGCATTTTGTCCCGGAAGCGCATGACATACTCGATAACCGACACTCCAGGGGTGGCCAAATCCCCTTCCCAAGCCTCTTTCACCAGAGCCAGGGGGCCCCGCACACGTCGCCCGTACAGGAGCTCAAACGGTGAGAATCCTGTTGAGGCCTGTGGAACCTCCCGGTAAGCAAATAACAGGTGTGGGAGATACCGCTCCCAGTCACGCCCATGGGAGTCGACCAACATCTTAAGCATCTGCTTTAAGGTGCCATTAAACCGCTCGCACAGGCCATTAGTCTGTGGATGGTACGGGCTGGCCACCAGATGTCGCACCTGGACTTGCTTACAGAGGGTCTCCATCAGCTGGGACATGAATTGGGTCCCCCGGTCGGTGAGCATTTCCTGGGGAAAACCCACTCGGGAGAAAATCTCCAGCAATGCGGTGGCCACCTTGTCAGCCCGAATGGACGACAAGGCCACTGCTTCTGGGTACCGGGTGGCATAGTCCACTACCGTCAGTATGAAGCGTTTCCCGGAGCTGCTGGGGATGGCCAGCGGGCCGACCCGATCCACAGCCACCCTCCTGAAAGGCTCATCGATGATGGGCAGAGATACCAGTGGGGCTTTGGGGCGTGGCCCCGCCTTCCCCACTCTCTGACAGGTTTCACACGAACGGCAGTAGGCAGCCACATCGGCCCCCATTTTTGGCCAGTAGAAATGCTGGTTTAACCTGGCCTTGGTCTTAGCGATCCCTAGGTGTCCGGCCATCGGAATCTCATGTGCGATCCGCAACAACTCCGTCCGGAACGGATAGGGTACCACCAACTGTCGGTCCCTGGGCCACGCCTCCGGTGAACCCTGCTGGACCGTGGCCCGGTACAGCCGTCCTTGGTCCCAGACCACTCGCTCCGGGTCCGAGTCCGAGGGAGGCTGTGCCGCCTGCTCCTTAAGAGCTTTCAGGCTGTCGTCAGCTTCTAACGCTGCCTGAAACCCCTGACTAGATGTGGCCAGAATCGACGAGACTGTCACATCTTCAGTCAGTACCCCGGGACCTGTGTCCTGGCCTCCACCTGACTCGGCTGCCACTTGGTCAGAAGGGGAAGAGCTATCGGACCTCCGGGAGGCCCCTTGGCTTCCAGCACTCCCACTGCGGGTGACAGCGGCCACAGCCGCTGCGACCGTGGGTCGTGCCTGCTCCTCCTCCGTTCCTGACCAAGTCGCCGGTTCAGGCAGACCTACCTGGCTTCCTGACACCCCGGTTGTGGGGGAACCATGCACCGAGATCTTACCTGGGAGCACTTCCGCTCCTGGACCGGCCCCAATCTCACCTGCCTGTTCCCCTCCTGCAGCAACAGAACCCCGCTGTGAAATCTCTGGGGACCCCACATTTGCTGTGGTAGCCCCCACCCCACACACTGGTCCTCCCCCTGCAGCACCCTGCTCTCTGCTTATCCCTGCAGAGGGCAACAGATCCCAGCTCACAGGCTGGTTACTTGTAGCGGCATTGTCACACCTTTCTCTGACCCCCTCCCCTGTCACAGCTGCAGCTGTGTGTGTGTCTATGGTGTCTATGCAAGCAGAAATATCAGAGTTCACTCCCTCCTCCCTTACATCATTCATAGATAACACATTAACATTGTCCGGAGGCATGTCAGTACGGGCTGAAGGTTCAGCCCTTGGTTGGGGCCCAAACTGGGAGGTTATCTGCCCCAAATCTGTCCCAAGTAGCACGTTTGCAGGGATCCGATCAGTTACCCCCACCTCCCTCACCCCTCGCCCTGCGCCCCAGTCCACATAAATGTCAGCAACAGGCAGCGCCGGGTCAATGCCTCCAATCCCGGAGACAGCGAGGGTTTTTCCAGGGATCAAGTCTTGGGGGGACACCATCTCAGGCCGCACCAGAGTCACCTCCGAGGCGCTGTCTCGCAGTCCCATGGTCACAGACTGGCCGACGGTGACAGGTTGGAAGCTGTCCAGGGACCTACCACCACCCCCACCCACACAATACACCTTGGGCGGCCCTTGGGACGGGGACGGAGCCGGGGCCTTGGGACGCTGAGGGCACATGGCCTTGAAGTGTCCAGGTAGGTTGCACTGGTGGCACCGTCTTGGTTCCGCCACGGGCCTGGAGAGGGGAGTTGAGGGGGAGACCCCCTGCAGTCTAGGGGCAGGTGGGGCAGTCGCAGAATTCATCTTACCCCCTCTCCAGGTGCTGCTGGTGGCCGCTCTCCTGGCCTCAGGGGCCCGGTTGTTGGTGTAGTCATCGGCAAGGGCAGCTGTAGCCGTGGATCCCTTTGGCTTCTGGTCTCGGATGAACTGGCGGAGATCTTCAGGGCAGTTCCACAAGAGTTGCTCCGTGATGAACAAGTCCAGGATCTCCGGTCCGGTGGAAAGCTGCAGGCCTTGGGTCCAGTGGTCGGCAGCTCGGGCAAGTGCCCGCCGGTGGTCAGCCCAGGAGTCCTTTGGTCCCTTCTGCAGGGTCCGGAACTTCTTGCGGTAGGACTCCGGAGTGAGGTTGTACTGTTGGATCAGGGCCCGCTTGATGGTGTCGTAGCCCTGATCTGCCTCAGCAGGCAAGTCCCCAAGGATATCCAGGGCCTTACCCCTTAAACGGGGGGTCAGGTATTTGGCCCACTGGTCCTTGTTCAGATGGTGCTGCAAGCAAGTCCGTTCAAAAGCAGTCAAGAAAGAGTCCAAGTCTCCATCCTTCTCCAGCACTGGGAAGTCCTCAACACGGACCTTTGGAAGTTTGGTGTCTTGAAGGTCACGTGCGGCTGATGAGGGCCGGAGCTGAGCTAGCTGCAGCTGGTAGTCACGCTCTGCCTGGCGCTCTTCACGCGCTGCCTGCCGCTCTGCCCTGCGCTCTGCCATGAGTATCTCGTAGGTATCCCGGTCTCCAGCCTGGAGAAGGGCCATAGCCATTTGAAGAAGGCTATCCGAGCCTCCCAGGCTCGGTGGAATGGCACGTGGTGATCTGCGGCCCGCTGCGGAGCCTGGTGATTCACTGTCCATTGCAGAGCGGAGGGCTGGCATCTGGCTCGTTGAGGACCCCTGGGCGAGCTGCTCCTCATCTTGTCCAGCAGTGCCCGGTTGTGCAATGTCCTCTGCAGAGCTGTTTTCTGGCGTCGAGCTCCTGGAGGACTCGTGGGCAACCTCCTCATTGCTGTCCACAGCACCGTCCTCCCTCTCTTCGGCTCCTGCCTTAGCATTGGCCAGTTGCATAGCTCTGCTCCTGGTGCCATCAGCCATTCTTGCAGACTTTTGGTCACTGACACAGAACTGACACCTGATGCCTCCACACACCTTACAGTATCTGCACTCTGACACTCTAGTGTTGAGCTAGTCTGAAGACCCCAGCAGCCACAGCTGCTGCAGGCAGTCTTTAGTGTCTGGGAGTATGGGTCTCACACTCACACACACTATTATCTCGATCCCACCGCTATGCCACCAATATGTCACAAACCACCGGGGGGGTCACTCAGAAATCCCCCGCGCTGGCTACCAGTACGTCACAATCGGGGGGTAACAAGTGGGGGGTCACCCCTCCTTTATACCTCCCGACCGACAGACAGAGCACGTGACGCGCTCTCTAGCGCCCCTCTTATAGTCAGGCCAATTATGGAATTGCCCGACAATAAGCAAGGAGGCCGCTATACTACTTATGCCGATTATTGAAGGGTCCCCGGTGAGAGTAGGGTATATATTCCCCCGACCTCCGCGGGCGGAATATATAATATCTTCCCGAATCTCACTGGCCTCCCCACAATAATCCTTGGCACAACTCGCTGCCACCAACCGCTTCACGGTAACTATTAGCCGAACACACGGACGTGGGATTCAAGATCGAGATAACAGAACAGCCCAGGATTAATTATATAATTTAATCGCCTAAAGCACACTAGAAACTACAATATATACAATAGGGAATCTACAGAATATACAGTTATGTCAGAGTACAGTTACAATCAAAGCATGGGTTACAAACAGGCATACACAGTTCAATCAGTTACCTTGTGCGTCTGGCCACAGGGGGGCGCTGTAGACCAGGTTTCCAGGAACTCCCACAGATGTTTCCTACACGTGCCCCCAGCGAGAAGAACGCTGGAAAATGGCCGAAGTAGGGTTATCAACCTGGGCAGATCCAGGTCCCCTCCTACCTTAGTGACCTCACAGGGAAGCACTGCCACTCCCCCTGCATGGATCAGAATTATCCAGCAAAGGGGATTTTGGCTATAACTTTGCCTGGGAGCGTCGTAGGCGGACGCCAATGCTCTCATTGTGACAGTTATGAATTTAGCTACAGAACGAGGGGACTCATGACCTGTCTGCCAGTTCCCCATTGGCTGATATCACGCCTGGGGCATTTCCCAATGTCCTGTTCCCATAAAAAGGGGGTGCCGGCATCGTCCACATGCGGAGACACCATTTTTATGGTTGCCATATTTATCGGAAATATGGCTTGCGAGATATGAACCATTTTTTACTGGAGTCGTTCTGTCTGGCTATTTCCATAGCCTTGCTAACTAGCTAGCAGCTCCTACTACAGGGTGACGGCAGGGAGTCATCCTGTGTCCATTGTCCTAAAGCCACCTAATTTCCATATCACAGGACATGGCCATGGATTTGTTGCTAAACCAGTTGTGTGAAGGGAAGGGGGTAGTGACACCAGGAGAGGGCTTCCTGACATGACTTGAATGTCATGATTTATCGTCATATCTCCGGATTTTCCTCACATCTCTGTATCGTACAGAAACTGACACTAATGGCTGCCGGCGTCCTTGTAGAGAAGGAAGCCGTGGGCGTGCCTGAGAAAGTGCGGGAATCCGGTTTCACAGTGCACACAGTGAGAGGGGTGGAGTATGCAAAACATACTCCAGCTCTCAGCGCTGCTGTGCTATGCAGCGTCACGCCCCTACCCTGACTGTCAGGCCTGTGGGCGGTAACGAAGGGAGACTAGGCCCAGAAGCCGGGGACTCGAGTTAATAAGCGCGGCCGGCATATCAGTGCTGGCCGGCGCGGAAGTCCCCGGCGCACCACAAATCCCAGCGGCGCCTTAAATAAAAATGGCAGCGGCGGTTAGCGCAGTAGTCACCCAATACACTAACACACCCAGCAAACGCTGTGGTGTGCGATGGCACTAGTGCGGACAGCGCCGCTGTCCCTGGCGCACTAACACACCCAGCAGTGCTGCCGTGTGTCTGCGCGGTCCCCACAGGGACACAGAGTACCTCCATGTAGCAGGGCCATGTCCCTGAAGATACTCCGCTCCATGTCCAGCAGATACCAGGGGCTGTGGATGGAGCACGGTCTCAGTGCCTGGAGACCGATAGAATCCCACTTCACCCAGAGCCCTGTAAAAAGGGATGGGGAAGGAAGCAGCATGTGGGCTCCAGCCTCCGTACCCGCAATGGGTACCTCAACCTTAACAAACACCTCCGACATGAAGTGGGGTGAGAAGGGAGCATGCTGGGGGCCCTAGTATGGGCCCTCTTTTCTTCCATCCGACATAGTCAGCAGCTGCTGCTGACTAAACAGTGGAGCTATGCGTGGATGTGTTGCCTCCTTCGCACAAAGCACAAAACTGGTGAGCCAGTGATCCCACTGGGGGTGTATAGCCAGAAGGGGAGGGGCCTTACACTTTTAAGTGTAATACTTTGTGTGGCCTCCGGAGGCAATAGCTATACACCCAATTGTCTGGGTCTCCCAATTAGGAGCGAAAAAGAAATATCAAAAATAAGGAAAATAAATTAGAAAATATATATATAAAAAATGAAGGGAATTTTGTTTACTTACCGTAAATTCCTTTTCTTCTAGCTCTAATTGGGAGACCCAGACAATTGGGTGTATAGCTACTGCCTCCGGAGGCCACACAAAGTATTACACTTAAAAGTGTAAGGCCCCTCCCCTACTGCCTATACACCCCCCGTGGGATCACGGGTTCCTCAGTTTTAGTGCAAAAGCAAGAAGGAGGAAAGCCAATAAACTGGTTTAAGTAAATTCAATCCGAAGGAATATCGGAGAACTGAAACCATTCAACCTGAACAACATGTGTATACAAAAAAACAGGGGCGGGTGCTGGGTCTCCCAATTAGAGCTAGAAGAAAAGGAATTTACGGTAAGTAAACAAAATTCCCTTCTTCTTTGTCGCTCTATTGGGAGACCCAGACAATTGGGATGTCCAAAAGCAATCCCTGGGTGGGTAAAATAATACCTCATGATAGGGCCGTAAAAACGACCCTTTTCTACAGGTGGGCAATCGCCGCCTGAAGGACTTGTCTACCTAGGCTGGCGTCCGCCGAAGCATAGGTATGCACCTGATAATGCTTGGTAAAAGTGTGCAGACTCGACCAGGTAGCCGCCTGGCACACCTGCTGAGCCGTAGCCTGGTGCCGTAATGCCCAGGACGCACCCACGGCTCTGGTAGAATGGGCTCTCAGCCCGGAGGGAACCGGAAGCCCCGCAGAACGGTAGGCTTCAAGAATTGGTTCCTTGATCCACCGAGCCAGGGAGGATTTGGAAGCTTGCGACCCTTTACGCTGGCCAGCGACAAGGACAAAGAGTGCATCCGAGCGGCGCAGAGGAGCCGTGCGGGAAATGTAGATTCTGAGTGCTCTCACCAGATCCAACATATGCAAATCCTTTTCACATTGATGAACTGGACGAGGACACAAAGAAGGTAAGGAGATATCCTGATTGAGATGAAAGGGGGATACCACCTTAGGGAGAAACTCCGGAATCGGGCGCAGCACCACCTTATCCTGGTGAAATACCAGGAAGGGAGATTTGCATGACAGCGCTGCTAGCTCGGACACTCTCCGAAGAGACGTGACCGCTACTAGAAAAGCCACTTTCTGAGAAAGGCGAGACAGGGAAACATCCCTCAAAGGCTCGAAAGGCGGCTTCTGAAGAGCAATTAGAACCCTGTTCAGATCCCAGGGCTCTAACGGTCGCTTGTAAGGAGGGACGATATGACAAACTCCTTGCAGGAACGTGCGTACCTGAGGAAGTCGTGCTAGGCGCTTCTGAAAAAATACAGAAAGCGCCGCAACTTGTCCCTTAAGGGAGCCGAGCGACAGACCTTTTTCCAACCCGGATTGCAGGAAGGAAAGAAAGTAGGCAATGCAAATGGCCAGGGGGAAACTTCCTGAGCAGAACACCAAGCTAAGAATATCTTCCACGTCCTGTGGTAGATCTTGCCAGAGGTTAGTTTCCTAGCCTGTCTCATGGTGGCAATGACCTCTTGAGATAAACCTGAAGACGCTAGGATCCAGGACTCAATGGCCACACAGTCAGGCTCAGGGCCGTAGAATTCTGATGGAAAAACGGCCCTTGAGACAGCAAGTCTGGCCGGTCTGGTAGTGCCCACGGTTGTCCTACCGTGAGATGCCACAGATCCGGGTACCACGACCTCCTTGGCCAGTCTGGAGCGACGAGGATGGCGCGGCGGCAGTCGGACCTGATCTTGCGTAGCACTCTGGGCAACAGCGCCAGAGGTGGGAACACATAAGGCAGCCGAAACTGCGACCAATCTTGAACTAAGGCGTCCGCCGCCAGAGCTCTGAGATCGTGAGACCGTGCCATTAAGGCCGGGACCTTGTTGTTGTGCCGGGACGCCATTAGGTCGACGTCCGGCATCCCCCAGCAGCGACAGATTTCCTGAAACACGTCCGGGTGAAGAGACCATTCCCCTGCGTCCATACCCTGGCGACTGAGGAAGTCTGCTTCCCAGTTTTCTACGCCCGGGATGTGAACTGCGGATATGGTGGATGCCGTGTCTTCCACCCACGTCAGAATCCGCCGGACTTCCTGGAAGGCTTGCCGACTGCGTGTCCCTCCTTGGTGGTTGATGTATGCCACCGCTGTGGAGTTGTCCGACTGAATTCGGATCTGCTTGCCTTCCAGCCACTGCTGGAAGGCTTGTAGGGCAAGATACACTGCTCTGATTTCCAGAACATTGATCTGAAGGGTGGACTCTTGCTGAGTCCACGTACCTTGAGCCCTGTGGTGGAGAAAAACTGCTCCCCACCCTGATAGACTCGCGTCCGTTGTGACCACCGCCCAGGATGGGGGTAGGAAAGACTTTCCTATTGACAATGAGGTGGGAAGAAGCCACCACTGAAGAGAATCCTTGGCCGTCTGAGAAAGGGAGACGTTCCTGTCTAGGGACGTCGGCTTCCCGTCCCATTGGCGGAGAATATCCCATTGTAGTGGACGCAGATGAAACTGCGCGAAAGGGACTGCCTCCATTGCTGCTACCATCTTCCCCAAGAAGTGCATGAGGCGTCTCAAGGGATGCGACTGGCCCTGAAGGAGAGATTGCACCCCTATCTGTAGTGAATGCTGTTTGTCCAGCGGAAGCATCACTATCGCTGAGAGAGTATGAAACTCCATGCCAAGGTATGTTATCGATTGGGTCGGGGTGAGATTTGACTTTGAAAAGTTGATGATCCACCCGAAACTCTGGAGTGTCTCCAGCGCAACGTTCAGGCTGTGTTGGCATGCCTCTTGAGAGGGTGCCTTGACAAGTAGATCGTCTAAGTAAGGGATCACGGAGTGACCCTGAGAGTGCAGGACTGCTACTACTGCTGCCATGACTTTGGTGAAGACCCTTGGGGCTGTCGCCAGACCGAAAGGCAGGGCTACGAACTGAAGGTGTTCGTCTCCTATAACGAAGCGTACAAAACGCTGGTGCTCTGGAGCAATCGGCACGTGGAGATAAGCATCTTTGATGTCTATTGATGCTAGGAAATCTCCTTGAGACATTGAGGCGATGACGGAACGGAGGGATTCCATCCGGAACCGCCTGGTTTTCACATGCTTGTTGAGCAGTTTTAGGTCCAGAACAGGACGGAAAGACCCGTCCTTTTTTGGCACCACAAACAAATTGGAGTAAAAACCGTGACCTTGCTCCTGAAGAGGAACAGGGATCACCACTCCTTCTGCCTTTAAAGAGCACACCGCCTGCAGAAGAGCCTCGGCTCGGCCGGGAGGCGGAGAAGTTCTGAAGAATCGAGTTGGAGGACGAGAACTGAACTCTATCCTGTACCCGTGAGACAGAATGTCTCTCACCCAACGGTCTTTGACCTGTGGCAGCCAAATGTCGCCAAAGCGGGAGAGCCTGCCACCGACCGAGGATGCGGAGAGAGGAGGCCGAAAGTCATGAGGAAGCCGCCTTGGTAGCGGTTCCTCCGGCTGCTTTCTTCGGGCGTGACTGAGCCCGCCAAGAATCTGAGGTCCTCTGATCCTTCTGAGTCCTTTTGGACGAGGAGAATTGGGACCTGCCCGAGCCTCGAAAGGACCGGAACCTCGACTGTCCCCTTCTCTGTTGGGGTTTATTTGGTCTGGGCTGAGGTAAGGATGAATCCTTACCCTTGGACTGTTTAATGATTTCATCCAATCTCTCACCAAACAGTCTGTCACCAGAAAATGGCAAACTGGTTAAGCACTTCTTGGAAGCAGAATCTGCCTTCCATTCCCTTAACCACAAGGCTCTGCATAAAACCACGGAGTTGGCGGACGCCACTGCCGTACGGCTCGTAGAGTCCAGGACAGCATTAATAGCGTAAGACGCAAATGCAGACATTTGAGAGGTTAAGGGTGCCACCTGCGGAGCAGATGTACGTGTGACAGTGTCAACCTGCGCAAGACCAGCTGAAATAGCTTGGAGTGCCCATACAGCTGCGAATGCTGGAGCAAACGACGCGCCGATAGCTTCATAGATGGATTTCAACCAGAGTTCCATCTGTCTGTCAGTGGCATCTTTAAGTGAAGCCCCATCTTCCACTGCCACTATGGATCTAGCCGCAAGCCTGGAGATTGGGGGATCCACCTTTGGACACTGGGTCCAGCTCTTGACCACATCAGGGGGAAAGGGATAACGTGTATCCTTAAGACGTTTGGAGAAACGCTTATCCGGATAAGCGTGGTGTTTCTGGACTGACTCTCTAAAGTCAGAGTGGTCCAGAAAAGTACTCAATTTACGCTTGGGATACCTGAAATGGAATTTCTCCTGCTGTGAAGCTGACTCCTCCACTGGAGGAGCTGGGGGAGAAATATCCAACATTTTATTGATGGACGCTATGAGATCATTCACTATTGCGTCCCCCTCAGGTGTATCGAGATTAAGAGCGGTCTCAGGATCAGAATCCTGATCAGCTACCTCTGCCTCATCATATAGAGAGTCCTCCTGCTGGGACCCTGACCAGTGTGATGAAGTCGAGGGTCGCTCCCAGCGAGCTCGCTTAGGCTGTCTGGGACTGTCGTCCGTGTCAGAGCCTTCACCCCGGGATGCATGGGACCCCCCCGGAGCACGGATTTGTTCCAAATGAGGGGGGCCAGGGAGCATTGAATCAACAGTGCCCATGGTCTGAGGTACCGGTCTGGACTGCAAAGTCTCAAGGATTTTAGTCATAGTCACAGACAATCTATCAGCAAAAACTGCAAACTCCGTCCCTGTCACCTGGACAGTGTTCACAGGTGGTTCTCCTTGGGCCACCTCTAGCAGAGGCCCCGGCTGAGCAAGTGCCACAGGGGCCGAACATTGCACACAATGGGGGTCAGTGGCACCAGCCGGTAGAACAGCCCCACATGCGGTACAAGTAGCATAGAAAGCCTGTGTCTTGGCCCCCTTGCTTTTTGCGGACGACATGTTGTCTAGCAATCTAGGAGGGTATATAGCCAAGAATAGCGACCGTACAGTGCAATGTATAGAATACAAGCATAAAGTACAAATGAACACTTCGGCACAAGTGGTGTCAGCACCCGAGGTGCCGCTTACCGCCCGCTCCAAGCGGGTGTGTGGTCGCCAGAATCCCGTGTCTGGGTCTCCCAGAGCTTGTCTCCCTTCTCCACTGAGACTGCAAACAGGAATGGCTGCCAGCGTCCTGTGAAGAGGGGTGGGCCGTGGGCGTGCCCCAGACAAAGTGCGGGAAACTGGCGTCCCACTGTGCCCAGTGAGGGGGGTTGGAGTATGCTAAGCAGACTCCAGCCCTCGGCGCTGACGTTCTGAACAGCGTCCCGCCCTTCCCCTGACTGGCAGGCCTGGGGGCGGGAACGAAACGGAACTAGGCCGCAAAAGCCGGGGACTCGATTTATAAGCGCGGCCGCCGTATAAGCGCGGCCAGCGCGGAAGTCCCCGGCGCACCACAAGTCCCAGCCGCGCCGCAGCGCTGCCGCCGTAAAAACCGCCATCAGCGGCCGGCGCAGTAGTTCCTAACACATAAACTCACTCAGCAAGCTGCAGTGAGTATAGCACAAGCGCGCCGCGCTGCTGCCCCCGGCGCACTAACACACCCAGCAATGCTGGTGTGTGTGTGCGCGATTTGTACGGGGACACAGAGTACCTTAATGTAGCAGGGCCCTGTCCGTGACGATACTCAGCTCCATGTCCAGCAGATCCCCAGGGCTGTGGACGGAGCACGGTCTCCTGTGCCTGGAGACCGATAGGATCCCACTTCACCCAGAGCCCTAAGGGGATGGGGAAGGAAAGCAGCATGTGGGCTCCAGCCTCCGTACCCGCAATGGGTACCTCAACCTTATCAAACACCTCCGACAAAAGTGGGGTGAGAAGGGAGCATGCTGGGGGCCCTAGTATGGGCCCTCTTTTCTTCCATCCGACAAAGTCAGCAGCTGCTGCTGACTAAACAGTGGAGCTATGCGTGGATGTTAGCCTCCTTCGCACAAAGCATGAAAAACTGAGGAGCCCGTGATCCCACGGGGGGTGTATAGGCAGTAGGGGAGGGGCCTTACACTTTTAAGTGTAATACTTTGTGTGGCCTCCGGAGGCAGTAGCTATACACCCAATTGTCTGGGTCTCCCAATAGAGCGACAAAGAAATATATTTTTTAAACTAAATCTAAATCGAAAAAAAACACGAAAAAAACAAATATAAAAAATTGTATTAAAAAAAATCAAAAATAAGGAAAAAAAATAGGAGTAATAAACAAAATAATAGTAATAAAATAGGCTATAATAATTTAAAAAATAAATGCAAACCATAATAAAAGACAATGAAAAACAAAAAACCTCAGATGTAAACCGTTTTATAAAGACGCTTAAGGGTAAATTTCCCGTCAGTCAGTATCGGTCATTTTTACCACTTGTGGCAGTGATCACTTCTTCTCACCTGGACTTCCAGCAGATGGCAGCCGGTTTTGTGATGCACCAGCTGCCCGTAGAGGTGAACGGGGAGATAGACGTAGGGGCGCAGCACTCTGTGAATAAGACAAGCACAGGTCAGAGTCTCTATCTGCGGACGCCCCTCGGAGCGCGCTGTATCGGGGGAAGGCAGCCGTTACCGTTGGTTACTGCGCCGGACGTAGTTGTCCCCGTCCACAGGCTTGCGGTAGGTGGTCAGGGCCTCGTTCAGCTGCTCTTCAATTAGATCCACGTATTTTAAATTATATTCCTAAAAATGAAGACAAATAATTGTCGCCAGAGCCTGATAAGCCCCGCCTCCTTGGCTATCCTGCACACACATGACTACGCACCTTCTGCCACTTCTCCAGCTCCTTCGTTACGTAGCCTCTTTCATTCAAATAGGAAAACCCCTTTGGAATAGAAAGGAACCTGCAACATGAAAGACGGACAGATAAATACGCGAGGCGCGCCCCACCGTGACGTCCGCAGGGGGTGACCGGCCCTACCGCAGGAGGAGGAGCAGCCCCTTATCTCCCAGGTGAGAGAGCGCCGGCTTCATCTGGATCAGAGCGTGGAGATTAGCCTGGAGGAAACGGAGAAACGGTCAGCGACAAAACGGATGATTTCATTTCATCCAGAGGCGACAATCAAGTTATCTTTCATCTGTGACATCAATATTTTCTTTTTTTTGTTTTTTTTCTGCAACCACAATTTTTTTTTTTTTTTTTTACTTTTTCATTAAAGGGAACCTGTCACCAGATTTTGGCCAAAACTAAAACTAGCACCTTAAGCAGCGCCTGTGCTGCATTCTGTAGAGGTGCACGTCACCCCCTTATTCCCCCTGCAGACCCCATGAATACCTTTATAAAATCTGCCGCCTTTTATGTAAATTGTCCAGTCCGATGGGCGTCCTAATTTGCGCCTCCAGGCCCTCCTTTCATCCTCCTCCTGTGCTGATTGCCGTGGATGACGCCTCAAACGCCATCCACGTAAACGGGCAAAATCTCCATATTCCCGGCTCGTGCAGGCGCACTTCGATCTGCCCTATTGCGGGTTGAGCCGAAAGAAGGGAATTTTGTTACTTACCGTAAATTCCTTTTCTTCTAGCTCCTATTGGGAGACCCAGACGATTGGGTGTATAGCTACCGCCTCCGGAGGCCACACAAAGCACTACACTAAAAAGTGTAAGGCCCCTCCCCTTCTGGCTATACACCCCCAGTGGGATCACTGGCTCACCAGTTTTAGTGCAAAAGCAAGAAGGAGGAAAGCCAATAACTGGTTTAAACAAATTCACTCCGAGTAATATCGGAGAGCTGAAAAAACCGTTCAACATGAACAACATGTGTACCCGAAACAACCCAAAAATCCCGAAGGACAACAGGGCGGGTGCTGGGTCTCCCAATAGGAGCTAGAAGAAAAGGAATTTACGGTAAGTAACAAAATTCCCTTCTTCTTCGTCGCTCCATTGGGAGACCCAGACGATTGGGACGTCCAAAAGCTGTCCCTGGGTGGGTAAAGAAATACCTCATGTTAGAGCTGCGAAGACAGCCCTCCCCTACGGGGAGGCAACTGCCGCCTGCAGGACTCTTCTACCTAGGCTGGCGTCCGCCGAAGCATAGGTATGCACCTGATAATGTTTGGTGAAAGTGTGCAGACTCGACCAGGTAGCTGCCTGGCACACCTGTTGAGCCGTAGCCTGGTGTCGTAATGCCCAGGACGCACCCACGGCTCTGGTAGAATGGGCCTTCAGCCCTGATGGAACCGGAAGCCCAGCAGAACGGTAGGCTTCAAGAATTGGTTCTTTGATCCATCGAGCCAGGGCGGCCTTAGAAGCCTGCGACCCTTTGCGCTGACCAGCGACAAGGACAAAGAGTGCATCCGAACGGCGCAAGGGCGCCGTGCGGGAAATGTAGATTCTGAGTGCTCTCACCAGATCTAACAAATGTAAATCGTTCTCATACCGATGAACTGCATGAGGACAAAACGAAGGCAAGGAGATATCCTGATTAAGATGAAAAGAGGATACCACCTTCGGGAGAAACTCCTGAATGGGGCGCAGCACTACCTTGTCCTGGTGGAAGACCAGGAAGGGAGTCTTGGATGACAGCGCTGCCAGCTCAGACACTCTCCGAAGAGATGTGATCGCTACCAGAAAAGCCACTTTCTGGGATAGTCTAGAAAGTGAAACCTCCCTCAGAGGCTCGACCCTGTTCAGATCCCATGGATCTAACGGCCGCTTGTACGGGGGAACGAAATGGCAAACCCCCTGTAGGAACGTGCGCACCTTAGGAAGGCGTGCCAAACGCCTCTGAAAAAAGACGGATAGCGCCGATACCTGAACTTTAAGGGAGCCGAGCGCCAAACCTTTTTCTAACCCAGATTGCAGGAAAGAAAGAAAGGTAGGCAATGCAAATGGCCAGGGAGACACTCCCTGAGCAGAGCACCAGGATAAGAATATCCTCCACGTTCTGTGGTTCTTAGCGGACGTGGGCTTCCTAGCCTGTCTCATGGTGGCAACGACCCCGTGGAATAATCCTGAAGACGCCAGGATTCAGGACTCAAAGGCCCACAGTCAGGTTCAGGGCCGCAGAATTCCGATGGAAAAACGGCCCTTGGGACCGTGAGTCTAGTCGGTCTGGTAGTGCCAACGGTTGGCCGACCGTGAGCTGCCACAGATCCGGATACCACGCCCTGCTCGGCCAGTCTGGGGCGACGAGTATGACGCGGCTGCAATCGGATCTGATCCTGCGTAACACTCTGGGCAAGAGTGCCAGAGGTGGAAACACATAAGGGAGCCGGAACTGCGACCAATCTTGCACTAGGGCGTCTGCCGCCAGCGCTCTTTGATCGCGAGACCGTGCCATGAAGGTTGGGACCTTGTTGTTGTGCCGGGACGCCATTAGGTCGACGTCCGGCCTTCCCCAGCGGCGACAGATTTCCTGAAACACGTCCGGGTGAAGGGACCATTCCCCTGCATCCATGCCCTGGCGACTGAGGAAGTCTGCCTCCCAGTTTTCTACGCCGGGGATGTGAACTGCGGATATGGTGGAGGCCGTGGCTTCCACCCACATCAGAATCCGCCGGACTTCCTGGAAGGCTTGCCGACTGCGTGTCCCTCCTTGGTGATTGATGTATGCCACCGCTGTGGAGTTATCCGACTGAATTCGGATCTGCTTTCTTTCCAGCCACTGCTGGAAGGCTAGTAGGGCAAGATACATTGCTCTGATTACCAGAACATTGATCTGAAGGGTGGACTCCTGCTGAGTCCACGTACCCTGAGCCCTGTGGTGGAGAAAAACCGCTCCCCACCCTGACAGACTCGCGTCTGTCGTGACCACCGCCCAAGACGGTGGTAGGAAGGATCTTCCCTGTGATAATGAGGTGGGAAGAAGCCACCATTGCAGAGAGTCCTTGCCGTCTATGAAAGGGATACTTTCCTGTTCAGGGATGTTGACTTCCCGTCCCTTTGGCGGAGAATGTCCCATTGAAGTGGACGCAGATGAAACTGCGCAAACGGAACCGCCTCCATTGCCGCCACCATCTTCCCGAGGAAGTGCATGAGGCGTCTTAAGGAGTGCGACTGACCTTGAAGGAGAGTCTGCACCCCAGTCTGTAGTGACCGCTGCTTGTCCAGCGGAAGCTTCACTACCGCTGAGAGGGTATGAAACTCCATGCCAAGATACGTTAGTGATTGGGTCGTGACAGGTTTGACTTTGAGAAGTTGATGATCCACCCGAACGTCTGGAGAGTCTCCAGGGCAACATTCAGGCTGAGTTGGCATGCCTCTTGAGAGGGTGCCTTGACAAGTAGATCGTCCAAGTAAGGGATCACAGAGAGTCCCTGTGAGTGCAAGACTGCTACCACTGCCGTCATGACCTTGGCGAACACCCGTTGGGCTGTCGCCAGCCCGAATGGCAGAGCTACGAACTGAAGATGGTCGTTTCCTATCACGAAACGTAGAAAAACATTGGTGCTCTGTAGCAATCGGCACGTGGAGATAAGCATCTTTGATGCCTATTGATGCTAGGAAATTTCCTTGACATTGAGGCAATGACGGAGCGGAGGGTATCATCCGGAACCGCCTGGCCTCCACGTGCTTGTTGAGCAGTTTTAGGGCCAGAACGGAACGGAAAGAGCCCACCTTTTTTGGCACCACAACCAGATTGGAGGAAAACCGTGTCTTGTTCCTGAAGAGGAACAGGGATTACCACTCCTTCTGCCTGCAGAAGAGCATCTGCTCGGTGGGGAGGTGGGGACGTTCTGAAGAATCGAGTCGGAGAACGAGAACAGAACTCTGTCCTGTGCACGTGGGCACACTGTCCCTCACCCACCGGTCTGTGACCTGTGGCAGCTAAATGTCGCCAAAGGCGAGCGAGTCTGCCATCAACCGCGGATGCGGAGAGATGAGAGAGCTGAGAGTCATGAGGAGACCGCTTTGGTAGCGGTTCCTCCGGCTGCCTTCCTTGGGCGTGATTGAGCCCGGCCGGAAGCTGAGCCCCTCTGAGGCCTTTCAGCCCTTTTGGACGAGGACAATTGGGACCTGCCCGAGCCTGGGAAGGACCGAAACCTCGACTGTCCTTCCAGGACAGCAATAATAGGGTAAGTCGCAATGCAGACATTGCGAGGTTACGGACGCCCCTGCGGCACAGATGTACATGTGCTCAAGACCAGCTGCGCAAGAACAGCTGAAAAGCTTAGGGTGCCCATACGGCTGTGAATGCCGGAGCAACCGACACGCCGATAGCCTCATAGACAGATTTCAACCAGAGTCCATCTGTCTGTCAATGGCATCTGTAAGTGAAGTCCCATCTCCACTGCAACTATGGCTCTAGCCGCAAGCCTGGAGATTGGAGAATCCACCTTTGGACCCTGGGCCCAACGCTTGACCACGTCAGGGGAAAGTGATAACGTGTATCCTAAATACGTTTGGAGAAAACGCTTATCTGGGAAGCGTGGTGTTCCTGGACTGCTTCTCTGAAGTCAGCGTGGCCAGAACAATACTCAATATACGTTTGAGCTACTGAAATGGGACTTCTCCTGCTGTGAAGCTGACTCCTCCACTGGGGGAGCTGAGGGAGAAAGATCCAACATTCCATTGATGGACGCTCTAGGATCATTCCTTATGGCGTCACCATCCGGTGTAACCGGAGTGAGAGCGGTGTCAGGATCAAAGTCCTGATGAGCTACGTCTGGCTCATCATACAGAGAGTCTTCCTGGGACCCCCCCCGGAGCACCGATTTTATTCCAAATGAGGGTGGCCAGGGAGCAATGATCCAGATTGCCCATGGCCTGTCCGGACTGCAAGTCTCTATCCCATTGCAACTCCGTCCCTGTCCTTGGACAGGGTTGAGAGGTGGTTCTTTTGGCCACGTCAAGTAGAGACCCCGGCTGACCAAGTGCTACAGGGGAGCATTGCACACAATGGGGTTCAGTGCCGTGGAACAGTATCACATGCAGTAAAAACAGCATGGAAAGCCTGTGTTGCTTATATGCTGCTGCCGACTTATAGAGCCAAGAATGGCGACCGTACAGTGCAATGTATATCATACAAGCATAAAGTACAAATGAACACTGCAGCACATGCAGTACAAGCAGCATAGAAAGCCTGCTTTTCTGCTGCTGTAGACTAGCCATCTAGGGGAATATAGCCCAGAATAGCGACCATACAGTGCAATGTATAGCATACAAGCATAAGAACAAATGAACACTGCAACACCTGCAATACAAGCAGCATAGAAAAAAACCTGTGCCCTCAGCACCCTTGCTTTTCTGCTGCTGTAGTCTAGCCATTCCATGGCGAATATAGCCAAGACTAGTGACCGTACAGTGCAGTGTATAGCATACAAGCATAAATACACATGAACACTTCAGTACATGCAATACAAGCAGCATGGAAAGCCTGTGCCTTAGCACCCATGCTTTCCTGCTGCTGATGTGTCGCCATCTAAGAGGGCATATAGCCACAAATAGCGACCTATGCAGTGTAAGCACAAAATACAAATGGACAAAACTGCGGTATTTAGTGTCAGCACTTCAGGTGCCGCTTACCGCCCGCCTATAAGCGGGTGTGTGGTCGCCCTAGTCCTGTGCCTGGTTGCCCAGAGTCCGATCTATCAGCTCGGACTGCAGGAATGGCTGCCGGCGTCCTTCTCCAGCTCGTGTGAGTAGGGGCGGGCCGTGGGCGTGCCCCCAGTCAGAGCGGGAAATTGGCGTCCCACAGTGTCCAGTGAGAGGGCTGGAGCATGTAAATAAGGCTCCAGCCCTCGGCGCTGCTGATTGTACAGCGTCTCTCCCCTACCCTAATTGACAGGGTGGGGGCGGGAACGAAGCGGAGCTAGGCCGCAAAAGCCGGGGACTGGATTTATAAGCGCCGCCGCCGTAAAAGCGCGGTCGGCGCTAAGTCCCCGGCGCACTACAAGTCCCAGCCGCGCCGCCGCTCCCGGAGCGTCCGGCGCGGTAGTTCCCAATAAATAAAGTCACTCAGCTAGGCTGCAGTGACTGTAACCCTTTACTGTCCCCGGCGCACTAGCACACCCAGCAAGTCTGGAGTGTGCTGTGCCTGTGTGTAACGGGGACACAGAGTACCTGAATGGTGCAGGGCCATGTCCCTGAACGGCACTCCCCGCTCCACATCCAGCAGGTTCAATGGGTCTGTGGATGGAGCCCGGCCTCAGGGCTTTGGGGCCGGTAAGATCCCACTTCCTCAGAGCCCCCTCAGGGGGATGGGGAAGGAAAACAGCATGTGGGCTCCAGCCGCCGTACCAGCAATAGGTACCTCAACCTTACAAACCACCAGTGGGGTGAGAAGGGAGCATGCTGGGGACCCTATATGGGCCCTCTTTTCTTCCATCCGATATAGTCAGCAGCTACTGCTGACTAAACAGTGGAGCTATGCGTGGATGTCTGACCTCCTTCGCACAAAGCCGAAAACTGGTGAGCCAGTGATCCCACTGGGGGTGTATAGCCAGAAGGGGAGGGGCCTACACTTTTTAGTGTAGTGCTTTGTGTGGCCTCCGGAGGCGGTAGCTATACACCCAATCGTCTGGGTCTCCCAATGGAGCGACGAAGAAACACAGGTGCGCCTGCACAAATTGGCGCGTTCTCTGCGCAGGCGCGAGATTTTGTCCAGCAATGTGGATGAAGCGGGTGACGTCATCCACACCGCCAGGCAAATTGTCGCGCACGAGCAAAGAACTCGCCGGTATGTGCAGGCGTACCTATGTTTTCGGCTCTGCCCGCAATAGGGCAGAGCGAAGTGCGCCTGCGCGAGCAGAGAATATGTCTGCGCAGGGTCGAGATTTTGCCAACCTACGTGGATGGAGTCCGAGGTGTAGGAGGTGTCAGAGTCACAGGAGGAGGGCGAAAGGAGGGACAGGAGGCGCAGATTACAACGCCCATCGGACTGGGTGGGAGATTTTATAAAGGTATTTTTGGGGTCTAGAGGGGGGGGGGTAACGTGTACCTTTATAGAATGCAGCACAAGCGCCGATTAAGGTGATGGTTTTAGTTTAGAAAGCCAAAATCTGGAGACATGTCCCCTTTAACACAGACA